>NW_024070187.1:50857414-51189989 GCF_014754425.2 Oryx dammah
TTTTTTTTTTTTTTTTTTTTTCAGAATTTTCCACAGTTTATTGTGATTCACACAGTCAAAGGCTTTGGCATAGTCAATAAAGCAGAAATAGATGTTTTTCTGAAACTCTCTTGCTTTGTCAATGATCCAGCAGATGTTGGCAATTTAATCTCTGGTTCCTCTGCCTTTTCTAAAACCAGCTTGAACATCTGAAAGTTCATGGTTCATGTATTACTGAAGTCTGGCTTGGAGAATTTTAAGCATTACTTTACTAGCATGTGAGGTGAGTGCAATTGTGCGGTAGTTTGAGCATTCTTTGGCATTACCTTTCTTTGGGGTTGCAATGGAAACTGACCTTTTCCAGTCCTGTGGCCACTGCTGAGTTTTCCAAATTTGCTGGCATATTGAGTGCAGCACTTTCACAGCATCATCTTTCAGGATTTGAAATAGCTCAACTGAAATTGTAGTGATGCTTTCTAAGGCCCACTTGACTTCACATTGAAGCATGTCTGGCTCTAGGTGAGTGATCACAGCATCGTGATTATCTGGGTTGTAAAGATCTTTTTTGTACAGTTCCTCTGTGAATTCTTGCCACCTCTTCTTAATATCTTCTGCTTCTGTTAGGTCCATACCATTTCTGTCCTTTATCGAGCCCATCTCTTCATGAAATGTTCCCTTGGTATCTCTAGTTTTCTTGACACAATCTCTAGTCTTTCCCATTCTGTTGTTTTTCTCTATTGCTTTGCACTGGTCACTGAGGAAAGCTTTCTTATCTCTCCTTGCTATTCTTTGGAACTCTGTATTCAAATGGTATATCTGTCCTTTTCTCTTTTGCTTTTCACTTCCCTTCTTTTCACAGCTATTTGTAACGCCTTCTCAGACAGCCATTTTGCTTTTTTGTCTTTCTTTTTCTTGGGATGATCTTGATCCCTGTCTCCTGTATAATGTCACAAACCTCTGTCCATAGTTCATCAGGCACTCTGTCTATCAGATCTAGTCCCTTAAATCTATTTCTCACTTTCACTGTATAGACATTAAGGATTTGATTTAGGTCATACCTGAATGGTCTAGTGGTTTTCTCCACTTTCTTCAATTTCTTGGTTAGTACTTTAAATTGATACTTATGGAATGCATATAAATTTAATGTAGAAAAGTTTATATTCTGCCAATTTCCCAAATGTAACAGGAATTTTAGCTGAACATAGGTCATTATTTGCACATTAATTCTGCATTGGCAGAAACTTGGAAATTGTCATCCTGGATCAGACTCAGGATGAATTAAGGAGTAACTTCTCTTTATAAAATTGAGCTGTTCATTCAGCAAACATTTCTTGGCATTTATAAAATTTCAGAGTCAGTTTTCAGTAATAAGGAAAGACACCAAGCCATCTGGCTACAGAGTGATTTTGCATACTGTCCTGCAAACATATTTAATTTTCATTTTGAATATTTTTAAATAGTTATATCCTCCATTAAACTATAAATTCAGGTAGGTCAGAACTGCCCACATTTCTCATCACACCTATCTATCAATTGACATTCCATAAATATTAATCAATATAGAAATAAATGTATACCTAAATGACTAAAATTTTATTGCATTCCATGGAACTAAATATTATTTTAAACAACTTTTCTATTGAAAATATGTTGCTTATGTGAAATTGAAATTGACTTCCTGTTAGCTTTCCACTTTCACGTTAGTTAAATCCCTTGATAACCCTTATAAGTTTAATTCATTCCCTTCCAAGGTTTAAAAACAACTCATTTCAAAGCAAATCTTCCCATTTCCTTTGTTGCTATTCACATGCAATAACTTCAATGTATGGTCCTGGCCATTCCCCTTTATTAAAATTGGATTCAATTCAACAAAATCCCAAAACTATTTGAGGATCACAAGCTCAGTTTTTTTCTTTACTGATCTAATTGTGATTAGTAGGTTTCTGCCACTGTCTCTTCTAGCAACATAGGAAAACCTTATGCAGCGAACACTAGTCTCACTGATCAAAAGTATCAGTCTGAAAGATTGACTTGTACATATTTCTAAAGCTCTGTCTTTTTATGATTGTCTTTTCTCCAGTACTTTGGCTTGCAAATTCCAGCTGCTTCAGGTCCCTGAATCCTAGTCTTTCTTCTCTGTTGAGCAAGATAATTTTCTTTGCTTTACTTTCCTTTCCTTGCACAGCAGTCCAGAAACTACATCTATAAAACAAGTCAAGGTATTTCTAATGCTTTCTTCATTTATGTTTTATATATATTTGTTTCAGGTATCTAGTTGTTAGATATTTAGAGTGAGCCCTATCCATGTGTTACCCCATTATGGATGCAAATAAATAGTTCACATTAACTTTTTAAAAATTATATATAAAATTTTGAAAATTAAGAAAACTTAGTCAGATACTAAACAAAATGCAGTTATATAGGTCAGTTTGTGATACAAGAAAGTATACCTATTGATTCCCCAGTGTTTGACCCCAAGTAGGTTGCAATTTATTTGAAGAGAAGCACACAAGCACTTATAAATATAGAATAAATATAATTCAGTATTGAAAACTTTTAACTGAATAGAAGTGTAGATAGCCATGTCATTGTGATCAATAGAAAAATTCAAGTAGGAGACAGTATGGTTCTGGGTCCAAGTATAGATATGATTTCTGAGGTATAGGGAAATAAGGGAAAATTTAAATGGCAATTTTTTTTTTTTTTCTGTAGTACAGATGGAAAACACAAGCGTGAAGTGCAGACAGAACAGTCTGAATTGAGTGAAACCCTTAGGAGAAAATTAGTTGGTGGGACAGTCACTGGATAATCTCTGCCACTGACTTCATGTTTGAAGCATGAAATTAGTACATATGTGTAATGCAACAGTGAGATAAGAATATTAATCAACAGCATCAATTAGTTTAAATGGAGTGTAAAAGAGGAAAAAATGACAAACTAAGTGTACTGAAAGATGGAATGGTATTAAATTGAATAAGTAACTCTTGCTATGAGGATGTGAAGAGAAACCCAGCTTTAACTTGAAAATTGAAGTTTGAGTATTATTTAGTGCCTGGATGGTTGAGAGAGGGAGAGAAGACTGCTCCAGGCCAAATGAACAGCAAATATTAAGACTCAAAAGCAAAGTTAGTTAGTTGTGGATAGTTAAAATCTAGTTAGTTGTGAAACTACAAGTGGGACTGCAGTATAAAGTCCAAAAAAGATAGAATTTGGACTTAAGAGTCAGCAAACTGCTTTTTTGTTACTGTCATTTTCAGTTTGTTTCTTTTTTGTTTGTTTTGTTGATTTTCTTTCTTTCTTTTTTTTTTTTTTGTGGTAAGATGAACACAGTGGTATAGAATGTGGTTTAGAAAGGAGATAAGGAGTTGGTTTGAGTCGTTGAAGTGTGATGCTGTGAATTAGAGTGAAGTGAGTGTGACAAGGATGAAAGTGATGGGTTCAAATCACTATAAATGATTAATCGAGAGATAATATTTACAAAAATATTTAATTCCTACTTATTAATGTGCAAAAATTATTTTTGCTTTCTTTACTGATAAAGTCATTTGCTTCTTTATTTATCTGTAACTTGCCTTGCTTCAAAGGGGGTTTAATATAGAGAGAATCTAATGCTACAGGTATGTTCCACAGGAAGAAAAAAGTCACAATGGATGGAAGATGATGAGCAAGATATGCTGCAATTAGGTGACAGTAAAGAATTCTGGTAAGAATCAGTAGCTGACATTTTGACATAATGGTCAGGGAAGAGACATACATTCTAACACCCAAGTTGTATACATATATAGATATGTATTCAATATATTTAATATTTAATATATAATATATATTAAATAAATTTAAAGCCATAAAAATGAATAAGTTTCTAAAACTATTTAGTGTAAAAAAAACTAGTCAAAGCTTGAATCTCGGTGAATAGAAATATTCATGATTTAAAAAAATCTTTCCCCAAAGCTCTGAGTTTTATCAAATAAGAATTACAGTGCTTTTTCATTCACTTTTTTTAAACTATATATTTCATCCTTGGAAGGTTAAACCATATTCACATCTTTCAATAATCATATATTTTTCAGAAAAATACAACTTTTATTAAAGCAGTAGGTAATTTCTACAATTTTAAATAAAAGTATATTTTCTAGCTTTCAGAATCATGCATTTTTAAAAGATAATACAATTTTAAGAAACTACAAAAGACCATTTCATTTATCTCACTGTGTGTGTGTGTAGCTTTATAAGCTCATTTCTTGTAAACATTTCATTTGTCTACCTTATGTTGTAGCTTATGCTCCTGGGCTACTTAGGTGAATATTAGTCTGAATCATAGAGGATGTTGAGAATATAATTGCATTTTTAAAAAAGGTGAAAGTAAAAATTTATTAGATGCCATTATGTTTGCCTTAAAGAGCTCATCAGGATGGTGTGTTATATATAATTAAAACTATCTTTATAGTTAGATTTGGTATTTTTATGATGTAAATACTGTTAAGTATTTGACAGCTCATTGTAAAGAGTTATAACGCCCTTACATATGCGTTATACACTGCCCTAGGGTTCCCATCAAGAGACACTACTTCTCCACAGCATCCATTACCAAGTGGGAAATTACTTTATGGACTCCAACACACAAATTTAGAGAAAGCAAATTATCAGTTTATACCAATTGAGAATGAATAAAATATCAACTTTAGCTAAAACTGCAAAACTAAGATGGGAATAAACCTTTAAGTAGAAGCATGCCCCAGCCTGATTCTGACTATTCTCCAGTGTACTACAAGTTAGAGGAAACTTCCAGACCTACATTCAGTAATGCTTTCTATCAGTTTCTTTCAGACAGTGATGTCTATTGTAGAAATGATTTCCTTATCTGCTGCTATTTTTCACCTTCTATTTACCTGAAGTTGTTGCTGTTCAGTTGCTAAGTCAACTCTTTTGCAACCCCATGGACTGCAGCATGTCGGGCTTCCCCTTCACTATCCCCTGGAGTTTACTCAGATTCATGTCCATTGAGTCATTGATGCCATCCAACCATCTCATCCTCTGTCAGCCCCTTCTGTTCTTGCCTTCAATCTTTCCCAATATCAGGTTCTTTTCTAATGAGTCGACTCTTCACATCAGGTGGCCAAACTAATGGAGCTTCAGCATCAGTCCTTCCAATAAATATTCAGGGTTGATTTCCTTTAGGATTGACTAGTTTGATCTCCTTGCTGCCCAAGGGACTTTCAGGACTCTTCTCCAACACCACAGTTCTTTGATGCTCAGCCTTCTTTATGGTCAAGGGCTCACATCCATACATGACTACTGGAAAAACCATAGCTTTAACTATATGAACCATTGTCAGCAAAGTGTCAACCAGGCAATCTGAAGAGTTGCTTAGCACTATTTCATTGCACCTCTACTGAATTTTCTCTGGTAAACTGTGTCAACAAATCTTTGCCCACCTTATACCACAATGTGTCATACTTTGGGAACTGCTGAGTAAATAATCCCCTTATTTTCTTGTTCCTAAACAGAAAATAGGATCATCAATTTCCTGATTTGAAATGAAACTCACATTTCCTAATTTGAGACACTGAGTGTCCCATTCTCTCCTTGAATCCACCTTCATTTTTCCCTTTAGCAAATATTCACTAATAGCCTTCAGTCTGTCAAAAATGATGTCAGGCTCTTGAAAAAAAATGGAGTAAAGAAGAAAGAGATGATAACCCCTGTCCTGAAGGAGTTTTTACTCTATTAAGAAAAAAAAAATTACATAGGACAGACCTAGTTCTAATCTCATAGAGTTTATATTCTGCCAGAGAACACATTAGAGGATAACTTATGTGATGTATTATTTAAACATATGTTTCATACTGAGAACTATGAAAATTCATGTCAGAGGTATCTATTTAATCTAGAGCCACATTTTTATCAAACATGATGGGCCTGTAACAGGTCAAAGAAATTTGTTTTATTTTGCTTTATTTAAAATTTCATTATTGATTTAATACTTAAACACTGAATGGTGTTTAATTTCACAATATATAAGCTTCAGTGACAGATAGGAATGAACAGAAGACAAAGCATGCCCAAGTATTCTCAAAAAGGAAGGAGCATGTGAGAAATGTAAACTCCACTGTGTAGATTCTGCAGGGAGAGAAGGGTAGGAGATAAGGATGGTAATGTAGGGAGAATCCAAATCCTGCAAGAACTTAAAGGTGTGGGGCTGTTGTGGCTTAGTCACTGAATTGTGCACAACTCTTTGCAACACTTTGATGAACTGTAACCAACCAGGTTCTTCTGTCCATGGAATTTTTCAGACAAGAATACTGAAGTGGGTCACCACTTACTCCTCCTGGGGATCTTCCCAACCCAGGGATCAAACCTATGTCTCCTGTGTCTCCTGCATTACAGGAGGATTCTTTACTTGCTGAGCCATCAAGATAACCTGGGAATATATTTATTGCAGCATTTTTAAAAGCTGGAGGAGATATGAATAATTATACCAGAACCACAGGTAAGATTGGGCAGAATTTAAATCATTATCTTAAGAGTAACGAGGGGCTCTGAAAGGTTTGGATGAGGGGAGAGAGTTAAGATAATTTGTAGGTCAGAAAAGAAGGGGTTTGAGAAAGTGATGAGTAGATAAGGGAGACTAGATAGGACAGAATTTCAGGGTTCTAGATGACAGATGATGATACACATGCTTAGGAAGCCAGCAGGGAAAAAATATATTAAATAGAGTACTTTAAGGGCTCAAGGTATTGAGACATTCCATTGGTTTATTGTCAAAGATCTAATAAAATCATTGTCAGTTTCTACACTTGGGAGGCATATATATTAAATGAATCTGGAGAGAAGATCATTCTATACAAGTATATAAGGTAGCTGCAGTGAGATCTGTCTATTCATAGTTCTTTAACATCTGAACATTATTAACATAGTTTATTCATAGTTTTTTAACATCTTATCCTCAAAATCCAGAGTCAGCTATAAATTACTAAAAACAAATCTAAGATCACCATTTCTAGATTTTAAACCTGACTATGGAAGTATGTCAAGGCTGTATATTGTCACCCTGCTTGTTTAACTTATATGCAGAGTATATCATGAGAAACGCTGGGCTGCAAGAAGCACAAGCTGGAATCAAGATTGCCAGGAGAAATATCAATAACCTCAGATATGCAGATGATACCACCATTATGGCAGAAAGTGAAGAGGAACTAAAAAGCCTCTTGATGAAAGTGAAAGTGGAGAGTGAAAAAGTTGGCTTAAAGCTCAACATTCAGAAAACGAAGATCATGGCATCTGGTCCCATCACTTCATGGAAAATAGATGGGGGAACTGTGGAAACAGTGTCAGATTTTATTTTTGGGGCTCCAAAATAACTGCAGATGGTGATTGCAGCCATGAAATTAAAAGACGCTTACTCCTTGAAAGAAAAGTTATGACCAACCTAGATAGCATATTCAAAAGCAGAGACATTACGTTGCCAGCAAAGGTCCGTCTAGTCAAGGCTATGGTTTTTCCAGTGATCATGTATGGATGTGAGAGTTGGACTGTGAAGAAGGCTGAGTGCTGAAGAATTGATGCTTTTGAACTATGGTGTTGGAGAAGACTCTTGAGAGCTGCTTGACTGCAAGGAGATCCAACCTGTCCATTCTGAAGGAGATCATTCCTGGGATTTCTTTGGAAGGAATGATGCTAAAGCTGAAACTCCAGTACTTTGGCCACCTCATGCGAAGAGTTGACTCATTGGAAAAGACTCTGATGCTGGGAGGGATTGGGGGCAGGAGGAGAAGGGGACAACAGAGGATGAGATGGCTGGATGGCATCACCGACTCGATGGACGTGAGTTTGAGTGAACTCTGGAAGTTGGTGATGGACAGGGAGGCCTGGTGTGCTGCAATTCATGGGGTCACAAAGAGTTGGACATGACTGAGCAACTGCACTGAACTGAAATGAACTGATGTAACTTATCTTAGTCTTCATTTTTTATTCCTGATACAGATAACAAAATATCCTATATGGGACATATATATTAAAGAAGTTTTGGGAATTCTATTCAGATTACTTTGTTAGCATCATGTTTCCCTACATATCCTTTTGTCTTTTTAATGCCATTTCTCTATCTTTTGTCAAAATCCAGCATCCTGATAATGTCCCATCCCAGAATCTCCTATATCAACTGAATAGAGTGAATGTACAGCCATTTTCACAAACCAGAAATATAGAAACCATCTTTTCCTATCCCCATATTTGTCATCTGTCATCAGGTTCTGTCTATTTTATATCCCAAATAATTTTCAGGACTATCCAATTCCCTAGATTTTATCTGCCCTCACTTCTCAAAAAAAAAAAAAAATATATATATATATATATTTATTTATTTATAAACTTTTTCTGGGCTATAGAATTAACCTCTTAACATCCTTGTCAATATATATAAGTTTATATATATATATAAAGTTTATATATAAACTTTTTCTGGGCTATAGAATTAACCTCTTAACTTTTTCTGGGCTATAGCATTAACCTCTTAACATCCTCCTCAACAAAGTAATTATTTCCAAACACAGTGCTAATGATGTCAATCCGCACTTCGGCCCTACATCTGTCTCTAACTACCCCAATTCAGTGTCTTTTTATTGCCTTTGGTGTAAATGTGTGTGTGTATATGTGTGAATCTGTGTTCAGGCGTGTCCAGCTCTTTATGAACACATGGATTGTAGCCTGCCAATCTCCTCTGTCCATGGGGTTTCCCAGGCAAGGTACTGGAGTGGGTTACCATTCCTTCCTCCAGGGGATCTTTCTGACATAGGAATCGAACTTACATCTCCTGCATTTCAGGCAGATTTTTATAGAAAGTTTTAGATACCTTCCAAAGAAACTTGCAGATGTGTCCCTTCCCTATTGCTCAAGCTTTATCTTGTCCTCTGCTTCCACTCCTCTCTTAACGTCTATACTAGCTTTTTTTTTCACTTTCTTAAATGTGCCTTGATCTCTCTTACTACATGATTTTTCCTCATGTGCTAGAGTGAAAAGCACTCTAGAGTGCTCTTTTCCTTTATTTCTAATGCATTCTTTGAATTTGTCCTGTACATTTCAACTCAAATTTTGCTTTCTGTTCCAGGTATTCTCTTAATCAGTTAAGTGAAACGCTCAGATAACCTCATGACACAGGTAACATTCTTTTCATAGAAGTTACCATATTTTTTCTTTTGCTTATTTGATTAGTATTTTATCTGCTCAAAGGCATAAGCTACCTGAAGCACAAACAATAATCATGGTTTTTGTTTTTGTTTGAATCCGTAGCTCTAAACAAATAAGTGTTCAATAAATACAGACTGAATGGATTTAAATCACCCCACATAGACTCAGAATTGAATTTTTTATAAAACAAAAGCTAAAATTTGTGAATTTCTGCACTTGGATAAAATTCAACCACTTGAATAGGATAATGGCATCCCACTCCAGTACTCTTTCCTGGAGAATCCCATGGACGGAGGAGCCTGGTGGGCTGAAGTCCATGGGGTGGCTAAGAATCAGACATGACTGAGTGACTTCACTTTCACTTTTCACTTTCATGCATTGGAGAAGGAAATGGCAACTCACTCCAGTGTTCTTGCCTGGAGAATCCCAGGGACGGGAGAGCCTGGTGGGCTGCTGTCTATGGGGTCACACAGAGTCAGACACAATTGAAGCGACTTAGCAGCAGCAGGAATATCTTCTTCAAAGTTCTGTTCCTGTTTATTCCTATATACATTCTCTTGTACATTTTCTTTCTGTAAAATACTTTTGACTTCCTGAGTTCTAAGTCCATAGAACATTTTGATTCACTGAATTCCCCATGGATTTCTGTAAAAGCAGAAAACCTTAATTTCTGATTAAAGGTAAGACAAACTGGAATAAGACATGCCTGTTGAGACTTGATATCATGATGGATACAGAACCAATTATAGATCTCTGATCAATAGACTTGCCTCCTGTCACCAGGCTGCAAAGTCCCTCCTGGATCCATGATGTGTGCCTGCCTTGGCTCACAGACCCCAGGGCTGGCCATGAGATTTCACAACTCATGCTGTATAGTCAGTCAACTAACTTCCTCACAGAAATGGCAGCTGTGAGAGTTAAACAAAGTGGATGCCTTGGAGCAATGTTATTTCATGAGACCATTGCTAGAATGTCTTTTTATTTTGTACTTGTAAAAGTGTAATAACTGTCTTAACTGTATTACAGCATTTTTAAAAGTAGTCAAACTTTTCAGGTAAATATGGTATATACCCTACTTTTTGCCACAATTTCTAATATATATAAAAGAAAGATTGTATTGTAGTAACCTCCCATCCCAGGAAGGGATACATTTACCAATTCTCTTATGCCCATCATAAAACATAGATGATATAAAAGAAAAAAAAAAAAAGGTTCTGAACTTGAGTTCCTATGGGATATGACCCAGTTTAAGTTTTCCAACACTGTACATTCATACCAGTTAAGTGAGTAGAGAAGTAAGTGCAAAAAGGAGAACTATAAAAGAGACCAGTTATTTTAAGCCTATTAGAAAGAACAAGGATATAAATTTGTAATAAACTTCTCAGAAATCCCTTAGCTATGCAACCAAAGCTTCCTCTTTGATTTAATAAGAGAAATGGTCATTTTGTTCTGCATAGGGTCACTTGAATCATAATATAGAAACCAAGGTAAATAAAGAAAAAAGATGGCACAGTGTGTACTGGGGATGGATGAAACATGCTTTGACCCTCTTCCAGCTAGTCAAGGAGTGGCATGAAACTTAATCAATTGCTAAACAGGCAGGTAATGCAAAATATAATTTGAAAAAGAAGGAGCAAGTTTTTTGAAGGTGAAGGAGTCAGCTCTGAAGGAGAAAGAAAATGAAAATAACTTTTTAGAAGACATCAAAATTCTTCTCACCTCAGCATTTTCATTTTTGTGAGATGACTTCTTGATCACTCTTTTCTCTGTTTCTGACAGGATCCAATGAGAGATATTCTTCAAATTCAGATTCAAGGTATTAACTGGGCTTTCCTTGTGGCTCAGCTGGTAAAGAATTTGCCTGCAATGTGGGAGACCTGGGTTGGGAAGATCCACTGGAGAAGGGAAAGGCAACCCACTCCAGTATTCTTACCTGAAAAATTCCATGGACTCTATAGTCAATGGGGTTGCAAAGAGTTGGACATGACTGAGTGACTTTCACTTTCACTTCCAGTTTCACATATTAACTTGAAGATGCAGCTAATAGGAATTGGTCATATTGCTCACAGGGTTCACTTATAGTTAACAATTGGGCCTAATTAAAATGCTAGATGAGAGAACTCAAGGTAACACACTCTAACTCAAGTTTTTCAGGCAGAATTAAAACATACACACAATGCATATGACTATTTTTATGCCCTTACATATTTAACTTCAAATATATTAAACGATTCTTAATTTGTCAAATGACATTGGCAAACTCTGTCTTACTCTCTTCCAAGGATTCAGTCTAAAGAGAGTCAAGTGGTTCTGATATCCAAGTTTATCAGACTGTGAGAATCATTGAACAGATGTACTTAAAAGTAGAATTATAATGTTTCCTTATTAGAACAGATTTTTATAATAAAGTGCAGCTCAGTTATAGTATAGATGTTCTTTTCTGTTTATTTCCCCTTAGAATTTTCTATACTTCTCAGAGTTTAAAATAGTTACCAGTGGCAGAATTTTTAAAACTTATTTGTTAACTATGACAAGTGAAGTTTAATTTTTGTGCTTATTCAAACTATAAAGACTTACAAAGATTCTTTTTTTTTTTTTCCCCAACTTTTCTTTGTAATATCCTCTGTCTTGAGTGATAGATGAGGCAGGACCCAGTGGAAAACTCCAAAGTTTTTCAGTCTTTGTATTTTTGAGTATTTCTCTGATGTCAGGAAAATTCAAGTCACTAAAAGAAGGTATAAGTCTCAAATAGGTGCAGATGCAACTTCTGGATGGAAAATGGGGAATAAGTGAATTCAGTTCAGTTCAGTCACTCAGTCGTGTCCGACTCTTTGCAACCCCATGAATCACAGCACACCAGGCCTCCCTATCCATCACCAACTCCTGGAGTTCACTCAGACTTATGTCCATCGAGTTAATGATGCCATCCAGTCATCTCATCTTCTGTTGTCCCCTTCTCCTCCTGCCCCCAATCCCTCCCAGAATCAGAGCCTTTTCCAATGACTCAACTCTTCACATGAGGTGGCCAAAGTACTGGAGTTTCAGCTTCAGGATCATTCCCTCCAAAGAAATCCCAGGACTGATCTCCTTCAGAATGGACTGGTTGGATCTCCTTGCAGTCCAAGGGACTCTCAAGAGTCTTTTCCAACACCACAGTTCAAAAGCATCAATTCTTCAGCGCTCAGCTTTCTTCACAGTCCAACTCTCACATCCATACATGACCACTGGCAAAACCATAGCCTTGACTAGATGGACCTTTGTTGGCAAAGTAATGTCTCTGATTTTCAACATGCTATCTAGGTTGGTCATAACTTATCTGACTTATCTCATCCAATGTATTATTTATTTAAGACTGGTGTTTACTTATTAATTTTCTGTTTTATGTGTCCATTGGTGTGAGTGGGATGTTGAAATTTCCTATTATTGTGTTACTGTCAATTTCTCCTTTTTTGTCTGTTAGTGTTTGTTTTATGTATTGAGGTGCTCCTATATTGGGTGCATAGATATTTACAATTGTTATGTATTCCTCTTGGATTGATCCCTTGATCATTATGTAGTGTCCTTCCTTTTCTCTTGTAATCTTCTTTATTTTAAGGTCTATTTTGTCTGATATGAGGATTGCTACTCCAGATTTATGTTGCTTCCCATTTGCATGGAATATATTTTTCCATCCTCTCACTTTCAGTCTATATGTGTATTTAAGTCTGAAGGGGGTTTCTTATAGACAGCATATATAGGGGTCTTGTTTTTGTACCTATGATTCAGCCAGTCTATGTGTTTGGGTTGGAGCATTTAATCCATTTACATTTAAAGTCATTATTGATATATATGTTCCTATTGCCATTTTCTTAATTATTTGGGGTTGATTTTGTAGCTCTGTTTTCTTCTCTTGTATTTCTTGACTATATAAGTCCTGCTTTGGTGGTACTGAATTCTCTTAACTTTTTCTTGTTTGAAAAGTTTTTTATTTCTCCATCAATGTTGAATGAGATCCTTGTTGGGTACTGTAATCTTGGTTGTAGATTTTTCCCTTTCAGTACTTTAAATATATCTTGCCATTCCCTTCTGGCCTGAAGAGTTTTTGCTGAAAGATCAGCTGTTAAGCCCATGCGGTTTCCCTTGTATGTTACTGCTTGCTTCTCCCTTGCTGATTTTAATATTTTCTCTTTGTGTTTAGTCTTTGTTAGCTTGATTAGTAAGTGTCTTGGCATGTTTTTCCTTGGCTTTATCTTGTATGGGACTCTTTGTGCCTCTTAGGCTTGATTGACTATTTCCTTTTCTGTGTTGGGGAAATTTTCAACTATAACCTCTTCAGAAATTTTCTCATACTCTTTCTTTTTCTCTTCTTCTTCTGGGACCCCTATAATTCAAATGTTGGTGCATTTGATATTATCCCTGAGGTCTCTGAGACTATCCTCAGTTCTTTTCATTCTTTTTTACTTTGTTCTGTTTTTCAGAAGTTATTTCCACCATCTTATCTTCCAGCTCACTGATTCATTTTTCTGCTTCAGGTTTCTGCTATAGATTCCTTCTAGAGTATTTTTAATTTCAGTAATTGTGTTGTTTGTCTATGTTTATTCTTTAATTCTTCTATGTCTTTGTTCATTGATTCTTGCATTTTCTCCATTTTGTTTTCAAGGTTTTTGGTCATCTTTACCATTGTCATTCTGATTTTTTTTTTTTTCCAGGTAGTTTGCCTATTTCCCCTTCATTTATTTGGACTTCCTTATTTCTAGTTTGTCCCTTCATTAACTTATTGTGTTTGAGGTCTCCTTTTCTCAGGCTTCAAGTTTGAATTATCTCTTCCTTTTGGTTTTCATCCTCTTAAGGTTTGTCCAGTGTTTTCTATAAGCTTCATATAGGGTGAGATTTGTGCTGAGATTTTGTTTGTTTGTTTGTTTTTCCTCTGATGGGCAAGGCTGAGTGAGGCGGTAATCTTGTCTGCTGATGATTGGGTTTGTATTTTTGTTTTGTTTGTTGTTTAGGTGGAACTCCTGCACAGGCTGCTTCTGGTGGTTGGATGATGCAGAGTCTTGTATTCAGGTGTTTTCCTTTGTGTAAGTTCTCACTATCTGATACTCCTTAAGGTTAGCTCCCTGGTAGTCTAGGGACTTGGAGTCAGTGCTCCCATTCCAAAAGCTCAGGGCTTGATCTTTGGTCAGAAACGAAGATTCCACAGTGGTTTCTTATAGCATAAATGAGATTAAAATGAATATCCAAAAACAAACCAAAGATAAACCCAAATAAAAATGACAGTTACAAAATCAGGAAAATAACAATTAAAATAATTGAATATACACATATACACACACAACCATGAGCAAAGTCAAAACAGTCTAACAAATAAAGTACAGTAGATTGTCCCAGTGAACAAAGGAAATCAAAATTATATTTAGCAGTTAAGAACAAAACTAACTAAAGCACAAACTGGAAAACAAAACTAAAGCAAGATGTCAAGTGGGGAATAAAGCAATGAAAACAAAACTAACAAATATGTTGAGAGGAAAGAAAAAAAAAGGAAGGAAGAATAGATAAGCAAAGTTAAATAAAGGTAGATAAAGATTTATATACATTAAAGTTTAACTGCAAGGGGAAAAGAACAGTAGGAAAAGCAAAAATAGCATAAATGTAGAAAAATAATGATAGGCTTAAAAAATTTAAATTGAAAAAAAAAAGGGAAAACTCCACAGAACTGCAAAAGCCCAATGTAGATCCAGAGATTTATAACAACAATAAAGGAATGTGACTAATAAAAAAATTTAAAAAGCTCAAAATCTTAATTAGTTTTTATAGAGCCAACATAATTGACAAGTGCAACAAAGGGAGGAAAAATCCAAAAGAATCTACAGAACAAGCCAAAAAGTAAATATAATAAATGTTTTTTCTTGAGTCACTGCTATCAGAGTCTTTTCCCTCACTGGCAGTCACAGTCCACCTCACCTCCCTAGGATGCCCTCCAACACTGTGCTGATCTCTGGACCTGATGTGGGGGCAGCTCAGATTCTAATCTGGTCCAGTTCCTATGTGTTCTTGCCTCTAATGTCCATGGCCATCAGAACTAGTGTTTTTTTTTTCTTTTGTGGGAGCTCTCAATGACCTTTTATATATTCCATGGACAAAGAGTCTGCCTAGTTGATTGTGTGGATTTAATCCACAGCTTGCACACCTGGTGGGAGGGATTTGGGTCTTCTTCCTAAGCCTCATTGCCCCTGGGTTTCAATTGTGGTTTTATTTCCACCTCTGAATATCGGTCGTCCACTGAGGTTACTCCTGAGGTTGCCCTGGAGGACTTGTGTTTGCCCCTGTGAGGGCCAGGTGTGGATGTGGTTCAGCTGCTTGGGTCGCAGGGGTTCTGGCAGCACCAGGTACTCAGGGGAGTTAGCAGCTAGGGCAGCAGAAAATATAGTGCTCTAGAAGTGTATGGCAACCAGTATTGGCCAAAACACTCCAGTATTCTTGCCTGGAGAACCACTCTCCCTGACAGAGAAGGCTGGTGGGCCACAGTCTACAGGGTCACAAAAAGTCGGACACTACTGAAGTGACCCTGCACTCATAGACACAAGACTCCTTTTGTCTGTAGCAGCTCTGCCCCAGTGACAGTTGAGCATGAAGGTGGTGCAGCTGTTTGGCTTGCGGGGACCCTGGCGGCACCAAGTGTACAGGGACTCAGACTGCCTCTACCACAGGAGTTATGGCCCTATCAGAGTCTTTTCTTTGAATCTCTTGTAGCTGGCGATCAGAAGGCCTCTTTGGCCAGTCTTTCTCTGTAGCTCTGCCTGTTCAGGCACTTAGAAGGCTCCCTTGCCTGGGATCCTTCTCTGTTGTTTGGTGCATCAAGCACATAGAGGGGCCCCCCTGGCTAGGGTCCTACTCTGTAGTTCAGTGCATCAGGTGTTTGATGGGCCAGCCTCTCTATTGTTCAGCTACTGATGCTGGTGTGTGGCGAAAGAGAGAGCGACTATAGTGATGGGTCTACTCTCTACATGTGACTCAGCAGTATCGCCTTGCTTCCACGGCTGCCTGGCTTTCCTCCACAGGCATTTCCCACCACAATCTCCTCCCTCACTTCCCCTCAAACCATTCTCTGCAGTCAACAAAAGCTCTCATCCTGGAATTGCTCCACAATCCCTAAACTCCAGCTCCCAGCTGCTGTGCCTTCCAGGAGACCTGTGTCCATGTCTGGGATATGTATGGCTGTGGCAAGCACTGTCTGATTCTCATTCCATTGAGGATGCCACAAATCAACTGTTTCTCTCTCAGCCTTAAATGTTCCTCCTCTGACTCAGACAATTGCCCCAGCGAGGGGATCAGACCCCGGCTTCAGTTCCTCCACCTGCCAAGGGCAGGTCCAGTCCTACTAACACTCCTGGCTGTTTTTCCCCCTAGTTTTTCCTTACTGAGTTTTGAGTTTTGCATGGTTCTATATATTCTTTCCCTCTGGTCAGGTACTCCTGCCCACTCTCAGCTGGTATTCTGCATGCACTTCTGTGTCTGAGGGCATATTGCTGATGCATCCTTTGACAGAAATTTACTCCACATCCACCTACACCTCTGCCATCTTGTTCCCTCCCTCCAATCCATTTATCTTTGAAATGTAAATGCTCTCCTCTTCTTTCTACTTTTTTTTCTAAAATCTAAGAGCAATACTTTCTCCCTCTCCTTCAATATCCTCCAAGCAAGAAATAAGCCCATGACTCTATGAGATATAGGAAGTAATACAGCCTGTTTCTCACCTTCCTCCCACTTAGATCTCCGACTTAGAGCTACTTGTATTTCTGTTAATGATTAAGAGCTGAACAAGCTCAAAGGCTATAAAAGGTTTTGCCTTTGTATAGACACATTCTTTTATTTGTATTGATTGACTTTCTATCACGTTCAGGATGTAAGTAATCTAAGGGATATAAGATGACTCAGGAATGACTCATTTGCTGGAGTAATGAGTAGCCTGTCAGAGAGTCTGAGAAATTTTGTTTGTAGAGTGCAGAGTTCTGCAAACCACCAATCTGAGGCCAAATCTAGCCTTGACAAGTTCTTTTTGTAAATCAAATTTTCTCAGAATACAACTGGCTGTATTCCACTAATCAAGAAAAGGACTAGGGTGGGCAAACAAGGCCTCAAATATACAAGATTTACAGAGGTGCTTACTTCCAGACTGCGGCATGCAAATAACCCTATGAATGAGTGCCTTCTTAAACAGTATGTTCCAGGTTCCTCAAGTTTAATTCAACCCCATGTCTGTACTATTTTTCTTCTACAATTGCAGAATTGAGTAATTTCCACAGACACTGTGTGGGGGGGAAAAAAAAAAAAGGGTGAAATTGTTAGTCACTCAATGGAGTCCAACTTTTTACGACCCCATGGACTGTAGCACACCAGGATCCTCTGTCCATGGGATTCTCCAGACGAGAATACTGGAATGGGTAGCCATTTCCTTCTCCAGAGGATCTTCCAGACCCAGTGACTGAACCCATGTCTCTTGCATTGTAATAAATTTGTTTACCATTTGAGCCACCAGGGAAGGCCTACAGAGAGAGACTGTATAGCCTGCATATTGTAAAATATTTGCTATCTGGTCATTCACATAAACTTTTTTGCTAACTGCTGATTTAGAGTAATTCTTACCTGCATCTGATTCAGTCATAAACTTTTAGAGGTCTGGACAAAAGAGAGACTATCATTAGTGATGTGTCTATTTGAAGTTTTTGAATTCTTAGAATGATAACCAGTGGAATAAATACTGATAATGAAGATGGACTTAGTAATATAAATTTAGCAGAAGAAAATATCCATTCTGAGTGTAGTGATGGGTATTCCAATCTGTTCCCAATTCATCCCCTCTTTTCTTAAAGACTTCAGGCTCTGGAGTCAGACAACCTGGATTCAAACCTTGGCACTGCCACTTTGAAAGAATGGCCTGAAGGAAGCTGCTTTACCTTTCTGAGGCTCATTTTCTCCATGTATAAAAGGGGGCAGGGAGTGACAATACTAGTGCCTACATCAAAGGATATGGATTTGGAGTAAATAAGATAATACAGGGAAAGAATTTAGAACTGTGTTTGGTACAAAGTAAGCAAGTTCAGAAGAACTGTACAAAAAAGATCTTCACAACCAAGATAAGCACAATGGTGTGATCACTCACCCAGAGCCAGACATCCTGGAATGTGAAGTCAAGTGGGTCTTAGAAAGCATCACTACGAACAAAGCTGGTGGAGGTGATGGAATTCCAATTGAGCTATTTCAAATCCTGGAAGTTGATGCTGTGAAAGAGCTGCACTCAATATGCCAACAAATTTGGAAAACTCAGCAGTGGCCACAGGACTGGAAAAGGTCAGTTTTCATTCCAATCCCAAAGAAAGGCAATGCCAAAGAATGCTCAAAGTACCTCACAATTGCACTCATCTCACATACTAGTAAAGTAATGCTTAAAATTCTCCAAGCCAGGCTTCAGCAATATGTGAAGCATGAACTTCCAGATGTTCAAGTTGGATTTAGAAAAGGCAGAGGAACCAAAGATCAAATTGCCAACATCCGCTGGATTATGGAAAAAGCAAGAGAGTTCCAGAAAAACATCTATTTCTGCTTTATTGACTATGTCAAAGCCTTTGACTGTGTGTATCACAATAAACTGTGGAAAGTTCTGAAAGAGATGGGAATACCAGACCACCTGATGTGCCTCTTGAGAAACCTGTATGCAGGTCAGAAAGCAACAGTTAGAACTGGACTTGGAACAACAGACTGGTTCCAAATAGGAAAAGGAGTATGTCAAGGCTGTATATTGTCACCCTGTTTATTTAACTTATATGCAGAGTACATCATGAGAAACCCTGGGCTGGAAGAAGTGCATACTAGAATCAAGATTGCTGGGAGCAATATCAATAACCTCAGATATGCAGATGACACCACCATTATGGCAGAAAGTGAAGAGGAACTAAAAAGCCTCTTGATGAATGTGAAAGAAGAGAGTGAAAAAGCTGGATTAAAGCTCAACATTCAGAAAACGAAGATCATGGAATCTGGTCCCATCACTTCATGGGAAATAGATGGGGAAACAGTGGAAACAGTGTCCGACTTTATTTTTCTGGGCTTCAAAATCACTGTAGATGGTGATTGCAGCCATGAAATTATGACCAACCTAGATAGCATATTGAAAAGCAGAGATGTTACTTTGCCAACAAAGGTCCGTCTAGTCAAGGCTATGGTTTTTCCAATGGTCATACGAATGTGAAAGTTGGACTGTGAAGAAAGCTGAGCGCCGAAGAATTGATGCTTCTGAACTGTGGTGTTGGAGAAGACTCTTGAGAGTCCTTTGGACTGCAAGGAGATCCAAGCAGTCCATTCTAAAGGAGATCAGTCTTGGGTGTTCTTTGGAAAGATTGATGCTAAAGCTGAAACTCAGATACTTTGGCTACCTCATGTGAAGAGTTGACTCATTGGAAAAGACCCTGATCCTGGGAGGGATTGGGGGCAGGAGGGGAAGGGGATAACAGAGGATGAGATGGCTTGATGGCATCACTGACTCTATGGACATGAGTTTGGGTGAACTCCGGGAGTTGGTGATGGACAGTGAGGCCTGGCCTGCTGCAATTCATGGGGTCGCAAAGAGTTGGACACGACTGAGCGACTGAACTGAACTGAAGCAAGTTCTCATTCAATATTACTAATTAGTATTGTTGCTGAGGCTGTGAGGGTGAGGTAGCTATCAGTAAAAGCTGAAGCAACAATTTTTGGTAAACTTTGTAATAAATTAAGGAAATACAAAACTATATTATGACGGCTCTTTCTATAATATGGGACAAGAAGACACTCACCATTGCTTGTCTGCTACAGACAGCTAATCTTTTTGGCACCACAGTGACTCAGAACTGAAGACTTCAAAAGTACTTCAGGGCTTTGTTGGGAGAAAGATACGGCTCATTAGTTTTCATGATAGGGTAGCATGACGATTCAATCTGAGTTAATTTGGTTCATTCTGCCTCATTCCTATCAAAGGTTATTTGGACCAATGGCATCCTGGTTCCAAACAGCATTACAAAAATCTTTAGAGTATAATGAAAGGCATTGAGAAACCCATGGATACAGTGCAACAAGAATTTAGA
Organism: Oryx dammah; assembly: GCF_014754425.2. Lineage (NCBI taxonomy): Eukaryota > Metazoa > Chordata > Mammalia > Artiodactyla > Bovidae > Oryx > Oryx dammah. The sequence continues at coordinate 50,877,676 of NW_024070187.1, forward strand.
TAAGGGAAAGATTACTTTCATCAGAGTATTACATCAGGAACAACAGAATGACTAGATCTTTTAATCAGGCCTTGCTCAGAAGGATCCATAATTTCACACTGAACTAATATGAATACTTAAAAGGGACCAGAGAAAACTTGAAAATTCCACAAGAACATGATTCAAGACATTGATTAGGCCTACATGACTCTATCACATGGAATAACTAATGCTCAACATGTTATTCTTTTGGACCACATGATAAAATAAATGACTCAATAAATAATCCTGATTCATGCCTTGGCTATTTCTGTTTGCCCTGATTAACATTAAAAATAGCATTATCTGCTCAACAGATTTTGGCTTTATCCTCCTGCTTTATATTGTTTTGTTAATCTCTTAAACCTATTTCATCATTCATATCACTAAAGAGTCAAGCATATGTGCTACTCTTAAAGTCTAATTACATTTTAATACATTTGTTGGGGTTTTCTCACTTCTCTTTTGTTACAATTAGTGTATGTTTGTATAAGCAGAGTTTAGACAGATGTTTCTAATTTAGGCTGTGATGGAAGTATATAAAGTATTCCATAAATTTAAGTGATTATTTGAATAAACATGCTAAAATTGTCAAAAGTTAAAAGCATTTTTAAAATTCTCCTTAAACTTCTGTTTTATCCTTAAAATATTTGACTATATAATTTTAAATTTTATCTGTTTGGAGAACATGTTAAAGTCAGCTGAAAACAGCTCCAATTTGTAATTAATAAGATCTCAATTATCACCCAAAGTATTTTGGTCAATTATAGCAGCTATATATAAATTTTAAGACATAATATGACTGGCAGTGTTCAAAATGATTTGAACATACTGAGCTAATCAGCAAAACAACTCTTGTACTTTGTGCCATATTATAAAATTCTTAAACGTGCGCTAACCAAAACATGGACAGTCTAAGAATCTTGTCCAAAGTCATGAAACCAGGAAATCAGAGTTGGGATTATGGGTCCAGGATCCAGTGGCTTATTCACTGACAGTATCACTATTAAATATATTTAAAATATTGTGAAAATATTGCTCTAGTCTGCTTTTGGAACACTATAGATTGATTTCCATGAAAACTTTTCTCTAATTTTTATTGTGTAACAACTGGTTTAAGAAAACAAAATAAGAATCCATTTCATCACCTGGACCAACAGACTAAAGGAATTGATGTCGTTTGTTTTACTCCTGTCCACCTCAGCACTTTCAGTCTTCAGGGCATGCTGTTGGTCTTAATCATAAATTGAAAATGAGAAGCAAGAATAATTAAAGACCAAACTGTAATTATGAGCAAGATCTAAAGGGAGCAAAACTAGCATTGAGTATAGGCCTTCAGTTTCCTATTAGTGGATTTAGGATTAGCTATAAACAACCTTGTTAAATCCAATTAAATAGTTCATCTGAAGGATTTTTGTTATTAGCACAGGCTGAGTGATGACGTTTAGAACTATGTTGATTGTTATGCACAAGCATTTTTCCAACATTGACTTTGTCTTATTACAGTGCCAATTAAGCATCTTTCTTCAGAGATACTATTTGGCATATAAAAGTTTTGGATGATAGTCTTAGAAAAATCCTCTGTTCTGAGGATATATAGAGGTATTTCAAAAGATTGAAATATTAGAAATATTTCCAAGCTGATATCACATACTTTGGTTTGAGCTGTAATAAAATGCAGACACTTAGATACCCAACAAAAGTACTATTCATAGCCAGATGGAACTGATTTGTTTAGAGTATATTAGCTACAACACAGGCACCTTTTGTAAGTTTCTTTGAGAGTAATACAATGCCAAGTCTGTACAGTCTCTGTTCTAAATTCCACCCCCCCACCACTTTTTTTTTTACAGGGCAAGATAATAAAATTATTTGAACTGGTCCCCCCACTCACTACATATTATAAAACTATAAATAGCTCATTTTCAACATCTGCTGAAACAGATTGAGAACATTTTGGTAAATGGGTTATCACATGTTACTATAGCATAGCATTTCAAATCACTCTGAATGGAAATCTGAAAGTTCCAGGCTGCTGTATGCTACATCTGTGTACAGATTTCACAAGTTCTATGCTGGGCTGTCAATGAAACGGTATGGTAAATATTGTTATCTGATACTGGCAATATTTTATTTATTTGAACAACTCATAGATGTTACTTTACTTTAGTTGTTTCAAATTTGTTAAAAATATTCCTCAATCACTATGTTTTTAGTATATTATAATGTAAAAGCTGTTTTTCTTACATAGTATATGTATGTATGATAAGTCGTTTCAGTTGTGTCCAACTCTTTGAGATGCTATGTGCTTCTCTGTCCGTGGGATTCTCCAGGCAAGAAAACCGGAGTGGGTTGCCATTTCCTCCTTCAGGGGATCTTCCTGCACCTAAGGATCAAACCTGCATCTCTTATGTCTCCTGTATTGGCAAGCAGGTTCTTTACCAATAGTGCCATCTGGGAAGACCCTACATAGTATAGATATATTGAATTTTATAGCATAGAGATATACATTGGATATTTGAGTTTAAAGTACAAGGTTAAAGTGAAGTTTCTGCATTTGCACAGGAAATAAATTGAGTGACTGCAACTATCAGTGAGACAAATTTTAGACTTCTTTTCAATTTCACACATTCTAATGTAGTAGAGGCCAATTACTACATTTTCTGTTTCACTGATAATTCCAATTGTCTACCCCATGTACATATGGTTTTTTAGGAACTGATTAAAGAAATGAAAAATTTCTGAGTGTATAAGCTAGCATGTTAGTAAAGCGATACTTAAATTAACAAAGCAGAAGATATTGCTTAATATAAAAAAAGAGCCCTTGTATACAATGCATTCTAGTTGACCAAATAATTTATGATATCTTAATTCCTCCAATAATATGGAAATTTTAGCATTTTGTCTCCTTTATCAATAAAAATATTCTTAATAAAAAGTACTATGAGAAACTCTCAAATTTGACAAAATGATCTTAAATGGTCTTTTTTTGTTTGTTTGTTTTTGGTGAGGGCACTATTGCATTCAGATTTTGCCAATTTACATATTTATACTTTGTGCACACATGCTAGATTTTCCCTGTGCCAAAAAGTTCAACCCACCAAATATCTATGAATCTCAATTAAAATGCACAGTTATTACTATCTAAATATTCTTGATCATTTGCTTGTGGCTAGTAGGCTCTTCCTGATGTTCAAGCTGGTTTTAGAAAAGGCAGAGGAACCAGAGATCAAATTGCCAACATCCGCTGGATCATGGGAAAAAGCAAGAGAGTTCCAGAAAAACATCTATTTCTGCTTTATTGACTATGCCAAAGCCTTTGACTGCGTGGATCCCAATAAACTATAGAAAATTCTGAAAGAGATGAGAATACCAGACCACCTGAGGTGCCTCTTGAGAAATCTGTATGCAGGTCAGGAAGCAACAGTTAGAACTGGACATGGAACAACAGATTGGTTCCAAATAGGAAAAGGAGTATGTCAAGGCTGTATATTGTCACCCTGCTTATTTAACTTATATGCAGAGGACATCATGAGAAACGCTGGACTGGAAGAAATACAAGCTGAAATCAAGATTGCTGGGAGAAATATCAATAACCTCAGATATGCAGATGACACCACCATTATGGCAGAAAGTGAAGAGGAACTAAAGAGCCTCTTGATGAAAGTAAAAGAGGAGAGTGGGAAAGTTGGCCTAAAGCTCAACATTCAGAAAACGAAGAACATGGCATCTGGTCCCATCACTTCATGGGAAATAGAAGGGGAAACAGTGGAAACAGTGTCAGACTTTATTTTTCTGGGCTCCAAAATCACTGCAGATGGTGACTGCAGCCATGAAATTAAAAGACGCTTACTGCTTGGAAAAAAAGTTATGATCAACTGAGATAGCATATTCAAAAGCAGAGACATTACTTTGCCGACTAAGGTCCATTTAGTCAAGGCTATGCTTTTTCTAGTGGTCATGTATGGATGTGAGAGTTGGACTGTGAAGAAGGCTGAGTGCCAAAGAATTGATGCTTTTGAACTGTGGTGTTGGAGAAGACTCTTGAGAGTCCCTTGGACTGCAAGGAGATCCAACCAGTCCATTCTGAAGGAGATCAACCCTGGGATTTCTTTGGAAGGACTGATGCTAAAGCTGAAACTCGAGTACTTTGGCCACCTCATGCGAAGAGTTGACTCATTGGAAAAGACTCTGATGCTGGGAGGGATTGGGGGCAGGAGGAGAAGGGACGACCGAGGATGAGATGGCTGGATGGCATCACTGACTCAATGGACGTGAGTCTGAGTGAACTCCGGGAGTTGGTGATGGACCGGGAGGCCTGGCGTGCTGTGATTCATGGGGTCGCAAAGAGTTGGACACGACTGAGCGACTGAAGTGAAGTGACGTGAAGTGAAGTAGGCTCTTATCTAAATGCCAGCTAACTCAGTTCACAGGTGATAAGCATTCGAGCATAAAGCAAAGATAATGGAATAATTGTTGTTATTTATTCACTCAGTCCAGGCTTCCCTGGTGGCTCAGACGGTAAAGCATCTGCCTACAATGCGGGAGACCCGGTTTGATCCCTGGGTAGGAAAGATCCTCTGGAGAAGGAAATAGCAATCCACTCCAGTACTCTTGCCTGGAAAATCCCATGGAGGAAGGAACCTGGTAGGCTACCGTCTATGGGGTCACAAAGAGTCGGACACGACTGAGCGACTTCATTCACTCAGTCCAACTCTTTGCAACCTCATGGTCTTCAGCCTGCCAAACACCTCTGTACATGTGATTTCCCAAGCAAGAATACTGGAGTGGGTTGCCATTTTTTTCTCCAGGTGATCTTCCCCACCCAGGGATGGAACCCAGGTCTCCTGTGACTCCTCCATTGCAGGTGGATTCTTTAGTGCTAAGACACCTGGGAGGCCCAACAAAACAATTAGCAGAATATTATTCTTGGTCTTTCAAGTTATTTTTTTATTGTATATCTTAATATTGAATTTGATAGCATTTTCCTGAACTTCGTAAGATATTTAAATTTAATGGATACAATTTTCAGAAGATAACCTTTAAAACAATATCATATGATACTATTTTTATACTATATCACAATAGACAAACTCCTATATTTTATTAGCTCCATGTTATAATCTATAAAAATAATAGAATTATTACTAAAAATAACAGTCTGGTTATTGCTAAAACTTGCAAATTTTCTGCATATTTATCACTTTCAGAGTTAGTGCCTAAAACTAACTTTTGAATGAATATTTGCAACAAATTGCTTGTAAAGTACAGTGTGGAAGTTTTGCAGAGGAAAATTTATCTAAAGCCTCATTTTAAATTGTTTCATTTATTTTTCTAAAAAATATATATTACAGTTAATATTTTCTATTCCTAGTTCCAGGCCAGAGGTGATTAGTTTCCAAAACCATAAATTAATGCCACTCAGAATTTTCCAGTTAGGAAACAGGAAGAAGTGTATGTTTTCATTTTTGTCCATGGACCACAAAAATTCTAATGTGGGTGAATTTCAAAAATTCAAACTTTGCCTGTAGCAACTCTTCAGTGAGGATTTTGTTAATAAATATTTTAGTGTGACGATAAATACTTTTTTCTAAAAAATATATTTTTATACTCATAATAAAATACCAAGCTATGAACATTGTTATAAAATCATTATACAAGGTAACTGTAAACAGCCTCTTAGCAAACAGCCTCAACCCCATTTCTATCTATTTTTGTACAAATGATTGACTTTAAAAATATTTGTTTTCCCACTTTCATTAAACAGAGACTTGCCTAAATTGTATGTACTCTTCTATTTGATTTGGTAGAGATGACTTGAGTACTTCTGAAAATGCAAAATAATGAAGTTAATGGTCTATTAGTTTAGAAACACTTCTGTTTTGAACTGTCTAAGTTGAACTGTCATTAGATCAAATTGTATTCACAACACTTTATTTCAATTAAAGCAGATGGAAATTATTTTAGAGAATCAATCTGCCATATTCTTACTTCTAGTTTTTTGTTAATTTAATATCAATGTTCCAAATGGGACTAAAATTCAATAAACTACACAAGAGACACATTTTCCTTTTTTAATTTTTTTTCATCAAAACATATGAATCTGAAAGTTCACTCTCAAACTGGATGTGTAATCTTGATGAACTTTAGATGAGAATATCTACAATTATATCCTAAGTGATGAACTCTATCTTATGTAGGAGAAGGAAGTAATACATTTTAGATGTAGTTATTCAGAAATTATTTCTGTAGGGGTCTTGTATGCACAGAAAATTTAGAAGAAATCAGCTTTTGTGCCTCATGCTACCTTTAGTTTTGAATGAGGTTTTCTAAATTAGGAAACATTTAAAAATCAATGAACTGATCACTATTTTATTCACTTACAGGATCTCAGAATGGTATAAGAACACATGAAGAAATAAATGCCACACACATGGTAAATCAAAGTGTAAAGATTCACAGGTTTAATTAAAAGTGACACAAGAAAGCTGGAATTCCAATAGCACTCAATCAATAGTTTCAATCAAAGTCAAGTTTCAATGGATGCATACTTTTGAATCAAAAGCATTAACTAACTTGCAAGAATCATAGTTCATGAAACAATTCCAAATTTATATATGGGCCACAAAGCTATTATTTAATAAATTAAGAAAATATATACAGCACATAAGAAAGTCAGATAAATTTCTCCCATTGAGAACTCTTTATCTTGGAGCTGTTAATTAAGTCTGATGACACCTTTTTCCAGCATTGTCTCTAATCTCTCTCATATGATATTCATTATTCTTAGTTTTGGTCTTGACTTGTGGATAATTATGGTCCAAGTCCTAATTCTGAAGTGTTCCTTAATCACTTCATTTTTCCTCTTATAAGCTATACTTTACATAAGAGACCATTGAGTACCAATTCATTTTGATCTGAAAGGTCAGTTTCATCTAAAAATAACAAACTTTGTCTTGTTTAATTTTCTGGTAAGAAGAATGTAAGACCTTCTAAAATTATAAATGTGAGATAATACATATGTTTCCAGGAATTTCTCCGGCTAACAGACAGAATCTTTTCAGAGGTTATATTATGGTGACAAAAGTAAGTATGTGCTTTCACGTGGGCAAAATGATATCCCTCCTTTTCAGATTCATATGTTGAAGGCTTCATCCCCAAACTGTATTTGGGGATAGGGCCTTTGGGAGGAAATTAGGGATAAATAAGGTCGTATGATGGTGACTTAATTAGACAGAATAAGTGGCCTTATAAGAATAGAAAGTGAGCTCTCTCTCCATGTGCAGGCACTGAGGAAAGGCCATTTCAGCACATAGCAAAAAAAAGCAGCCATCTGTAAGCTAAGGAGAAAGCTCCTACCAGAAAATAAATCACCTGTTACCTTAATCTCAACTGTTCCAGACTCTAGAACTGGGAGAAATAACTTTCTGCTGTTTAAGTCACCCAGTATGGTATTTTGTTATGGCAGCCTGAGCTGACTAAGACACGCCTATATTTTAAGTAATTAAAACAAATCATTTTTAAAACTTTATATTTAAGTTCCCTCTTTTTTTTTTTTTTTTTTTCAAATAGAAACTAAAGTCTTTGCTTGTACCAACACTCAGACACTCGAACATACAGATCAGTACTGGAAACCTTACTCTGGTACATACAAGCTCTGTAGTTTAGCTAATTTAGATAATTTCTGTGAATTGACAAGAGGTTTTATTATTAACACAAACTGAAAAAAAAATACATTAGATTATCTATAAGATATTTATGATACTTGTTTATAATCTTTGGTTGTTCAGACTCACATAGCTACTAGATGCAGTGTAATGCATAACTTTTTCCCATTACACTGGAACTGTAGATTCTTCCCGCCCCCACCCCCAGAATAGTTGGGACTTTATTTTATTTTATTTTTTCCATGGTTGATTAATATAATTTTTTTTAATTAAAAGTTTACAAAAATTTCTTTCAGTCTCACTACTCATTATTACTAATGTCATGTAAGTTTTTAACATTTGGAAAATTTTTATTATTTATTTATTTAGTATAAATTTATTTATTTTAATTGGAGGCTAATTACCCGGGTTTCCCTGGTGGTGCAGAGGTTAAAGAGTCTGCCTGCAATGTGGGAGACCTGGATTCGATCCCTGGGTCGGGAAGATCCCCTGGAGAAGGAAATGGCAACCCACTCCAGTATTCTTGCCTAGAGAATCCCATGGACAGAGGAGCCTGGCAGGCTACAGTCCACGGGTCACAAAGAGCTGGACACGACTGAGCAACTTCACTTTCACTTTCATTGTATTGGTTTTGCCATACATCAACATGAATCCACCACGGGTGTACATATGTTTCCCATCCTGAACCCCCCTCCCTCCTCCCTCCCCATACCATCCCTCTGGGTCATCCCAGTGCATCAGCCCTGAGCATCCTGTATCATGCATCAAACCTGGTCTGGTGATTCATTTCACATATGATAATATACATGTTTCAATGCCATTCTCCCAAATCATCCCACCCTCTCCCTCTCCCAGAGAGTCCAAAAGACCGTTCTATATATCTGCGTCTCTTTTGCTGTCTTGCATACAGGGTTATCGTTACCATCTTTTAAAATTCCATATATATGTGTCAGTATACTGTTTTGGTGTTTTTCTTTTTGGCTTACTTCATTCTGTATAATAAGCTCCAATTTCATCCACCTCATTAGAACTGATTCAAATGTATTCTTTTTAATGGCTGAGTAATACTCCATTGTGTATATGTGTATATGTACCACAGCTTTCTTGTCCATTCATCTGCTAATGGACATCTAGGTTGCTTCCATGTCCTGGCTATTATAAACAATGCTGTAATGAACTTTGGGGTACATGTGTATCTTTCAATTCTGATGTTTGTTTTAAACAACATTAGAACTACTGGTATATTTTAAATAATGTTTGCTTTTCCCACTATGCTTATGAAAAGAAAGTGAAAGTCACTGAGTCACATCTGACTCTTTGTGACGCCATGGACTATGCTGCTGCTGCTGCTAAGTTGCTTCAGTCATATCCGACTCTGTGCGACCTCATAGACGGTCTCCCACCAGTGTCCCCCGTCCCTGGGATTCTCCAGGCAAGAACACTGGAGTGGTTTGCCATTTCCTCCTCCAATGCATGAAACAGTCAAGCCCACTCAAGCCCACTCAAGCCCAACTCTTGGCACCCTCATGGACTACAACCTGCCAGGCTCCTCCATCCATGGGATTTTCCAGGCAAGAGTACTGGAGTGGGGTGCCATTGCCTTCATGGAATTCTCTAGGCCAGATTACTGGAGTGGGTAATCTTTTCCCTTCTCCAGGGAATCTTCCCAACCCAGGGATCAAACCCAGGTCTCCCTCATTGCATGCGGATTCTTTACCAGCTGAGCCACAAGGGAAGCCCACTATGGTTACAAATATAATTAATTATTTATTTTGTAGTTATTTACTTAAATTTTATAAATATAGCTAAAAGTAAACCTTTCACATGTGTTTGTATTATTAATAAGATTATAAACTTTTATAACTTGTTTGTAATGATTTTGCTTCAGGGAGCATCTTTATATCAAAAATAAATCTTCTTTCTAAATATATCTTTTCTGCATCTTCACAGTGCAAGAGCAAACTACATAAATTCAACTGAATAGGAATTTTAAAGGGTTTAAATAAGTTTCAAACATCTACTATAATTATTAAAGTATTTTATTTTATAGTCTCTCCAATAATCTGGACTACGATCTCTTTGAGAAAATTATTTCTTATCATTACTGTGGTTAATCCTTCTAATATAAAGCTTTACCATTTTCTTTAAGAATATGTATACTTTGTTATAAAATGTTTCCATATAGTTATGGACCCAATTGAATTAACTGTATTCTTCAAATGATTGTATTTTGTGCAATTGTAAATATTGGAAAACACTTACAGGGTTAACCTTTCAATCTTGGCTAATATTCTTAAATGTTACCACACAAAACTAGAATTAGTTAAAAGCATGAATATATACTTGTTTCAGGTCATTTTCCTTTTCTTTGCATATCGTCATTCTCATAATCTATTGACCTCAAATTCCCAACCCTATTTTATGATGCTTTAAAGAATAATTATAAATCACATTCTTTGTGATCTATATGATAACTCAGCTTCACAAAATAATTGGTATTTTACATTAATTATATAATTTGACTGTAGTAATAACACTTTTATGAAGAAGTTGAAGTTTTAATACATATCCTACCTCAGAACTCTTCAAGGATACTCTTAGAACAGTAATAGATTTTTAAGGGGAAAATCAAGTCAAGATTTTATATTCTTAAACTCAGAGGGAAGTAATAGCAAAAGAATGTCTCAGAAGATCACACAAATGCTAATATATACACTATTATAAATTTGCTGGCTTCCCAGGTGGCTCAGTGGTAAAGAATCCACCTGTGATGCAGAAGACTCAGGAAATGGGTTTGATCCCCGGGTGGGGAAGATTCCCCTAGAGGAGGTAATGGCAACCCCCTCCAGTATTCTTGCCTGGGAAATCCCATGAAGAGAGGAGCCTGAAGGGCTAGAGTCTGTGGAGTCAACAAAGAGTCAGACACAACTGAGCATGCATGCACACATATATTAGCTAGAGAAATATGGAAATATATTGAGCACACAAAGTAATAACTCATACTATCTAGTTTCTAATCATGTTTGGAAATGCACAAGGTATGGAATTATGACTTAGTTTCACTGAACTACAAAATGATTATGAAACCATCTGACCTTCTTGAGAACTCACTCAAGGGTGTTTGATTAGCTCTGAGGGAGTGAGAGTGAAATGCAAAAATAAATGAACTGTCTTTTCTGCTTCTAAGGATTGTCAAAGTGAAATAAAACAGTTAAGTTACTCAAACAGAGGTTGAAGGTTTTGATCAGCTGATGCACTTCAGAGAGAATCTGAACTCAGGTAACTCGGGGAGCAAGGTGGGACTGGAGTTGTACACTGTGACAGAAGAGAAGGCTTTGTGAATTGGAGTTTTTCACAGGTCGCTGTTTTCTTTAACTGCTGCAAAAGATGTGGTTGGTACAGTTGGGAGTTGATTTGTTTTCATTTTTTGCTTAGAATCTTTGGTACAATCTTATTTAGCAGCTGTCAGAATAGTTATTTTGAGAAATATCTTTGTAAGACTTGTAGGTTGTCTATAAACTTTCTAATGCCAATTAAGTTTCAGGAAAGTGGAACCTGCAGGGGAAAAAAGAGAGACAAAGGAAAAAAAAAACAGGAAAAGAAAGGAAAGGATGCAAAGAATGAAGTAGGAAAACTGGGCTCTGTTTTAATTCCTTCATAGAAGTTTTTGAGTTAAAAAAAAATAAAGGTTTAAATCCTATACACTCTACTTACTTTATTTGTGAATCTAAGCAAAAATATTAAAATTCTTGATCATCAATGTTATCATCTGTAAAGCAAAAATAAAACTTTTTGTTAAAATCTTATACTGTAATATATTTCAAAGTGTTCTATAAACTATCCTTGTATAACTATAGAGTGAGAAGGATATATTATTGACATTGACATTCAGACATTTTAATCTATAGATTTAAAGGAAGAAAATGAGTTTTTATAAAAATTGTGATAGAAAACTGAATGGTCAAAGTAACTGTTGAAGTGTTCTATACTCATGAATTCCCCAAAAGACAACTCATTTCTGATGGTGAATAGATAGGGTGGGTGGAGATAATAATCTATTGGAAAGTTAATAGTGTTCCTAAAAGAAAATCAATGGCATCGCAAGTGCTAACCTTAGTTTTGAAGTAGAGTAATATAGAAGATATCCAGATAGTTATCTACAACTAAGAAATTCCTGACAAAGAAAAAAATTCATCGATAACAAGGGAGGAATTATTAAAATTGCTTTATGGTACTTCAGTATATTGTTCTAACATCAGTTTTATTCAAGTTTCATTTTATGGTGAATAAACATTGACTTTTAAAAATCTTATTTGAAATTTCTATCCATCTTGTATTGTAGGTGGACCAGGTACAAGGCCATTATTTTGGACTGAGAAAAAATGAGAACATGGGACTTCAAAAACCTTTTGCAAAGTTCTTTATCTAGTCTCTCCTGACAATGGAATCGCTATCTATTCTAACATTTAGCCCAGCAATTTTTTTTTTTTTCACTTTCAGATTTATGTGCTAGGTAGATACAGCTAATACAGTAGATATGGCTGTCTTTGTATTTATGTAACAATTAATAATTGAACCTATCTCATGTCAGATATAATACAAGACACTGGATGCAGAGGTGAATTAAGATCATCTGGTGATTACACTCATAAAGCTTACATTCCCTTGGAAGGAAACTGACAATAAACAGATTAAAAAGTTAAACAGTCCTCTGAAGTATAATGAAGGAAATGTTGTGATTGCTAAGGTCAGAATGAACTGATTGAGATGGGATGGTGAGAGAAAACCTGTCTAATTTGATAAATTCATGTTGGGATTGAACAATTCCAAAGAAACAATAATATAAAAGGTAAAAATATTTGAGAACAGAGAAGACAGTGTGTAATGAAATATGAGTATGGAAAAAATACGCAATTGTTGGTAGATTCTCAGAGATGTACAGTGACTAGTGTGGCTAGAGAAAATGGGTGATGGTTAGGTAACCTAGAGATGTTAAAAAAAAAAAAGAGTAAGTAGAGGCAGATCCTAAAGGATCTTGCATAGATTTTAGAAGTATCTTAAGAATTTGAATTTATTTTAATGTATTGGTAACCAATTACAAATTTTCTTTTTGATATTTATATTTATTTTGAAAAATAGCTTTCTTGTGATACAATTTGTATAATGTGAAATTATTCAATTAAAGAGTATATTGATGCTTTTTATATTGTTCACAAGTTATGAAAGTATCAAAGTTATTTAATTGTATATGTTCATTACCTCAAAAAGAAGCCCTGTACCTACTAGTAGTCACTCTCCCCAAAATAACTGCTTACAACTTAGACAACCACTAATCTACTGATCTGCTTTTTGTCTCTATAAATTTTCCTTTTCTGGGCATTTCATATAAATACAATCACACAGTATATGGTCTTTTGTGACTGGTTGTTTAAACTTAAAATACTGTTTTCCAAGTTCACATGTTGTAGCATAGACTATGTAATTCACTCATTTTTATTGCTGAATAGTATTCCATTGTATATTTATGCTGCATTTGGTTGTTCATGCATCAGTTGATGGACATTTGGGGCCATCAGTTGGTTATTATTAATAATGCTGCATCCTTGTTAACACTTCTTAGCTTGTCTGTCTTTTTTTATTATACCCATATTAGTGAACATGCTCAGTCAGTTGTGTCTGACTCTTTGTAGCCCCATGGACTGTAGTGCACCAGGCTCCTCTCCCCATGGAATTTTCCAGGCAAGAATTCTGGAGTGCATTACCATTTCCTTCTCCAGTGGATCTCCCTGAACCAGGGGTTGAACCCTCATTTCCTGTATCTTTTTCATTGACAGGAGGATTCTTTATCTCTAGTGCTACCTGGGAAGCCCCATACTAGTGAATATGATGTATTATCTCATTATGGGTTTGATTTTTATTTTCCCAGTGATTTATCATGTTGACATTTATGCTTAATAAACCCTTTCATGTGCTTACAGATCATTTACATAACCGGAGAAATGTCTATTAAAATCCTTCTGTTTATTGAAAAGAAATTTATGTTATACTATTGAGTTGTACTCTTTATGTATTCTGGATACAATTTCTTTATAAGCATGTGATTTTCACATGGTGTTCTTATCATTTGCAGGTCTGTTTTTCACTTTTTGAGGGTATTCTTTGAAGCACAATCATTTTTAATTAAAAAACCTTAAAGGGGTCCAACTTCATTCTCTTGTGGATATCCAGTTATCTTAACATTGTTGGTTAAAAAGCTGATCTTTCCCTATTTGTTGTGGCACCCTTGGTGAAAATCAATTGACCATAGTTTGTTTCTGGAGGCAATTCCATTCTATTGACATACATTCCTAGCCTTATACCAGTAGCTTTTTGCGTATTGCCTTGTAGCTTTTTGCAAATCTTGAAATCAAGAACTTTACGTCCAACTTGGTTCTTTTTTCAGGGTTCTTTTAGCTATTCTGAGTTCCTTGCATTTCCAGAGGAATTTTAGGAAAGTGTGTCAATTTTTGTCCAAAAAACAACTAGAATTTTGATAAGGAGAGTCAGTTCATTCAAGATACATTGAGTAATTGTCTTTGCTTAAATTCACCTGCCAATACAGGAGACGTAAGTGATGCAGTTTCTATTCCTGGGTCGGGAAGATCCCCTGGAGGAGCAAAAGGCAACCCACTCCAGTATTCTTGCCTGGAGAATCTCATGGACAGAGGAGCCTGGGCAGCTACAGTCCATAGGATCACAAAGAATCAGACAAGGTTGAAATGACTTAGCAAGCAAGCAAACAAATTTGATCAATTCAATGTTTCCCCCAGCACCTCACCTTTTACTCTAGAAATCCTGTCCTCAGTTTTTAATTGGGGAATAATGTGCTCTGATTTACATTTTCAAAAGTTCTAAACATTTTTTCTAAAGGATAAATTATAGCAAATGAAATTTGAAAGTAAAGATTTCTGTTCAAGACAGTCTATCACTGACCTAGTGAGAGACGTTTGTAGCAACAGTTGAGATGGAGGAAAATGGGTGAAATCAAGACATACTTTAGAGGAAATTTTAATAGGACATGGTATATAATTAAATTTTTGTATTTAGGAACAGGATTGAATTAAGATATTGTCCTGTTGATGACATAGTTTAATGGTATGAAAAAAGGCATATAAATATGTTTCAACAATTTGAGTCAATAATTCAGATAGGGATTCATTACTTTTGAGGTGATTTTAAGATAAAACACTTGTGGAGGTAGACTGGTAGTTGTGGACTTCAGAAAATAGGATAGAACTTATCAACAAAGAGTACATAAATGAATGAACAGATGCATTCTAATAAAAGAGTGAAGTCAAACAAATAAATGCATGATTAAAGCCCTAGAAGCTTCTTTATAGGAATGACAATGTTTAAAATTTGAACAATGAAAATGGTTAAGGAATGGCCTCTGAAATAAAGAGAACTGAGAAAATTTGTCAAGAATAAGTGAATGGCTTTCTGTCAATTGTTGAATGACTGAGTTAGGCATGTAAATAAATATGTCCATCATATTTGGGAACACTGAGCCTGTTGGTAATTTTGGAAATGACAATCAATGGGAATTGTGAGAGCAAGGGAGCAAGATAGTATGTTGAAAAATTAACTAAGATATTAGAAAAATATAAGCAACTAACTACTTGAATAAGTTTGCCTATAAATAAGTAGTAGAAAAATAAAGAACTAGAATTATCTATGTCATGACTATTTTTGTGTATTCACTATGTCCAAACTATAGTTCATAAAGTAATAGATACTAGCATTTTTTTTCTACTCCCTTTTACTTAAATGTGATTCAAGGAGTTAGCTTCCTTTGTTTCTGCATGACAACTTTACCTGGACCCAAGGCTTTACTGTTAGATCTTAATGTTAGGTGGTTAGAGTAGGAAACAGGAGTCCAGGATGGCTGTGGCTAAAAGAAAGGGAAAATTCCACGAAAATGGAACAAAGAAAGGTCCGAGGATCAGAGTCAGGGCCTCAGGCAGAACAAACAGCACTCTTGGCTAGCCCAATTTATATAAGGCAGGCCCAGGGGGGAGGACAAAAACATATAAAAAGAGGAGCCAAAGGGCTAGGGCACCACTCTCTTCACGTCTTTGGGTCGGCATGTCCTCACGCCTCAAGGATGTATTTTCCTGCTATTTTCTAAACAAAATTGAGCTGTAACACAGAGTAGTAACACTGACCTGTCTAGGAACTATAACATGGTCTGAGATCTGAGAGCTATAACACGATCTATCCAAGACCCAAGAGCTATAACACTGTCTGTCTGAGAGCTATGACACACCGAGGACTCTAACATCCATCACTTCAAATTTGTGAAGACAGAACCAAGAAGAATATACTCACCTGACATTAAAAAATATACTGTCTTAAAGATACTTTCAGATAAGCACAGAGGGACTTCCTTCCCTGGTGGTCCAGTGATTAGGACTCTACACTTTCACTGCAAGAGGCATGGGTTCCCCGGGTCAGGGTTCTAAGATCCCACAGGCTGTGTGAGTGGTCCAAACACAAAAGAAACAGAAATAAAACACAGAAATCTTGATTCAGAAAATAGAATGTCTAGTTCTATATCATAGACACAAGTCCAGATTTCATACACCTACAGCTGGACTGTAAAACGGCGGGGCTGTTATTACTCAAATAGGGAATTCCCTAAGCTGGCTTTGCTGTGTTGGAATCTAACAGTTGCTTACATATAACCCTTTCTCCCCAGGAAGCTTCTGCCTTTTCTTGGCTCTACCAAGGTGTCTGGCTTCTCTTTACTACAATTGTCTTGAGGGGAAGCATCCTTATTCCAAGTAATGGATAGTGAATTCTTCTTTAGAACTGTTATCTAGTGATACACCTCTGGCCTCTTTCTGTTCTTGTTTCGTTGTCCCATTAGGTCCCAAGACAGCCATACACACTGTCTTTTTACAAGACAAAAGACCTATGTCTGACCCTTGACAACACCCATGCATATTTAGTTTACTCAAGGTCTGAGAGAACACTCTGTTCCTAGCACACATTGTTCTCCGTTCATGATCACTGATGCAGTTAGCACTATCTTCCACTCTGTATTTCAGTGGTGGGGGATTGGACCTTCAGCCACAGTCCTCTTTATTTTTCACAGATGCAAAAAAGATTCCAGCCTCTATGTCGCTCACCTAAGGGAATTATTTCAAAACTTGCTAAGTGCTCTTTGCGAAAACTTTTTCAGTAGGTTTGACATTAGATTAGCATAATCCTCCTCGTTTCCCAAAGAGAAGATGGAGATTCACACACACATGGCATGGCAACTGTTTTCTTTGTTTCTTCCCTCTGATTGCCTGGTATGTATGTCATCTATCTGATTTATCAACACATTGTGGAAGAAATTCTTGCTTGTTTCTATTCTTCTTTAAAGGAGAAGTTTTACCCCACACTCATTTTGAAATCCTATTCTAAGGCCCTACAGTCAATGGAGTCCAGGAGAATCTCATTCCAACAGTTTCCATTTGTTTCTAGAAGAGGAGTTTGTATAGTACAAGAGGAATTATTTATCCTAGATAAACTGCTACAGCTATGATCTTGTAATTGAAATATTAAAAGTATATATGAAGAATAATTTCCAATCTAAATGTTGATGAAGAGAGAATATAAGCCAAAATAAATACAGAAAGATAAATATTCCAGATAGAATGCAGAATACAGTTGTAGAAGGAGATTGTGAAGAGTATTACATTACATCAATGAGAACTCAGGGCAGGAAATAAATCCACTCAACTATTTTAAGCAAGAAGAATTTTAATAAAGGAATTATGTGCCTCTGAGATAACAGAAAGGATTGAAGAAACAAATTCTAGATTGATATCTTGGAATTATTTCCAGAATATTCTCAAGTTGTTGCATTAAAAATGATGTCCTATTTGTAGCCAATTCTGGATTTAGGTCAGGAATAAGAAGTCATTGCCTCTACAATTGTCAGGAAATTGGAGAATGGGTGTTGAAGTCCTTAACAGGAATATATAGATTATTTAAGTCTTATTAAGAATCCAGGAATACATAGAATAAATATTGGAAAAATCAACACCCCAAGAAAACCCACTATATATATAAACTTTCATACAAGATAAAAAGGGTTTCCCTAGTAACTCAGTTGGTGAATAATCTGCCTCTAATGCAGGAGATCCAGGTTCAATCCCTTGGTCAGGAAGATCCCCTGGAGAAGGAAATGGCAAACCACTTCAGTATTTTTGCCTGGAGAATCCCATGGACTGAGTAGGCTGGTGGGCTACAGTCCATAGGGTCACAAGAACTGGACATGTCTTGGTGACTAAACCACCACCACAAGATGAAAACAACCAAAGCCTGTACCACTACACTTCTATTTTCAAGGTCTCACAGGAGCATATCTAATTGGAGGTATGCATCTAATATCTAGAAACCAATTACAAGGTGTTCTGAGAAATGTAATTTTACAGAGATTAAAGAAATTGCAGGGCAAATTTAGGGATCTATTGAAGAGAAACATTTTGTTTTGGTCTTGTTTTGCTTTGTGTTGTAGGCTAAATGGTGTCTCCCTAAAATTGATGTTCCCAATGGCCAGTAATTCAGAATGTATGCATATTGGAGAGAAAGTCTTTAAAGCAGTGATTAAGCAAAAAAAAAAAAAGCCCTTGGGGGGGACCTTACATCAGTGACACTGGTGACCTTATAAGAAGAAGAGATAGCAGGGACAGGTATGCACAGCGGGATGATCATATGAAGATGTAGCAAGAGGCAGCCATTTGAAAGGCAAGGAAAGATACCTCAGAGGAAACCAACCCTGTGGGCATCTTGGACTTTAGTTTACAGTACTATGAAAAAAATGACTGTATGCAGTTTAAGCTACAGAATCTATAGCATTTTGTTATAGCACCTTTAGCAAAGTAATACTGTATGTTGAGTTGTTTAGATTGGGTGTTTCACTGTATAAGACATTCACCAAAAGTTTAAATATTCTTGAAACAAATAGGCTTTCAGGTTGAGGCAACTATACCAGTAAAAATAGCGATACTTCACAAATCTATGTACAATTAATTCTTCATGGCTATGTCCAACATATATTCTACAGTGAGTGTAAATCAATTCAGTGGTTTCATTATAATGCAGATTTTATTTTCTTTTAAAAATTTTATTTGATGTGTAAGAATGAGAAGTAGAGGTATTAATATGTAAGATAAGTATTTGCAGTATATTTAGCCATGTGTAGCTAAACTTGACTTCCAGGCTTATTATATATAGTTCTACATTAAAACATAGCAGGCACAACCAGTAGGTATTGTTATATGGGAGAGAATCAGTTACGAGAATGGAATATTCCTTGTAAGTAATTTCCTTATCTGATTATCATTTGCTTGAATGTGCTGAATTTCACTTTCTTTTATCAGAGTCATAGGCTAGTTAATTATTTATAATTTTCCCCTGAAAAATTGTGATTAAGTCATTTTATCTAATTCCATTCGTAAAGTGGCCAATATGCAATTAATTGTGATTAGTGATGGATAAATCCATTTTGTTTTCCTTTGAGTCCTATCTACTCTGTGGCTGAAATTAAAAAGAACCAGAATGGCACTTAGAGGATGTGAAACATAGATTTAAATATTCTATTTGTACGACAATGTGAATTCAAATACTATTACTATGGTATAAATCAAATAATATGTTTTATAATCATGAGACTTGATTGTGAATGGTTTACATGTGTTTCTCTAACCCAAAAATGTTACTGAGTTCCCTAAGAAACAAGCCCTGGGGCAGTTATCTGAGTGATGAGAATATAGGTTTAAGCCTACATGTAGGTTCAAGAATGGAATGTCAATCCAGATAGGAAAAACACAATGTTATAGTCAACAAAACTTGGTAGGCGTTCACCACATAAAAATGAATACATAATTATATAGCTAAATGGTTCAAGCCAAGTATAAGATGAAGAATTTCATTCAAGAAAATAGAGAATAAGTATTTCATGAGATAGGCAGATGACACCACCCTTATGGCAGAAAGTGAAGAGGAACTAAAAAGCCTCTTGATGAAAGTAAAAGAGGAGAGTGAAAAAGTTGGCTTAAAGATCAACATTCAGAAAACGAAGATCATGGCATCCAGTCCCATCACTTCATGGGAATCAGATGGGGAAACAGTAGAAACAGTGTCAGACTTTATTTTTTGGGCTCCAAAATCACTGCAGATGGTAACTGCAGCCAAGAAATTCAAAGACGCTTACTCCTTGGAAGAAAAGTTATGACCAACCTAGATAGTATATTCAAAAGCAGAGACATTACTTTGCCGACTAAGGTCTGTCTAGTCAAGGCTATGGTTTTTCCTGTGGTCATGTATGGATGTGAGAGTTGGACTGTGAAGAAGGCTGAGCACTGAAGAATTGATGCTTTTGAACTGTGGTATTGGAGAAGACTCTTGAGAGTCCCTTAGACTGCAAGGAGATCCAATCAGTCCATTCTGAAGGAGATCAGCCCTGGGATTTCTTTCGAAGGAATGATGCTAAAGCTGAAACTCCAGGACTTTGGCCACCTCATGCGAAGAGTTGACTCATTGGAAAAGACTCTGATGCTGGGAGGAATTGGGGGCAGGAGGAGAAGGGGACGACCGAGGATGAGATGGCTGGATGGCATCACGGACACGATGGACATGAGTCTGAGTGAACTCTGGGAGATGGTGATGGACAGGGAGGCCTGGCGTGCTGCGATTCATGGGGTCGCAAGGAGTCGGACACGACTGAGCGACTGAACTGAACTGAACTGAACTGGGGTAGCTATTAGTAGTATCCAGTTTGACAGTAGAACTTTATTCACAGTATACTCAAGAACTCAAATAAGTTGTTCTTGCAACAAAAATGAATTATACAGTTAGAATCCAGTGCTTTGAAATTATGCTACAAAGCAAACATACAGCAATTGGGGAACTAACTGGAAAAGTACCAGGGCAGGATCATCTATAAGACCCACTTAATGGGCACATTGAAAAGGCCTTGCTTAGGTTGAGAATTGATTTCAACAATTAAAGTTATGAGTACACATTTAATGGAATAGAAATGTTTCTACAAATTTTGAATTAATTCTACTTGACATGGGTTATTTTCATTAACTCTAAGCAAGAATTATGATGAGAAAGGAGTTTGTAACATTTTTCCTCTACAAGATGGACATGTAGCATTCATTCCTTGAATAACTCATTTGATTCAGAAAAATCCTCAATAGGCTTCCATCTGGATTTTGATTATTTTTTACTCCAAGGCACAAGAGAAACTTTTTTTTTTAACACTAAATGTAGATATATTTTAAAATTCTTATATTCAGGTCTTTCAATATTTTGCTTTAACCTTTAGCTACAAAGGATATGAATGAGAAGTTAATCTATACAATAGTATAAATTGGTGACAGTTGTCCTATATTTTCTCCCTTTGCTTTAGAAAGTAATGTACTTTACAAATTTTCTAGCACAGAAGGAAACATTAGAGTGAATCACATACATTTTATTTGTATTTCATAATGTCTCTCCAATTTTAGTCACTGATAGCTTAAAGCAGGATATATGTGATTAACCTGGGTAGAAAAGTCCCTACACAGCTTCTGGGTTTGCTTTCATCAGTGGCATCTGCTTTCCAATCACTTTCTGAACACCGTGAGTGAGTAGTGTGGCTCCTACCATTTATTGTTGCATAAAATTTTTCATAGGAATTTTCCTTTGATCCTTCAATAACAGCTAAGGATTCTTTTAAGTGGGTTCATTGCACTACATGCCTTTATCACAGTAACTATCATACTATTAAAAAAAAAAATAAGTGGCCCAGCTCTTTTCCCTCATCTTCTTAGATCGTATTGGTTAAATCCATTGCATGCTCAGTTGCTTCAGTTGTTTCTGATTCTTTACGACCCTATGGACTGTAGTCCATCAGTCTCCTCTGTTCATGGGAATCTCCAGGCAAGAATACTGGAGTGGATTGCCATGCCCTCCTACAGGGGATTTTCCTGTCCCAGGGATCTAACCTGCATGTCTTGTCTGCTACATTGCAAGCAGGTTTTTACTACTAGCACCACCTGAGAAGCCCAAAATAAATCCACTAGTATAGAGTGTAGATTTATACACATTGTTTCAGATAATTTCCAAAAGACTTCAATATTTATGCTGTTGTCATCATATTTCTAATGATGATGATATAAAGATTTTAAATAACTTATCCAAGTTACAGGAGTTT
Organism: Oryx dammah; assembly: GCF_014754425.2. NCBI lineage: Eukaryota > Metazoa > Chordata > Mammalia > Artiodactyla > Bovidae > Oryx > Oryx dammah. Next base: position 50,899,597 of record NW_024070187.1, read on the forward strand.
TTGTAGAAGAGGATGTTAACTAATGTAGCTTACTTGTATCTTTGAAATTCCTAGCTGTACCTATGAAATTCCTATGTCTCTTTCCTTTAACAGTAGACAACTAATGTAAGTTGAATTCAGTAAATGTTTTATAAATATTAGTGAAACAAACAAAAAAGAATACTAATTTTAGATGTCTAGTCTCATTAGTGACAATAAATTCACTGTATGCCATTACTTAATAAATCTAAATCCATTGCATGTTTGTCTAAAATATTGAAATCTAAACAAGTTGAAAAATATACTAGATAGTGTTTTGAGTCAATTATTTATCCAGTGTCAAGAGATTGACTTAACTTGATCTTTTTCCACATGCAGGTATTAGTTCACATTGTCACTTCTGTGTAAAGTATATTTCTAAACACTCCTATGGCTTTCCAATATATTCTTATCTATTTTTTGATTATTTGTTTTATTGCTATTTATGTATGGTTACTTTTATCAGAGTGAAATACCCATGATATTAGAGATCAGTTCTACTGAGTAACTCAAGACTTAAATAATGCCTATAACCTTTAGCTACTTAATATCTGTTAATGAGTTAATTGACAAGGGTTCCCTTAATTGTATGTTGATAAAAATATTTGAAAAAGAAACAGGTATTATTACTGTTATGTTATCTCATTCATTATCACATAATAATAAAATTACATTTTATTATATCATTATTGACATGTAAAATCATGATAGTAATAATATTGAATGCCTACTATATGTAAGTTTTAACACAAACTTGGTTATAGATGAGTATTATGTATATATAATATATATAATAATCCTGTAAGTATTAATTTGTAGATTTTAGAATAAGGAAACCAATTTTCAGAGTATAATTAACTAGTACAAGGCACATGGATATCCATGATTTATACTTTACTGACTTTGCTACCTTCCTACAGTATAAATGACCCAGGTTCAATCCCTGAGTCGGGAAGATCTCCTGGAGAAGGAAATGGTAACCCACTCCAGTATTCTTGGCTGGAAAATCCCATGGACCAAGAAGCCTGGTAAGCTACAGGCCATGGGGTTGTAAAGAGTCGGACACGACTGAGAGACTTCATTTTCACTTTCAATTTACAATATAAACAAATCCATGAGGAATCTTTTCATTTTCTTTATGTATTTTAGGTCATTTAAGTAAGTCTTAATTAGTTTCTTGGCCATGTAATCCTGTTGCCTAATTCCATCCCTTAACTCCATTCTGGCTGAAGTTATTTATTTGCATATAGAGGACTCTTTTACTTCTACATTTAAGTCAAAAAGAAGAGTTATACATAGAAATTAATGTTAAGAGTTTCATATTGACTTTTGTAATGACTTCAGTAGTATAACTTTTCCTAACATTTGACCTAGTCATGTATGGGAATCCATGAGTATTTGGAGAGAGTCTATTGATTTGTTGTTGTTGTTGTTCAATCATTCAGTTGTGTTTGACTCTTTATGATTCCATAGACTGCAGCATGCCAGACTTCCATGTCCTTCACCATCTCCCAGAGCTTGGTCAAACTCATGTCCATTGACTTAGTGATGCCATACAACCATCTCATCCACTGTCATCTCCTTCTTCTCCTGCCTTCAATCTTTACCAGCATCAGGGTTTTTCCCATTAAGTCAGCTCTTTGCATCAGGTAGCCAAAGTATTGGAGCTTCAGCATCAGTCCTTTCAATGAATATTCAGGGCTGATTTCCCTTAGGATTGACTGGTTTGATCTCCTTGCTGTCCAAGTGACCCTCAAGAGTCTTATTTTGCACCACAATTTGAAAGCATCACGTCTTCAGTGCTCAGCCCTCTTCATGGTCCAGCTCTCTCATCTACACATGACTACTGGAAAAACCATAACTTTGACTATATGTACCTTTATAAGCAAAGTAGTGTCTCTGCTTTTTAATCTGCTATCTAGGTTTGTTACAGTTTTTCTTCCAAGGAGTAAGCATCTTTTAATTACATGGCTGCAGTCACCATCTGCAGTGATTTTGGAGTCCAAGAAAACAAAGTCGCTCACTGTTCCCCTTGTTTCCCCATCTGTTTGTCATGAAGTGATGGGACCAGATACCATGATCTTAGTTTTTTGAATGTTTAGTCTATTGAAACCAGGCAAATAAAATATAAGTGGGGATTTTAGATGTATGAAAGTCAGGAGACCAAATAGAAGTAAAGCTTGGTCAGAATGTGAAGAAAAAGAATAGAGTGTGAAAAAAAAAATTTCATGCTGGATTGGATTGCCTAGTTACCATAGGATAAAATTGGCCTCAAATTCTGCATCAGAATCAGCTGCATAGACCCCATTCAGTGAACCCTCACTGGGATTGTCAGAGAGGTTTGGGAATAAGAGTCATTCAAGAGCTCACCAAAATCATTCTTGTGTACATAAATAACAAATTTGGACATAATTTTTAAAAGGGCTTTATATTTTTTAAGAATGAAAATTTTTTGTTACTCTTCATTGATAATTTTGCCTTCAAATGGAAATCATTCCAGCTTATCATAATTAGACATCATCTCCATTAAGTTGTGGAGAAGGCAATGGCACCCCACTCCAGTACTCTTGCCTGGAAAATCCCATGGGCAGAGAAGCCTGCTAGGCTGCAGTCCATGGGGTCACTAGGAGTTGGACATGACTGAGCGACTTCACTTTCATTTTTCACTTTCATTTTTCACTTTCATGCATTGGAGAAGGAAATGGCAACCCACTCCAGTGTTCTTGCCTGGAGAATCCCAGGGACAGGAGAGCCTGATGGGCTGCCATCTATGGGGTCGCACAGAGTCGGATATGACTGAAGCAACTTAGCAGCAGCAGCAGCCAGTACTCTTGCCTGGAAAATTCCATGGATGGAGGAGCCTCATGGGCTGCCATCTATGGGGTCCCACAGAGTTGGGCATGACTAAAGCAACTTATTTGCAGCAACAGCAGCAGCCATTTAGTGGAACAAACTGTGTTAACTCCAAGAGTTAAACAGGGTGGTGTTATCTCTGATCCTAATGCAGTAGTTGAGTCCATGCACAGATAGATAGACAGGATTTTCTTGGTTTTGTTTACAATATCCTTCTTTTACATAGCTTCTATATATAAAAAAAAAAGTCTATCATCTATCGATTGCAGTATCATCTAAGGCTTTAAAACGTGGACAGACCAACCTGAATTTTAATCTTAGTTTTAGAAAATATTGTTTAGTTGCTAAGTCATGTCTGACTCTTTTATAACCCCATGGACTATAGCCTGCTAGGCTCCTCTGTCCACATGATTTTCCAGAAGAGAAGACAAGAATACTAGAGTGGGCTGCCATTTCCTTGTCTAGGGGATCTTCCCAACCAAGGGATCAAACCTGCATCTTCTGGTTGGCGGGTGGGTTTTTTTTTTTTTTTTACCACTGAGCTACCTGGGATCAAATGACTCGATTTTTCTTAGCCTCATTTTTTAAAATGAATTTTTATAAATACTACTTTAGAAAAAATTTAAGGGGTTGAAATAAGATGATGCATGTAAAAAGCAGCCCAGTGACTAGAACTATTTTATACTCAATAATGGTATTCATTATAGAAACTATAAATTAAAGACAGAAATTTGTAGAAGTTATACATTTAAATGATAATAATAATTCTTAACTTTTTACTGAACACTTACTATATGCCTGGTTTTAATCTAAAATTGCTTTACACACAATAATTTATTTATCTTCACAATAACCCTAAAATGTAGATACTTCTGTTACTTCCATGATTCAAATGAATAAACCTAAGCACAGATGTGTGACAAGACCTCACATCTACTAAGTGGTGAAGACAGGTAAAAATGGAGGCTGTTTAGCTCCAGAGCTTATAGACCAGTGTATGAGAAAGCAAATTCTTACACTGTACATTGAAGTTGGTAGTGAAATTTGTAAAATGGATAAAGTGAACTTGTTTGCAGGAAACAGAAAGTCACTTCAGTATTCTCACCTGGAAAATTCCATAGACAGAGGAGCCTGGTAGCCTACAGTCCAGAAGGTCGAAAAGAGCAACACAGTTGAACAACTGAACATGCATATACACCTTGAATTTGGTAGTGAAACTTGCAAAAAGGGAGAAAGTGAGCTTATAAACACAAATACTTGAGAAAATTTAAGTGCAGGGGTGACTTTGGTCTGGTTATAAAGAAAGTGGAGATAATGCTATAAAATATTTATGACATCACAACATTATAAGTGCTATGTATCAAGGGTACACATGGATGGTATATGTAGGGGACAAAAAAATCACACCATAGATCAATTTACATCCAGACCTCTCCTGGTTATGAGGATTACAATTTTTTTTTTTAATGTGCAGATGTAGAAGCTACATAACAATGGAATTTTTATTAAATAACTTTTATATTACACTATCTGTTTGTACTCATTCCCACATCCCAAGTATATGGATATCTTCCAAAAAATATAAATAGACATGTGAATAACTTTAATGCAATACATTTCAAGATAGCTAACTTCACCAAATATTCTTTCTTAAATTTGATCTGCCCAAATATAGTCATGCCATTGGCTGAACCTTCTTCCCTTCAGTTCAGTTCAGTCACTAAGTCGTGTCTGACTCTTTGCAACCCATGAATAGCAGCATGCCAGGCCTCCCTGTCCATCACCAACTCCGGGACTTTACCCAAACTCATGTCCATCAAGTTGGTGATGCCATCCAGCCATCTCATCCTCTGTCATCCCCTTCTCCTGCTCCCAATCCCTTCCAGCATCAGAGTCTTTTCCAATGCGTCAACTCTTCTCATGAGGTGGCCAAAGTACTGGAGTTTCAGCTTTAGCATCATTCCCTCCAAAGAAATCCCATTCTGATCTCCTTCAGAATGGACAGGTTGGATCTCCTTGCAGTTGAAAGGACTCTCAAGAGTCTTCTCCAACACCACAGTTCAAAAGCATCAATTCTTTGGCGCTCAGCTTTCTTCATAGTCCAACTCTCACATCTATACATGACCAATGGAAAAACCATAGTCTTAATTAGATGGACCTTTGTTGGTAAAGTAATGTCTCTGCTTTTTAATATGCTATCTAGGTTGGTCATAACTTTTCTTCCAAGGAGTAAGTGTCTTTTAATTTCATGGCTGCAATCACCATCTGCAGTGATTTTGGAGCCCCAAAAATAAAGTCTGACACTGTTTCCACTGTTTCCACATCTATTTCCCATGAAGTGGTGGGACCAGATGCCATGATCTTCGTTTTCTGAATGTTGAGCTTTAAGCCAACTTTTTCACTCTCCTCTTTCACTTTCATCAACAGGCTTTTTAGTTCCTCTTCACTTTCTGCCATAAGGGTGGTGTCATCTGCATATCTGAGGTTATTGATATTTCTCCTGGCAATCTTCATTCCAGCTTGTGCTTCTCCAGCCCAGCCTTTCTCATGATGTACTCTGCATATAAGTTAAATAAACAGAGTGACAATATACAGCCTTGACGTACTCCTTTTCCGATTTGGAACCAGTCTGTTGTTCCATGTCCAGTTCTAACTGTTCCATGTCCAGTTCTAACTTTTTCACTTACTCTTATACAATTATTCTTCTAACACCATTCCTAATCTTACTGTGGTTTATTTTCTCTCAGTGAAAAATCACATTGTGGTACCAAAGTAATGAAGAATTATAAGTGTTAGTATTGTTCTCATAAAAACAAACGAGCCTATAGACCAATAACAAATCCTTTAGTAACTCAAATGTTTACAGTTCTTTGCTTTCAAAAAATTGAAGGAGAATCTAATCAATTTATCAGCTGATGTGTCATAAAGTGATTCCTAATGATAAATCACTATGTAATTTTCACCTGTAACTCTAAAAAGAATTCAAAGTCTGTATTATTTGGCAAAAGCCAACTATTTTTGTTTTATATTTACTTCATTTTTTTTCTAAGATCCCTTCCTCACAAAATATGATAGATCCAACAATTGAAATTTTATTCTGGAGCCAGATAGTTTGGCTTTGAATTCTAGCTTTACCAATTACCAGATGTGTGATTTTGTGTAAAAATTGTGTATTACACTTTACCCCTATATGCCTTACTTTTCTGAGAAGGCAATGGCGACCTATTCTGGTACTCTTGCCTGGAAAATCCCATGGATGGAGGAGACTGGTAGGCTGCAGTCCATGGGGTCGAGAAGAGTTGGACACGACTGAGTGATTTCAATTTCACTTTCACTTTCATGCATTGGAGAAGGAAATGTCAACCCCCTCCAGTGTTCTTGCCTGGAGAGTCCCAGGGACAGGGGAGCCTGGTGGGCTGCCATCTATGGGGTCACACAGAGTTGGACACGACTGAGGTGACTTAGCAGCAGCAGCCTTACTTTTCTGTGAAAAAGAGATAATAATAGTACTCATTTTGTGGATGTGTTTTGAAAAAGAGCTAAGTTTACATATCTGGAATATGCAGATTACTGTTTGGGACATACTAAGACCCAAATGCTTTTCCAGTAGTCATGTATGGATGTGAGAGTTGGACTGTGAAGAAAGCTGAGCACCAAAGAATTGATGCTTTTGAACTATGGTGTTGGAGAAGACTCTTGAGAGTCCCTTGGACTGCAAGGAGATCCAACCAGTCCATTCTGAAGGAGATCAGCCCTGGGATTTCTTTGGAAGGACTGATTCTAAAGCTGCAACTCCAATACTGTGGCCACTTCATGTGAAGAGTTGACTCATTGGAAAAGACTCTGATGCTGGGAGGGATTAGGGGTAGGAAGAGAAGGGGACGACAGAAGATGAGATGGCTGGATGGCATTACTGACCCGATGGACGTGAGTCTGAGTGAACTCTGGGAGTTAGTGATGGACAGGGATGCCTGGCGTCCTGCAGTTCTTGGGATTGCAAAGAGTCGGACACGACTGAGTGACTGTACTGAACTGAACTGAAGATCTAAATGCAGCTTTCCAGGTAGCTCAGCTGATAAAGAATCTGCCTGCAATGCAGCAGACCCTGGTTTGATTTCTGGGTGGGGAATTTCTACTGGAGACGGGATAGGCTACCCACTCCAGTATTCTTGGGTTTCCCTGCTGGCTGGCTCAGACTGTAAAGAATCTGCCTGCAATGTGGGAGGCCTGGGTTTGATCCCTGGTTTGGGAAGATACCCTAGAGGAGAGCATGGCAACCCATTCCAGTATTTTTGCCTGCAGGATCCCCACAGACAGAGGAACCTGGCAGGCTACAGTCTATAAGGTCACAAAGAGATGGATACTACTGAGTGACTAAGCACAACACAGCACACCAAGACCTAAATAAGGGTTAGCTACTTTTATTATCATTGTAATTATCACTATAAGTATTTGTATATGTCAGGTTTATAAAGCTCTTTGCTTTGCAGAATAGCCTGAGAATGATTTTGCTGGTCTTTGCATTAATTTCATTCCCGTTGGGAATTAGGTCACCTACACAATAACCTTCTTAAGGCATGGTCCTCTACGAATTTCAGTTATGCAACTTAGATTTCTAAGTAGGAAAACAATTGTACATAATAACTATTAAACTAATGATAAAAGCCAGTGAATACTCAGATAATTTTAATGTAATTTTCTTCAAAATTGTATTCTTTATTTACTTGAACTTTCATCTAGGTGAAAACAAGTGTTCCATCAATAAATTATTTTGAAGGCTGAATTTAATAATGCAGAAAGAAGATTCTTTAGGAAAGAACTGTTGGATACATCCATACTCTTCAATGTACATATTTAACCAATTAAACATACACTGAAGAGTATGGATGTATCCAAAGTCTTAGAAATGGAATAACAAAAGAAGTATAATTGAGCAAGAATATGTAAAGTGCTTGCATGTCACAACTTAAAGATACGGCATGCCTCAAGGAAGATGGAAGACCCTGAGTACTGCAAGACATGGCACAGCCAAATAAATAAAAACTTTTTTTTTTTAATCTAAGAAAAAGAAATAATTTGAAATTAATAAATTAGCTATTCATCAGGTCAGTCATGGATGTTGGCAATTGATGAATTACATTATAGAACAAAACAAAGGATATTTTTGTATTGGTGGTTCACTTAGCCACTCTAATACAACAGAGTTCACATTTATGTGATCATGAAGTCTCTGAAGGCATCAGGGATTGATTACAAAGGCTATCTTGAGCTCACCAAGGTACTTAGAATGTACTTATGAGTTATTTCCCTCCTCTTGTCCTTCATGATCCATGAATGACGTGTCTAATAAATCATCTTGAATAATTGTAATTACATTATGCAACAGGTTTCAAACAAATTTAATCTTCAATAAAAATAAATACATATACTTTTGTCTTCATTCTGGACTCTGATTCTAAAGGGTAATGCTTGAAAATGTTATCATTTGAATGCCATTTCTTGGTCCTTAAGACTAAACAGAATGTGCTGTATGTGTCAAACTGTTTGCAGTGTTCAAAAAGCATGTCACACACATACACACACACCCCACATGTGTACATGCATGCCCTTTATTCCTTGAATATACTCTTGTCACTAGATACAATTTTAATTAAAAGTAAAATCCTTTCCCTCAAGCTGGTCAGTTGCTTCAGTTCAGTCACTCAGTTGTGTCCGACTCTTTGTGACCCCATGAATTGCAGCACGCCAGGCCTCCCTTGTCCATCACCAATTCCCAGAGTTCACTCAAACTCATGTCCATCGAGTCGGTGATGTCATCCAGCCATCTCATCTTCTGTTGTCCCCTTCTCCTCCTGCCTCCAATCCCTCCCAGCATCAGAGTCTTTTCCAATGAGTCAACTCTTCTCATGAGGTGGCCAAAGTACTGGAGTTTCAGCTTCAGCATCATTCTTTCCAAAAACCACCCAGGACTGCTCTCCTTCAGAATGGACTGGTTGGATCTCCTTGCAGTCCAAGGGACTCTCAAGAGTCTTCTGCAACACCATTTCAAAGCATCGATTCTTCAGTACTCAGCTTTCTTCACAGTTCAACTCTCACATCCATACATGACTACTGGAAAAACCATAGCCTTGACTAGACGGACCTTTGTTGGCAAAGTAACATCTCTGCTTTTGAATATGCCATGTAGGTTGGTCATAACTTTCCTTCCAAGGAGTAAGTGTCTTTTAATTTTATGGTCAGTTGCTTAGAAATTGTTAATTTTTCTCATAAATATTCACTGGGCTCATTGTTAATTTTATTTAACTATATGGTAAGGATATTTTGGGCTTCCCTGGTGGCTCAGACAGTAAAGAATCCACCTGCAATGCAGGAAACCTGGGTTAGATCTTTGGGTTGAGACAATTCCCTGGAGGAGGGAACAGCAACCCACTCCAGTATTCTTGCCTGGAGGCTCCCCATGGACAATGGAGGCTGGTGTTCTACAGTCCATGGGGTCCCAAAGAGTCGGACATGATTAAGCAACTAAGCTCACAGCACAAGGAGGTGAATATTTGGATCCCCTTTAAAATGGCATTCTGCCTCACTAAAGAACATAAGAAGCCATAAAACTTTTTGTTTCCTCTGAATCTACAAAAAAGATTTTTGCTTGGATTAATATCAATTTCACTGAAATATTCAGTGTTAAGTGATCAGATGTTTCAATAGTTAGAGTCATAAAAGCACAATTTAATGAAATGCTGAACAATTCCTACATGAATACTAAGGGTTTGTAATGGACCATACTGGATCAATCTCCACTTGGACATTAGCAGTAATTTATCTATAGAATTCACATACACTATTAACTGTAAAAGAAACCTGAGTGAAGATTCATAACACTTTCACAGAAAGTAATCTCCAAAGAAAATATGATCAAATACTAGAGTTGGTATTTTGTTTGTGGAGCCTGAAATAGAAATATTTAAATGAAACTTTTAACAGAGCCAGGAGCTCACCATTCTTTCCTATTTCTTCTCTTGATCCAGAAGCCACATTTTTTTTTAATATACAATCTGGCCCTAGGCTATTATGTATGAGCCTTCTGTTCAAAACCACACAACTCTGGAACCAAAACAAATAGTTTTTCTTCTTATGTAATGAATTACCTGGAACATTTGCTAAAATACATATTCTTAAGAATTATGAGCAGATAATACATTTCATTTGACCTCAGGTGCAATTCAGAAATCATCAGTTGTGTGTGTGTGTGTGTGTGTGCGGCTGTGCTGTGTGGCAGCATGCAAGATCTCAGCTCCCAGACCAGGGATTGAACTCTTGTCCTCTGCAGTGGAAGCATGGAATCTTAACAATTGGACCACTAGCGAAGTCTCCAGAAAGCATTTTAAAATTATTCCATCATGAGATGCTGAAATAGATGGGCCATGGAACATTTTTGATAAAATATTCTTCCAGACTAAATAGTATGATTAAGACACTCATGCTACTTAGAGCTACTTAATAAAGAGCGTGATGTATAAAACTTTCTAAGTATTTGTTGATCTAATGAATGAATTTATTCACATTTATATTTAAAAATGCTATGGTTCCCAAGTTAATTAGAGAATGTAAGTTCTAATACTTTTATAAAAACCTTTAAGTTGGTCTTGGAAAAAACTATAAACAATTTTCTTTATAGTATTCTCCTAAACAAAAACATCACTTGTAACTCTTAATAAAGAATAAAATTGGGCTTGCTTATAACTTCAGAAAGCCTGGAAATGTGTACACAGGCTTCAAATGATGGGGGGCAGGTAAGAAAAATTCTGTCATAACAATCTCAAGAATAGAAGAAAATCGATAGAGAAGTTCAGTTCAGTTCAGTTCAGACGCTCAGTCGTGTCTGACTCTTTGCGACCCCATGAATCACAGTACGCCAGGCCTCCCTGTCCATCACCATCTCCCGGAGTTCACTCAGACTCACATCCATCGAGACCGTGATGCCATCCAGCCATCTCATCCTCGGTCGTCCCCTTCTCCTCTTGCCCCCAATCCCTCCCAGCATCAGAGTCTTTTCCAACGCGTCAACTCTTCGCATGAAGTGGCCAAAGTACTGTAGCTTCAGCTTTAGCATCATTCCTTCCAAAGAAATCCCAGGGCTGATCTCCTTCAGAATGGACTGGTTGGATCTCCTTGCAGTCCAAGGGACTCTCAAGAGTCTTCTCCAACACCACAGTTCAAAAGCATCAATTTTCATCACTAAGCCTTCTTCACAGTCCAACTCTCACATCCATACATTACCACAGGAAAAACCATAGCCTTGACTAGATGGACCTTAGTCGGCAAACTAATGTCTCTGCTTTTGAATATACTATCTAGGTTGGTCATAACTTTTCTTCCAAGGAGTAAGTGTCTTTTAATTTCATGGTTTCAGTCACCATCTGCAGTGATTTTGTAGCCCAAAAAAATAAAGTCTGACACTGTTTCCACTGTTTCCCCTTAGGAAGCTTAGATTTATATAAACTGAAATGTTTTGTCAACATTTTTGCAGCCAGAGATTTTTAAATGTCAAATAGCCATTCAAATGTATGATGAGATGATCTAGATGACAAATTTTAATATTTTCTATCCTCCAAGGGTATCATTTTCCAGATTAATTATTTTTCTCCCACCAATGGCCTAAAAGATTTTAGCAATGAATTCTTAACTACAAAAAATGATTTTGTGTCTGAGATTAAAATGTCATAGCAAGAAAGTAAGATATAAAAGGTACTGGGGAAAAAATGCTCTGCTGTTCAAGTTCATCCATCTGAAATGCACTTCACATTTCAGCGACTGGATGAAATTGGATTTCTTTGACCACATGTATAAAACCAAGACTTGAGAGAGAGATGCCCTGCCTGTATCATATGACCTACTCAATAAAGAGGTCATTAAGGACTTAAAGGAAAGCTGTACATACTGCCTTCAACACAATGAGCTTTAACCTCATAAGGTAAACACATTGAGGTTACAACTTCATTACAGTAATTAAATAAATAGTATTAATTTGTTGGAAAAGAGGAGTTATTGAGTCAAGTTAATACATTCAGTATTACTTCAAAAATATACTAATAATACACTTTTTTTTTTGTTTTTTGAACAGATGATGGAAGTAAAACACCAGACATTTGTCCCAATCTTTCAGATTTATAAATGAAATGTGAGATATTTTACCTGAATAAATCTTAAATTTTTCAACCAAATCAACAACTACTGTAACAAACAACTTTATTTATTTCACTCAATTTATTTCAGTCTCAGGTGTCTGTAGCTCTTGCACTTATTTTGTAGCCTACTTCCATCTACTCTATAATAGAGGTCAGTGTTGAAAAAATAATTATTAATTATCACAATTTGCAAAAATAAATGATCAGCATAGCTGTCACATTCTTTGTATTTTTGCCAGACCTTGACCAGATAAATAATTGCAAATATGTATATTAAAAGTTATTAAAACCAAACCACTTAATATAGGCTACTTATATAATTAAAACTTAAAATATAGTCCAAATAACAATAAACATTCTAAATCTCTAGCATTAATCAGCATGTTAGACTTCCCTGATAAGTCAGTTGGTAAAGAATCCCCCTGCAAGGCAGGAAACCCAGGCTTGATTCCTGGATCAAGAAGATCTACTGAGGAATGGATAGGCTACTCACTCCAGTATTCTTGGGCTTCCCTTGTGGTAAATATTCCCCCTGCAATGCTGGAGACCTGGGTTCGATTCCTGGGTTAGGAAGATCCCCTGGAGAAAAGAAAGGCAAATCACATTAGTATTCTGGCTTGAAGAATTCCATGCACTGTATAATCCATGGGGGTCACAAAGAGTCGGATATGAAGGAGCTACTTTCACTTTCAGTCAGTGTGTTATGCCCCTAAAAGTGCTAACTAAAGTATAAAAAACTCTTAGGACAATGACTTTTTATTTATCTCATTAGGGACTGATTTCTTACAATATAGTATACACTTTTTATTTGGGGTGGATGAGTTCATTTTCTTATTCTCTTTTAAAATCATGTGTTTTAATATTTCAGCTATGTTTGTGCCACTTCCCAATTATTAACTTTAAAAAATTTATATCAATTTTGGAATATACCTGGACAAACATAAACTAACTATATTGTTTGTGTTAAAAAACTCTTTCACAATAAATCAATTCCTATTTAAAGAAGTCCTCAACTTTCTAAATGTTGCATTATTCCTCCCTTTGCATGTCACAACTGAGTATGTATGCACAAGGAGGAGTAATGCAACATTTAGAGAGTTGAGGATTTCTTTAAACAGGAACTGATTTACTGTGAAAGATTTCTAATTAAAATTAATAAGAAGAATCATCAGCAGAGATATTCCAAACATTGTGCACCTGCTTTCAAACTACAGTACAAATCACAAACTAGAAATATTTTACACTATCCTTGTCCTAAAAATTAGAGTTTTGCATTACTACATTTCATCTTTTTAGTTATAATTCCAGCAGGAACTATAGCCTGTGCTGAGTATGGTCTTTCAATTCAGCCAGGCTCTGCTGGATTCACTCTTGGTAACCTGTGAGAAAATGGCACTTCATATAAATAAAAGAAATTAAATTTTCACTTAAACTCCTTTGTGTGCACAGAAACCACTTCCACCCCCTCCCTCATTAAGCAAAAATTTGTGAGCTGACATGTATATCACCCAGAACCTCAGATTCTTCAAAGACTGAGCTCACAAATTAAGGGACATTTAAAAAATTGTCATCTGAATATCAGAATGTCTGATTTCACCAACGTTTGGCCATATAATTTAATGTAAATATCCTGGAGTGTCTATTCTGCTGTTGAAAACAACAAAATTACAAATTACAAAAAATTAAATCTGAACTACAGAATATATATGTGAGTTGTCATTAATTTAAAAAAAAACATAAAAAGAAATTTTGGATAAGTGAAAAACAAATTAAAAAATATTAAAAATAGCATTTTAGTGGTTGACTTTACATTATCACTAAAATTAACTTTATAGTTTATTAATATCCAAAAAATTGATGCTTTTGAACTGTGGTGTTGGAGAAGACTTTTGAGAGTCCCTTGGACAGCAAAGAGATCTAACCAGTCCATCCTAAAGGAAATCAATTCTGAATCTTCATTGGAAGGAGTGATGTTGAAGCTGAAGTTCCAATACTTTGGCCACCTGATGTGAAGAGCTAACTCATTGGAAAAGACCTTGATGCTGGGAAAAATTTAAGGAGGGAGGTGAAGGGGGTGACAGAGGATGAGATGGTTGGATGGCATCGCCAACTCAATGGACATGAGTTTGAGTTAACTCCAGAAACTGGTGATGGACAGGGAGGCCTGGCGTGCTGCAGTCCATGAGGTCTCAAAGAGTCAGACATGACTGAGCAACTGAACTGAACTGAACTGAACTATTATAGAGATGGTGTATGCATGCTAAGTCACTTCAGTCATATATGACTCTTTGTGACCCTATGGATTGTAGCCCACTGGGCTCCTCTGTCCATGGAATTCTCCAGGCAAGAATACTAAAGTGGGTTGCCACTCCTCCAAGAGATTTACCTGACCCAGAGACAGTACCTATATTAAGTCCCTGCTTTTGCAGATGGGTTCTTTACCGTTAGCACCAGCTGGGATGCCCCTGTAGAGATGGTAGAATATTGAAAATTTGAAGAGCCTATACAGAAAATTCCCTCTGATAGCTGCTCATTAGAATTATCTGGGAAACTTCTAGAGCCATTCTACTGCTTCTAACAGACATTTTATTCTGTAGCTTCTGGTAGACATTCTATTGATATCTGGTCTTCATCTTCAGAAATTCTGATTTGACTGGCCTTAGGGAACTGAGTATTCACAGATTTTAAAAACTCCCAGGTTAAAGGGTAGAAAGTTTTAGTTATACAAGAAGAATAAATTCTGGGGATCTAATATGCAGTGTGGTGCCTACAGTTAACAATACTGTACCATAAACTTAAAATCTGCTAAGAGGATAGGTCTTAAGTGTTCTCACAACAGCTTAAAAAGAAATAAAGTGGTAACTGTGTGAGATGACAGGGATGTTAATTGTTTGAATGTGATCATTTCACAATGTGTGCAAATATCAAAACAATGAGTTGTAAACCTTAATTATATATAATTCCGATTTGTCAATTAAACCTCAATAAAGCTTAAAAAGGAGTCAAATCTATCAGGTGATTTTAATTTATAGTCAGTGTTGACAGCTGCAGTTTGGCATTAAACCAACTAAAACAAAGTATTCTAATAGTCATTCTTTGCAAACTGTATCACATTTCTACTTAAAAGAATTATCATGCTTTGTTTTCTGACTGGAAATTTCCATAAAATATATTTTGGTTGCTTCTTTAAACATTATTACTATTACATTGATTATAAAGCTATTTCAGTCTACAAAGAAGAAAAAAACCTGAGAATTGCAAATATATTGAGGTATATATGCAGCAAAATATTTTTTTAAATTATTGTACATTGTTATTAAGCTTCTAAATGTGTATGCCCTATATTAAGATTTTCTTTATTGAAAACAAAACTGTGAAATAGAGCTGAAATTTGCAAATATCATCAATAAACAATAGTCAATCAGAACTGTATATTGTTAAGCACAATTGTAACAAGAATTCCCCCTTGAACTCAATAATATAACTGTTTATGCAGCCTACATTTACTACATTTACTAGATAACACAAAATTCCTATTTCACTCTGTATGTTAAAAGTTACCAAAAAAGTAGTTTTAGATAACAATACTTGAAGCAAAGAGGCAAAATATATTTTTATAACTTTTTTTTCCAATTACATGTTCAGTTCATTTACACTTCAATTCCTAATAGTCCTGTATTCTGAATATGAAGACTGAATGCCTATTACTTGAATATATTTAGTTTAATATCTTATCGTGGTGCATTTTACATTGAAATATCGTGATAATTAAAGTTTCAATGGATGATTTCTTAAATTTATTAACTATGTTATCATTTTATGTACACTTTAATTTACAACTGAAATTAGTAGCTTGTACCACTGTCGTTAAGAAAAATAGAAAAAAATAGTAGCAATTATAAACAGTGTGAGTTGATGTAAGCATTTTTGTTAGCCCTGGAGCAGTTCTGATAGTTTTATTGTCTTAATCAACTTAGTCAACTCTGTTTATTGCTCTTTGGAGGTGGCAGTTTTGAACACATGCTGGGGTGTTAGCTCACTGCTGCCAAATTAAAAATAATAATTCTCATGTGTGAAATAACTATGGACTAATGACCAAATATCTTTATAATGAGAGCCAGTGTTGCAGTAGGTGGCCAAACAATTATACACCATAGCAAAATATATCCCTAAAGTAAAGAAAAAAGAAAAAGATACTCATGTTATAATCAAAGCAAAGACATTTGGAATATAGGAAAAAATATTGATATGTATGTACCTATTGATATCTATACATCAATAACTATACACATTGAAAATTTAATATTTTATTATAAATATTAAAAATAAGACCACTACCCTAAATGTTTAATTTCACAAGTGTTCATGGAATATGTATTTATTAGGCATGGAATATATATACATATAAATATATATTTCATTTTCTCATGAAAAAAATGAAAATATGATTACAGATCATGACCTTGTGGTATTGATAATCATATTTCAGGAGATTTGCTTCTGGATAGTATCCTATTGAGAGCTTACAGTGTCAGATTTGTGATCTCAGAAATAGATGGGGAAACAGTAGAAACAATGTCAGACTTTATTTTTTGGGGCTCCAAAATCACTGCAGATGGTGACTGCAGCCATGAAATTAAAAGACGCTTACTCCTTGGAAGAAAAGTTATGACCAAACTAGACAGTATATTCAAAAGCAGAGACATTACTTTGCCGACTAAGGTGCGTCTAGTTAAGGCTATTGTTTTTCCTGTGATCATGTATGGATGTGAGTGTTGGACTGTGCTGAAGGCTGAGCACTGAAGAATTGATGCTTTTGAACTGTGGTGTTGGAGAAGACTCTTGAGAGTCCCTTGGAATGCAAGGAGATCCAACCAATCCATTCTGAAGGAGATCAACCCTGGGATTTCTTTGGAAGGAATGATGCTAAAGATGAAGCTCCAGTACTTTGGCCACCTCATGTGAAGAGTTGACTCACTGGAAAAGACTCTGATGCTGGGAGGTATTGGGGGCAGGAGGAGAAGGGACGACCGAGGATGAGATGGCTGGATGGCATCATGGTCTCGATGGACGTGAGTCTGAGTGAGCTGCGGGAGATGGTGATGGACAGGGAGGCCTAGAGTGCTGCAATTCATGGGGTTGCAAAGAGTCGGACACGATTGAGCAACTGAACTGAACTGAAGAAGAAGATTTAAATTTGGGACCAGTGACTAGGCTTGATCACCTCAAGAGCTTCTGTATATCAGAGTTTTATTAAAGTATAGAAAGGTACAGAGAAAGCTTCTGACATAGACATCAGAGGGGGGATGGTGAATGACCCCCTTGCTAGTGAAAGCAAAGGAGTTATATACCTTTTAATTAGTTATTACAATAAATCAAAAGAATATATCAAATTTGTAAAAATCTTACTAGACTCACTCACATAATGTACATTTTAAGATATCAGGATTAGCCAGAAGGTTTTCAGGAAGGAGAAACTGTACTCAAGCAGGATACACTGTTGTTATAGAATCTTTCAGTTCAGTTCAGTTGCTCAGCCATGTCTGACTCTTTGAGACCCCATGAATTGCAGCACACCAGGCCTCCCTGTCCATCACCAACTCCCAGAGTTCACAAGTCGGTGATGCCATCCAGCCATCTCATCCTCTGTTGTCCCCTTCTCCTCCTACCCCCAATCCCTCTTAACAGCAGGATCTTTTCCAATGTGTCAACTCTTTGCATGAGGTGGCCAAAGTACTCGAGTTTCAGCTTTAGCATCAGTCCTTCCAAAGAACACCCAGGACTGATCTCCTTTAGGATGGACTGGTTGGATCTCCTGGTAGTCCAAGGGACTCTCAAGAGTCTTCTCCAGATCACAGTCCAAAAGCATCAATTCTTTGGTGCTCAGCTTTCTTCACGGTCCAACTCTCACATCCATACATGACCACTGGAAAAACCATAGCCTTGACTAGATGGACCTTTGTTGGTGAAGTAATGTCTCTGCTTTTCAATATGCTATCTAAGTTTGTAATAACTTTCCTTCCAAGGAGTAAGTGTCTTTTAATTTCATGGCTACAGTCACCATCTGCAGTAATTTTGGAGCCTAAAAAAAATAAAGTCTGACACTGTTTCCACAGTTTCCCCATCTATTTCCCATGAAGTGATGGGATCAGATGACATGATCTTAGTTTTTTGAATTAGCACAGAGTTTAAACTGAGTTGTGTGGTCATCAGTTCTGGGCTTAAAGAAAAAAAAAAAACATTCCATGTGACTAACGCTAAGGAATGTAAAGGAAAAAAAAAAGATGGTTGTTCTTTCCTTGTCCTTGAGAATTTCAGACCCTTATCTCCTCCTCAAAAAGACCAGGCTGCTCTCTCCTCAGGACCTCCAGACTTCTGATCAACCTGCCAAAGGACTGACTCTCTCACTATTAGGTAGAAAAAATCTGAAAAGCAAGTCTGATTATGGCAAATAAAATTCTTGAAAGAATGACTTGGGAAGTAGTCAAAGTGTAGATCATGAAATGTTTTATTCCAAGTTTGAAATTTATTTTGAGGGCAAATAATAATAATCAGTGCAAAGAAATAGAGGAAAACAATCGAATGGGAAAAACTAGAGATCATTTCAAGAAAACTAGAGATACCAAGGGAACATTTCATGCAAAGAAGGGCTCAATACAAAACAGAAATGCTATGAACCTAGCAGAAGCCAGAGATATTACGAAGAGGTGGCAAGAATACACAGAAGAGCTGTACAAAAAATATCTTCATTACACAGAAAATCACGATGGTTTGTGATCACTCACCGAGATCCAGACATCCTGGAATGTGAAGTCAAGTGGGCCTTGGGAAGCATCACTACAAACAAAGCTAGTGGAAGTGATGGAATTCCAGTTGACCAATTTCAAATCCTGAAAGATGATGCTGTGAAAGTGCTGCACTCAATATGTGAAACAAATTTTGACAATTCAGCAGTGGCCATAAGACTGGAAAAGGTCAGTTTTCATTCCAATCCCTAAGAAAGGCAATTTCAAAGAATGCTCAAACAACTGCACAATTTCACTCATCTCACACGCTAGTAAAGTAATGCTCAAAATTCTCCAAGTCAGGCTCAAAAATACATGAAGCATGAACTTCCAGACATTCAAGCTGGATTTAGAAAAGGCAGAAGAACCAGAAATCAAATTGCCAACATCCACTAGATCATTGAAAAAACAAGAGAGTTCCAGAAAAACATCTACTTCTGCTTTATTGACTATGCCAAAGCCATTGACTGTGTGGATCACAATAAACTGTGGAAAATTCTGAAAGAGATGGGAATACCAGACCACCTGACCTGCCTCCTGAAAAACCTGTATGCAGGTCAGGAAGCAATAGTTAGAACTGGACATGGAACAACAGATGGGTTCCAAATAGGAAAAGGAGTATGTCAAGGCTGTATATTGTCACCCTGCTTATTTAACTTATATGCAGAGTACATCATGAGAAACGTCCTGGAGGAAGCACAAGCTGGAATCAAGATTGCCAGGAGAAATATCAATAACCTCAGATATGCAGATGACACCACCCTTATGGCAGAAAGTGAAGAGGAACTAAAGAGCCTCTTGATGAAACTGAAAGAGGAGAATGCAAAATTTCACTTAAAGCTCAATATTCAGAAAACTAAGATCATGGCCTCCAGTCCCATCACTTCATGGCAAATAGAAGGGGAAATAGTGGAAACAATGTCAGACTTTATTTTGGGGGGCTCCAAAATCACTGCAGATGGTGACTGCAGTCATGAAATTAAAAGATGCTTACTCCTTTGGTGAAAAGTTATGACCAACGAGACAACATGTTAAAAAGCAAAGACATTACTTTGTCACCAAAGGTCCATCTTGTCAAGGCTATATTTTTTCCAGTAGTCATGTATCATTATGAGAGTTGGACTATAAAGAAAGCTGAGCACGAAAGAATTGATGCTTTTGAACTGTGGTGTTGGAGAAGACTCTTGAGAGTCCCTTAGACAGCAAAGAGATCCAGCCAGTCCATCCTAAAGGAAATCAGTCCTGATTATATTCATTGGAAGGAGTGATGTTGAAGCTGAAACTACAATACTTTGGCCACCTGATGCGAAGAGCCAACTCATTGGAAAAGACTCTGATGCTGGGAAAGATTGAAGGAAGTAGAAGTGGATGACAAAGGATGAGATGTTTGGATGGCTTTACCAACCCAGTGGACATGAGTTTGAGTAAACTCTGGGAGTTGGTGATGGACAGGGAGGCCTGGCAATGCTGTAGTCCAGGGGGTTGCAAAGAGTCGGACATGACTGAGCAACTGAAATGAACTGAACTGAACTGAATAGTCAAAAAATAAGCTATTAAAGTGACTTAGCATGTAAGCTTTACATTATATAGGGAAATCGTTTTTGTAACATGATGGAAGGTATATTTAAAGTCAAGTGGATTGATCAGCAGTTTTCTGTAATAATCGAGATGAAGCTTTACTATAGGCAGTAATTAATAGCTGTGAATGGAGATTAGAGGGCAGATTCAACTAAAATATAGAAATTAAATATACTTGATTTTGTGACAAATCAGGGAAGGCATAAGAATAAAAAAAAAAAAACACTCTGGTTTAATCCCCTGAGTATTAGGGAGGACATAAAGACAAATGTTGCTCTCACTAAGTGATCAAGTATTACAAGAAGTACAAGAAGAAGGTGTTACTGAGGATAAGACATAAGTATAATTTAGAATTTTCCTTTTCAAAGAGAATTCTAAGGACCAAAACCAAGAATTTGTTAGAAATCCTAAATTTGGACTCCCTCAGCATCTATTAAATCAAAATCTATATTTAACATGTTTCCTAGGTAATCCAAAATCACGTATATGATATGTTGTGTTGTTCAGTTGTCAAGTCATATTCAACTCTTTGCAATTCCATGGACTGCAGCACACCAAGCTTGCTTCTCCTTCACTATCTCCTGAAGTTTGCTCAAACTGATGTCCAGCACTCCAGGCCTCCCTGTCCATCACCAATTGCCGGAGTCTACTCAAACCCATGTCCATCAAGTCAGTGATGCCATCCAACCATCTCATCCTCTGTCATCCCCTTCTCCTCGTGCCCTCAATCTTTCCCAGCATCAGGATCTTTTCCAATGAGTCAGCTCTTCAAATCAGGTGGCCAAAGTATTGGCGTTTCAGCTTCAGTATCAGTCCTTCTAATGAACACCCAGGACTGATCTCCTTTAGGATGGACTGGTTGGATCTCCTTGCAGTCCAAGGGACTCTCAAGAGTCTTCTCCAACACCACAGTTCAAAGCATCAATTCTTTGGTGCTCAGTTTTCTTTATAGTCCAACTCTCATGTCCATACATGACCACTGGAAAAACCATAGCTTTGACTATATGATATAGAGAATGGTTAAATCTGAGCTGCTTATATAATACAAGGTAGATTAGTCACAAGGTAAGTGTAGAAATCAGAAATAAAAACATGCATACCAGTAGAGAGCATATGATGGAAATACAAATTTGAGAAACATCAGAAGAGATAGGCATGGAATAAAAATCAAATTTTCCTGAAGAAAATGCACAGAAAAAAGAAATAGATTTGGCAAAGATCACCATTCAAAGATAAGTTAGAGGAAGGGACAAGGAAGGAAGCTAAGAAGCAGGAGTCTAAAAGGAAATTGAGACTAGAATAATGTCATATCATTTGTTGCAAGAGGAAAGGAGAGAATCTTAATAAGATTAATCTTTTCACTGAGAGATAGTCTTAAAAAGGAACACTGGATTTGGCAACCGGAGAGTTATTGGTTCATACTTCCAGCAAAATAACAAAGTCAGAAGACATATCCTGACAGACTGAGTGACTGGCAGGTGAGCAGAAACTTATTTTGTGTCTTTAAGGAGAGAAATAAGATCATGGTTAGGGTGTAGTAGGCAATCCGTGAAATAGCTCCCAGAGATTCCCACCTTTCTTTAAAGCCCACCTCCTGAGTTTAAGCTGGCTTTACTGACTGGCTTTTAATGAGTAAAATATGGCTGAAAGAATGGGATGTCAATTACAAGAGCATATTACAAAGAGACTGTGGCTTCTATTTTAAGGACTCTCCCCTGCTCTCTTGCTTTTCACTTCATGGCCATACACATGCCATTTTATAAGGAGCTGGTTAAATGATTGCACTTGGAAGCAGAATCTAGGAGAAAGAGCTCTTGAGGCACTTGCAATCCCAGCTAGTGGCTTAACTACAGACTCTTAAGATATCAGAGACAACTACTGAGCTAAACTTCACCCAGATTCCTGACCAACAGAAACACAAGCATCAGATGTTTGCTTGTTTAAAAGAGTAAGAGACATAAAGTATCAAATGTTTGTTTCTTTAAAAGAGTAAAATATATAAGTAACATAGATTCTGGTATTAGAATTAGGATACTTCCTTAACCTCTATGTAGAAGTGGCATGGGAACCAGGAAGTGGATATTGAGGGAATGCTTTTGCAGACTCAAAAGGAATAAAACACAACGTTCATAGAATTTAGGACATTGATGAGCCTGTGGATGAGTAAAGAAAATATTTCTGAAAACTGAAGAAAAGGCAATTATTGTTATACAGTGGGAGAAATCTAATAAACACTCATTTGCACTCATGCAGAAAGCAGAGCATGTGCCTAATGATCTAGACAAATGAGGAAATTTCAAAGCCCAGCATGGTAGGTGCTGTTTGGTTTATTCTTATTATTTAGGGTAAACTGTGAAAGGAAAGAAATAAGTTGAGGGAAGACTACTCAAAAAAAGAAGTGCAATCTCAATGGTTTTTTGGGGAAAGTGCTAAAACTAAAAAAACAAACAAACAAACAAACAAAAAAAAACCTCCAGCAAAGATCAAATCCAGGGCACTACCAGGCACATTTGGTATTAAGGTGAAGCTAGAGGTGTGACCGTAAAATACTTTATTAGGATTTCAGAGAGATCAAAGGTGGTGCCTCAGAGTACTGTTCAGTCACATAAAAGGCCCTTTAAAG
Organism: Oryx dammah; assembly: GCF_014754425.2. Taxonomy (NCBI): domain Eukaryota; kingdom Metazoa; phylum Chordata; class Mammalia; order Artiodactyla; family Bovidae; genus Oryx; species Oryx dammah. The sequence goes on from NW_024070187.1 coordinate 50,922,639, forward strand.
AGATGAAGGATGTGCTACAAAGACCCTCTCAATCAAACAATAGGGTCTTTATGAAGTCTAAGGGGGTTGCCCTTTGGCCTTCTCAACAGGAATCAAAGTAGAGATAGACTTCTATCTAAGAGATTTGTCTATTAGAGTGAACCCCAAGATTTATAAAAGATCCACACAGTGCTTTAAATCTTATTTATTCACAGAAACATCACCACCCAATTAAACTGAAAAAGGGGTATTTGGGACTCCCAACATGCATATATTCAGAAAGTAGACTGGGGAAACTACACAACTTCAAATGCATCTTTTTATGAGAAAGGAAAAAGAGTTCTGAGAACAGAGCCAACAACTCAGAAGCAGAGTGAGCTTGGAGGCCAGTCTTCACTCGATTCAGCCTAAAGGTAACCATTGCTATTCCACCACAACCTCACAAGATACTCTGAGCAAGAGGCACCTAGTCAAGTCACACTAACCTATGAAAATCAAGACAATAAAAGTGTGTTGCTTTAATTGTTTAAGTTTTGGAGGGATAGATAAATTATTGGTATAGAAGGAGAGATGGACAGTTAGCAACACATTTGTGTAGATATGAGCTTATAGGAGAAGCAAGAATATTGTTGGTCAGATTGGTCTTGGTTAAGAGATGTGATATTTGTTTCCTGAGATGAAAAGGAATGTAGATTATTATTAAATTTCAGGTAGTTTGAGAACATGCTTTGTTGATTATATTTTCTTGAGATAATAGTATACAAAGCCTTTCTGCTTAAACAATGAATTTGACATGAGTGAAAGAAATTTGAAGGGAATTTGTGAATGATCAAACTAGAGTGAGAGAGAATTATCAGGAAAGGCTGATGGCAAGAAATAAATTAGGGCTGATATAGTTGTATTGCAGGATAGGTAAAATAGAGGTATAAGGATAAATGATTTAGAGAAAAAAGATGGTTTACTTGACCTATAGTCTGAGTAGAAGACTAAAGAAGAGGGGGCAAGATAATGCCAACAAATATGGAAGTAGTGAATCACAGGACCTGCTGAAAAAAAAAAAATGCGCAAAACCAATAGGGCTCATTAGACTATGAGAAAATGGTATAATCTAATATCTGATCTATTTGGATTCAGAGCATAAGAAAAATAATATAATTGGGAAATGCAATTTGGAGTTTCAAGTGTTTAGAGTTTTCTAGGCATGGTCTAGACAGTATAGTGTAAGATTATGAAGAAAGGAAGCACAATTCATTGATGAAGTGTTACACAAGGCATAGATTTCGGGGAGTTAAGGCAGAGATGATTAGAGATTAGAGAGAGGTGTCAAAATTTTATGGAGGGATGACCAGTCCCAGAGTTTAAAAAAGATGTAGATTAATAAATTGAAGATATTAATCTTTCCTGTGAATTTACAGGGGAGAACTATATTCCTAGGATAATGATTCTACATTTGTATAAAAAATAATGATGTGAAAATATTTATGTTTCATATACTCTATGCATCTAAAGAAATAATAATAAAAATTTGGGTGACATATGATAGTCATTTGTTATAAAATAAAAACAAAACATATTTCCATGTAGCTTTTCTTATTCTTATATATTTATTTTGAAATATAGTTTAACCTATTTTATCATTATAAAAGGAATAGAGATATAAAATTGGAAAATTAAAAATTGCAAAATGAAGGATTTAAATAAAATGATATTATCTGTTATCTCATTCGCAGATAAAATTATCTTGATATTATGAAATGTCTTCTTTAAGTCTTTTATTCATTCACAAACTTACATATATATATATATATACACACACAAATTGCTATTATAAGTGTAATTTGACATCCTTCTTTAAATATGGATCATAGTTCTGACAATTAAAATATTAAATTAATGACTTAAATTATATCACTGATATTTTCCTACAACTTAGATACTTCTTTTAATAATTTCTAAATATTTCATCACACAGGTTTATCCTGATTTACTTAACTATTTTCCTATTTTCTAAGAAATATAGATGTTTGAATATTTTTTTACCAGGGGGTAATATAATAAGCATCCTACATTACACATCTTTGCATGCTATACTATCTTTTTAGCCTAGATAGTGGAAATATATTAGATTTTAGGATACAATTTTTTTTTTGGACTTTCCTGGTGGCTCAGACAGTAAAGAATTGGCCTGCAATGTGGGAGACCTGGGTCTGATCCCTGGGAGGGGAAGAGCCCTTGGAGAAGGAAATGGCAACCCTCTCCAGTATTCTTGCCTGGAAAATCCCATGGTCAGAGGATCTTGGCAGGCTACAGTCCATTGGTTTGCAAAGAGTTGGACACAATATTTTAGGACTGTCAAATTGTTGTTATAAAAGCATTTTTAAAAATAAAATTTGTACAGTCTTCAGCTTTATAATAGTAAAGCTTTTTTTTTTTTTTTAACATGACAATGACCATTATTGAGTATTAAAGTATATCTAAGAAGCCCTGGTACCATAATGTTGAGTGGTTTTCAGTTATATAGATAAAAAAATAGTTAAAGTGGGAATCACAGGTAAATAAATTGAATTTAACTTATATTCATATTTGGAAACACAGCATACCAGTTGTCTTCCTGTCTAAACCTGGCCTTTGCCTTCTTCAAGGCAAGCTGTTGGAAAGGGAAGGTAAGTGTGAACAAGAGGAACCCTACAAGCATATGCAGGAACTCACCAAATGGTTGGAGGCCATGTCAGTTTTCGCTAACTTTAACCTTGATGATGTGAGTGTCCTTCAGGAGAAGGTGGAATCCTTCATCTTGGCACTAACCCCACACTTGTCCTAGGAATCAGAGTCTGAAGGAGGATCAAAGAGCAGTTGGAGCAACTATAACATCAATTGCGACCCCATACCAACAAGGTAAGTCATCAAATGACTGACACTCTGAGTCAGCTACAGAAGTATCTGATGACCCTGACTCGAACTTCTGAGCATAAAAAATCAATATGGCCCCTGCTTTACTTCTATTCTCTAAATTTAACGCCCAGATGTCTCATGGGACCTACCTTAACCAGAAAGGTAAAGAAAAGGGAACTCTGGGAAGCTGAGTACAGCCTGGCACCCCACTGACACCTTACAAAGCCACCACATATGAAGTTTTTTCATAGATTAGTACTATGTTCTTAACACCATTGCTTTCTGAAATAAAGCATATCTTCTTTAACTTCCAATTTTGATGTAAGGGAAGTGAGTACTTAAGAATCTTTAAAAAAATTTTGAATGCAGATTCTTGTTGGACTTTTACATACACATATGTATCCCCAAATTTTATTTATTTCTTGCTTCCTTTCAAAGTGGCAGCATTTTTTTAAAATTTAACATCATTAGGTTATATACAAATATTTAATTTCATTTTCACAGAAACAACAATAGTGTTTCTTTTCATTCACATTTTATAAGTATGTCTAATTGTTAAATAAATAAAGCAATTATAAGAAAAGGTGCCACCAGTCTAAACAGATTTGGGAATAATACAATAGAATCCTGTTAAGCATCCAACTGATTTGGTGGGAGGAGAAGTTCATAACCATAGTTGACAATAACCAACTAATCACTAATTTCTAGGCTGTTTTGGGCAACCATGATCAATACAATTTATGGATGAAAAGGAGACATTCTGTGTGTTGTGCCTATGACACAGACAGCTCCAAATTTATACCAACTCCCACAACATATATACAGACATTTTTTCTAAGAAATATACATGTGCATATATATGTAACATGTGCCTATATATATATAAATATATATATGCATACATACATACATATATATGCATGTAAAGAGATGTGGATCACAAAAAACTGTGGAAAATTCTGAAAGAGATGGGAATACCAGACCACCTGACCTGCCTCTTGAGAAATCTGTATGCAGGTCAGGAAGCAGCAGTTAAAACTGGACATGGAACAACAGACTGCTTCCAAATAAGAAAAGGAGAACGTCAAGACTGTATATTGCCACCCTACTTATTTAACTTATATGCAGAGTACATCATGAGAAACGCTCAGCTGGAGGAAGCACAAGCTGGAATCAAGATTGCCGGGAGAAATATCAGTAACCTCAGACATGCAGATGACACCTCTCTTATGGCAAAAAGTGAAGAAGAACTACAGAGCCTCTTGATGAAAGTGAAAGAGGAGAGTGAAAAAGTTGGCTTAAAGCTCAACATTCAAAAAACGAAGATCATGGCATCCAGTCCCATCACTTCAGGTAAATAGATGGGGAAACAGTGGCTGACTGTATTTTGGGGGGCTCCAAAATCACCACAGATGGTGATTGCAGCTATGAAATTAAAAAACACTTACTCCTTGGAAGGAAAGTTTTGGCCAACCTAGACAGAGTATTAAAAAGTGGAGACATTACTTTGCCAACAAAGGTACGTCTAGTCAAGGCTATGGTTTTTCCAGTGGTCATGTATGGATGTGAGAGTTGGACTATAAAGAAAGCTGAACACCGAAGAATGGACACTTTTGAACTTTCGTGTTGGGGAAGACTCTTAAGAGTCACTTGGACTGCAAGGGGATCCAATCATTCCATCCTAAAGGAGGTCAGTCCTGGTTGTTCATTGGAAGGACTATGTTGAAGCTGAAACTCCAATACTTTGACCACCTGACGTGAAGAGCTGACTCATTGGAAAAGACCCTGATGCTGGGAAAGATTTAGTATAGGAGGAGAAGGGGACGACAGAGAATGAGATGGTTGGATAGCATCACTGGCTTAATGGACATGGGTTTGGGTGGACTCCAGGAGTTGATGATGGACAGGGAGGCTTGGCGTCCTGCAGTTCATGGGGTTACAAAGAGTCAGACATGACTGAGCGACTCTACTGACTGAACTGAACTGAGAGAGACACAAAGATAGATACATTCATAGAAAATTTAAATAGCCCTGAAGTGTATAGTTATTTGTAGTTGTATGCTGCAGCTGACTCATAATGGCTTACAAAAGTCAACTGTGTGCATCTTTTTCCATATCTGCATAAGTTTTGTTGGTGTCTTATAATAAGGCATAGTGGAGTATATATACTAAGAAATTGACAAACACTGTAAACAAGGCTTTGGAGTGGTCATTTCAGGAGAAAAGTTCTCAAACTTTTGCCAGCACATGACCTGTTATAGATGTATGTATGAATACATACACACACACACACAGAATGCACATGCCCAAATATTTTTGAACTACTGCATATAGACAAAACAATTCAATATTTAAAAATACCCCCGGGTAAACTATATTTAACTAATATAGATTTTTATTAAAATTTTTATAGATTTTTCATGTTTTATATCTCTGAAGTTTATGTGTGATCTATAATTTATTGTCTTTTATAATTGTAACTAGCTAGGTCTTCTTCAACCTCGGTGTTACAAATATTATGGTATGACTGGCAGTGTCATACCTTGTATATTTTCTATATAATGTGATACATATACAGTTAATCATTCTTTGTAGCTGAATTTTTACTTAGTTTCCAATTTTTCACAATTACCAATGATGTTATAATGATATATTCTTAGTATACATGTCTTTTACAGTCTCCAGCTAGGGACCAATGGATGAGGTACAGATGGCAGCAGCTTCCCTGGTCAACTTGAGCATAAGCACCTCAAGGCCCCAGGCCCCACAATGAAGAATTCCATTCAGGGCTGGGTGAGAAAGGAACTTAGAGCTAAGCAGTTCTGAGTGCACCTGAGGCCCCAAGAATCAAGGAAGTTGATGTTGTTTTTGAGTCATTCTCTTAACAAGTGTCTAGCTCTTTGCAACCCCATGGACTGCAGCACACCAGGCTTCCCTGTTCCTCACTATCTCCTGGAGCTTGCTCAAACTCATGTCCATTGATTTGGTGATACCATCAAACCGTCTCATCCTCTATAGTCCCCCTCTCCTCCTGCCTTCAATCTTTCCCAGAGTCAGGGTCTTTTCCAATGAGTTGGCTCTTTGTATCAGGTGGCCAAAATATTGGAATTTCAGCTTCAGCATCAGTCCTTTTAACCAATATTCAGGACTGATGTCCTTTAGGATTGACTGGTTTGATCTCCAGCACTACAATCAGAAGGTATCAATCCTTCAGGCTCAGCCTTTTTTATTGTTCAGCTCTCACATCCCTACATGACTACTAGAAAAACCATAGCTTTGACTATACAGACCTTTGTTTGCAAAATAATGTCTCCACTTTTTAATATGTTACGTAGGTTTGTCATTGCTTTTCTTCCAAGGAGCAAGTGCCTTTTAATTTCATGGCTACATAGTAATTAATTTCACTGTCTATAGTGATTTTGGAGCCCAAAGAAGTAAAGTCTGTCACTGTTTCCATTGTTTCTTCATCTATTTGCTTGAGCTCAAAGAATGCTCCACACGTAGCTGTGCCTGGAGAGAACTTCACTTGCTCCTTCTTCCGGGTCACTGTGAGGAAGGTCCAGAGGGATGCACACAACCAACTGATCGTTTTCTCTCCACTTTTTTCACGGACCGATAATTGCCTCCATCATGAAGACCCACACACTCAACAGGGTAAAGCTGGGTGTGGACATCATCATCAAGTACCTGAACAATATCTTTCTGTATCCCGAGTAGAAGTATCATAAGATCCAGGTATAGAACAAGATGTTTCAGGAACGCATTAACTGCCTGGAAGGGAAACATATGTTTTTGAGTTTCCAGGGGCTTCCAGGAGAAGATGCTTCCAATTTCCAACCAAGAGTGTCCCCAAAGAATTCTGTGTCTGAGAGACATCACCCTGATCCAGCCCCTTAGCATGGAGAGGCACCAGGAGCAGCTGCTGAGCATGGAGCCCTGGGGGAACACTTGACCCACAGCTTTGGATCTTCTCAGGCTTGCCTGTAGCCTCCTAGTTTCCCCTTGCCAAGTCTTTTTCAACCTCACAGAAGAGAAGATCAAGCCAGAACAGAGCTCAGGTCTGAGGTCACGTAGGGGCTGAGCGTGGTATGAACCAAGGCCTGGCAGACAAAGGAGCTAGAGAGAGATGCAAAATACACCTCCCTAGACAGCTGCCTAAAACCAGAGGGCCTCCAAAGTTGCCACCAATTGGGAGCTCAAGGTACTGGAGTTCATCGTGGAGGCCTTGCAAAGCTGATGGCTGCACTTGAGCCACAGCTCTCCAGAGGGTAGAAGTTATTGGAGAAAGAGAACCTGGACTTGAAAAAGTGTGGCTCATGTCCTTAGTCCTTTTGGTTTCTCATTGGGTGGCCTTGCTAGAGGACATGAAGGCCTGGGGAATGAGCAGAACTGTATCCTCCAAACCTGAACTCTTATTGGTCATGGATAAACTCTCATTAAATAAAAGCAGAGTTGGCTTCACACACACACACACAAAATTATGTATATTAAGTTTGAAACCATAACTGAAAAGAAGTAGAATTAGTAGTAGTTCAAGAACATTTTCATTTCAAATCTTGTTAGAAAATGCTAGTTTTATAGTCTAAAGAAAAATTATCAGTGTTGCAACAGTGGGTATACATTATATTTAATTTCTACCCAAAACTTCATCTTACTGAATATTTCTTAGCATAGTAAGCATTGAAAAAAAAGACTGTTGAACAAGACAGAATTGAATTTATTACAGTGATGGAAAATATGTAAGCTGAATAAATAAGAATATATATCATGTTCAAAAAGAAAATAATTATAATAATGTCATACAGTTTAGAGTGAAACAGTGGTTAACAAATTGATCGGCTCTTAAGGAGGAGCCAATGAAGCAAAGATCAGAGGAGGAATATTTTTTTATCTGAACTGACTAACATTTTGATAGATCCATGTTAAAGAAGTGATAAGAGGACCACTGCAGCTGAGACATAGTTAAAAAATGGGAGAATAATATAGTGTCACATGAGATCATACAGGCAAGTATGAAAACATATAAGGGTAACAAGTCTGAATTTTATTCTAAGGGTAAGAAAGTCATTGGAAATGTATTCAGTTCAGTTCTGTTGCTCAGTCGTGTCTGACTCTGCAACCCCAGCAGCAACCACAGCACTCCAGGCCTCCATGTACATCACCGATTGTCAGAGTCTACCCAAACCCATATCCATCATCAGTGATGCCAGGCAAACATCTCATCCTCTGTCGTCCCCTTCTCCTCCTGCCCTCAATCTTTCTCAGCACCTGGGTCTTTACAAATGAGTCAGCTCTTCACATCAGGTGGCCAAAGTATAGTTTCATCTTCAACATCAGTCCTTCCAATGAACACCCAGGATTGATCTCCTTTAGGATGGACTGGTTGGATCTCCTTGCAGTCCAAATGACTCTCAAGAATCTTCTCCAACACCACAGTTCAAAATCATCAATTCTTCAGTGCTCAGCTTTCTTTATAGTCCAACTCTCACATCCATACATGACTACTGGAAAAACTACAGCCTTGACTAGATGTATCTTTGTTGGCAAAGTAGTCTCTGCTTTTTAATATGCTGTCTAGGTTGGTCATAACTTTCCTTCCAAAGAGTAAGTGTCTTTTAATTTCATGGCTGCAATCACCATCTGCAGTGATTCTGAAGCCCAAAAAAATAGAGTCAGCCACTGTTTCTACTGTCTCCCCATTTATTTGTCATAAAGTGATGTGACCAGATGCCATGATTTTCATTTTCTGAATGTTAGGCTTTAAGCCAACTTCCATTCTTCTCTTTCATTTTCATCAAGAGGCTCTTTAGTTCTTCTTTACTTTCTGCCATAAGGGTAAAGTCATCTGCATATCTGAGGTTATTGATGTTTCTCCCAGCTATCTTAATTCCAGCTTGTGCTTGCTCCAGTCCAGCGTTTCTCATGATGTACTCTGCATGTAAGTTAAATAAGCAGAGTGACAATATACAGCCTTGACATACTCCTTTTCTTATTTGGAAGCAGTCTGTTGTTCCCTGCCCAGTTCTAACTGTTGCTTCCTGACCTGCAAACAGGTTTCTCAAGAGGCAGGTCAGGTGGTCTGGTATTCCCATCTCTTTCAGAATTTTCCACAGTTTATTGTGATCCACACAGTCAATGGCTTTGGCATAGTCAATAAAGAAGAAATAGATGTTTTTCTGGAACTCTCTTGATTTTTCAATGATCCAGCAGATATTGGCAATTTGATCTTTGGTCCCTCTGCCTTTTCTAAAACCAGCTTGAACATCTGGAAGTTCACAGTTCACATAGTGCTGAAGCCTGGCTTGGAGAATTTTGAGCATTCCTTTACTAGCGTGTGAGATAAGTGCAATTGTGCAGTCATTTGAGCATTCTTTCACATTGCCTTTGTTAGGGATTGGAATGAAAACTGACCTTTTCAGTCCTGTGGCCACTGCTGAGTTTTCAAAATTTGTTGACATATTGAGTGCATCACTTTCAGAGCATCATCTTTCAGGATTTGAAATAGCTCAACTGGAATTCCATCACCTCCACTTACCTTTGTTTGTAATGATGCTTCCTGAGGCCTGCTTGACTTCACATTCCAGGATGTCTGGCTCTAGGTGAGTGATCACACCATCGTGATTATCTGGGTCGTGAAGATCTTTTTTGTACAGTTCTTCTGTGTATTCTTGCCACCTATTCTTAATATCTTCTGCTTCTGTTAGGTCCATACGATTGCTGTCCTTTTTCGAGCCCATCTTTGCATGAAATGTTCCCTTGGTATCTCTAATTTTCTTGAAGAGATCTTTAGTCTTTCCCATTCTATTGTTTTCCTCTATTTCTTTTCATTGATCACTGAGGAAGGCTTTCTAATCTCTCCTTGGTCTTCTTTGGACATCTGCATTCAAATGGGTATATCTTTCTTTTTCTCCTTTGCTTTTCATTTGCCTTCTTTTCACAGATATTTGTAAGTTCTCCTCAGACAGCCATTTTGCCTTTTTGTATTTCTTTTTCTTGGGGATGATCTTGATTCCTGTCTCCTGTACAATGTATGAACCTCCATCCATAGTTCATCAGGCACTCTGTCTATCAGATCTAGTCCCTTAAATCTATTTCTCACTTCCATTTTATAGTCATAAGTGATTTGATTTAAGACATACCTGAATGGTCTAGTGGTTTTCCCCACTTTCTTCAAGGCATAATATAGGCATTTAAATTATTTCCCGGGCTTCTAAGCAAAGAAAGGGTAGTAGGAAATCAAAAGTGGGAAAAAAGTGAAGTCAGTTAGAGTGTTTTAGTCTCCTTGGGCTTCCATGATGAAATAGCATAGATTGCGTAGCTTAAACAACAAGAGATTTCTTTCTCAAAGTTCTAGGGCCTCGGAAATACAAGATCAGGTATCACTATGATTGAGTTCTAATGAGAGCTCTCTCTCTGGCTTACATACAGACCCTTCTGGCTGTGTCTTCATCTGGCTGAGAAAAGAAGAAAGAATAGCCTCTCTGGTGTGTCCTCCTATGCAGGCACTAATCTTCTCTTGAGAATTCCACTCTCATGATCTCATCTAAAACAAATTGTCTCCCAAAGAACTCACCGCTAGGTACCATTGAGGGTTAAAACTTCAACATACAACTGGTACAGGGTAGGGTTGGGGTAAGTTGAAGTACCAAACAGAATTCAGTCTCACAGCATTGAAAAGAATTGCAAGAGTTTGGGTGAGAACAGATGGTGGCTCAGGCCAACGTCATATGAAAGGCAAAGAGAAGTAGATAGTTTCTCTTTGAAAGTGGATTTATTCTAATGGTAGTTTTAAGAGTCACTAATGATAGGGTTAAAAATATACTGTAGTGTGAAGAAATTAGATTATTCAAACATAGTTCTGAAAGAGTCAAAACCTAAGCAGGTTGATAAGAAGTCTGGGGTACTCAAGAAAGAAATAGGAGTCTGGAATTCTCAAGGAAGAGGAAAGGACAATTTTTCTTTTCTACATTGCTTTTAAAAGATTATATAAAAATAATCATGATGGTGTGATCACCAGACACCCTGGGATGTGAAGTCAAATGGGCCTTAGGAAGCTTCACTATGAAAAAAGCTAGTTTAGGTGATGGAAGTCCAGTTGAGCTATTTCAAATCCTGAAAGATGATGCTGTAAAAGTGCCACATTCAATATGCCAGCAAATTTTGAAAACTCAGCATTGTCCACAGGACTGACAAAGGTGAGATTTCATCCCAATCCCAAAGTAGGGAAATTATAAAGAATGCTGAAATTACTGCACAATTGTACTTATCTCACACACTAGTAAAGTAATGCTCAAAATTCTCCAAGCCAGGCTTCAACAGTATGTGAGTCATAAACTTCCAGATGGTCAAGCTAGTTTTAGAAAAAAACAGAGGGGCATTCCTAAGATCATTTAGAATAGGATGGGGAGATCACTTTCTCCCCGAAAAATTCATCAAAAAATAATTTGAACTCTGAACAAATTCCACAAAACAACTTCTGAATGCTGGTGGAGGATTTCAGGCACCCAGAAAGGCAGCTCTTTCTCTTTGAAAGGAGATAGGACAAAATATAAAAGATAAAAAGAGAGACAAAAGAGTTAGAGATGGTGACCCACATGGAGAGGGAGTTGTGAAGGAAAAGTTTCCAAACACCAGGAAACCCACTCAGCAGTGGGTCTGTGGGGAGTTTTGGAATCTCAGAGGGCAACATAACTGGGAAGAAGAAAAAAAAACAAAAACAAAAACACAAATTACATGCCTAACTGCAACTCCCAGTGGAGAAGTAGCCCAGACACTCAGGTCCAGCAAGCAGGGGCTGAACAAGGAGGCGCAGGCTGTGTGCTTAGGGTAAGGATCAGGCTTGAATGCCCTGAGAACAATCTGAGGGAGCTAAGGTGAGATAGCAGCCCAAATTGTGGGATAGCCAGAGAAAGAAGTAAAAAACAAAGAGAGAGAGAGAGAGAACTTACCCAAGAAAAGCTCTAAGGCACAACCTGGTCCTCTCACAGAACAAAGGACTGAGCAAATACCAGAGAAGAACTAGCCACCTCTGGACCGGCCCCTCCGCACTCCAGAGGCAGAGAGGCAGGTGGGTGACAGACAGAGCCAGAAGGCGAGGAGCAATCTCAGGCCCAGAGACAGCATCCTCCACTAAGCAGACTTCCAGGTACTAACCAAGTCTTCCTGGGATCCTGGACAGTTGACATCCACCAGGAGGGCCACAGTCAGAGATCAGCTCTCCAGAAGCGACACACAGAACACCTGAGATGGTGCTCCCAATGCACACCCAGGAAACCCAAGGGGTGGGACAGAGAAGTTGTTAAGATGCACTGCCCAGCTGACAGAGTGCACTCACCAAGCACCTGGTTGCCTGAGCTGCTCCTAGCTGGGATGGGCACAAAACGTAGGCCCAACTGAGTCTGTGCCTTTGTGGAGTACCTGAAAACCTGAATTTGAGTGGCTTAAACCTGGGAAGTGCACACAACCCAGGGCCTGCTTTAGAGAGTTCCCCTGCAGTGCAACCTGGAGCCTGAGCAGTGTAGACCAGGAAAGCACACATGCTATGAATGGGGGCAAACCCAGTGTGGCCCAGACACTGTGAGCACTCCCCACAGAGGCCACTGATATTTGTTTGCAGTACTTCTCCCTCCCCACAGCACAACTGAACAAGTAAGCCTAGATAAGTGACAACCTTTGCCCCTTGTGTCAGGGCATAAATTAGACACTGAAGAGACTTGTAAACAGAGGAAGCCAAAATAAACAAATAAGAGGGAACTGCTCTGGAAGTGACAGGTGCAACAGAATAAAACCCTGTAGTTAGTACTGACTACATTGATTGGGCCTATAGACCTTGAGAAGTATAAGTTGGAACAAGGAACTATCTGAAACTGAACTGACCCCACACTGCCCTTAACAGCTCCAGAGACATTTCTAGATATATTTTACTATTATCATTTTGTAAATTTTATTTTTTTATTTTTAAGTTCCTTATTACTCATTTAATTTTCATTTTTATAACCTACTATTACCTTGCAAAAAATAGGCTATTTTAAAATAAAATTTAACATATATATTTTCTAAATAATTTTGTGATTTTGCTTTGTTTTTTAATATTGTATTTTTGAGAGTCTAACATATACTTTAGATTTTTATCCTTGCTTTATGGGTTCTGCTATCAATTTTGTACCTTTAAGAATCCAATCTTCAATACCCATTTTTACTCAGGAGTGTGATTACTGGCTTGATTGCTCTCTCCCCCTTTTGACTCTCCTTTTTCTCCACCAGGTCACCTCTATCTCCTCCCTCTCCCTTCTCTTCTCTACCCAACTCTGAATCTTTTTGGGCATTCTGGGCTATAGAGAACACTTAGGGAACTGATTACTGGCTAGATTGGTCTCTCTCCTTTTGACTCCCCTTCTTCTCCTCCTGACTACCTTTATCTACCTCCTCCCTCTTCTCTTCTCCATGTAATTCTGAAACTCTCTGGGTGTCCCTCACTGTGGAGAATCTTTTCACCATTAACCTAGATGTTTTATCATCAGTGTTGTATGGATGGAGAAGTCTTGAGACTACTGTAAGAATAAGACTGAAATCCAGAGGCAGTAGGCTTAAATCCAAAAGTTGAGAACTCCAGGAAACTCCTGACTGGAACATGAATCAATAGGAGCTCATCCAAAAGCCTCCATACCTACACTGAAACCAAGTTCCACCCAAGAGCCAGCAAGTATCAGGGCAAGACATACCAAGCTAATTCTCCAACAAAGCAAGAACATAACCATGAGCATTAAAATATAGGTGGCCAAAAGCCACACCAATCACATAGACACCTCAAAGCACACTAACAGACACTTCACTGCACACCAGAAAGAAGAGATCCAGCTCCACCCCCCAGAACACCAACACAAGCTTCCATAACCAGGAAACCTTGACAAGCCACTCATCCAACCCCACCCACAGGGAAGAACCTCCAAAATAAAGAAGAACCACAAATTTCCAGCATCAGAAGGCCACCCAAAACACAGCAATCTAAACAAGATGAAAGGCAGAGATATATTCAGCAGGTAAAGGAACATGATAAATACTCACCAAACCAAAAAAAGAGGAGGAGATAAGAAGTCTACCTGAAAAAGAATTAAGAACAATGATAGTAAAATGTATCCAAAATATTGAAAAAAAAATGGAGTTACAGATAAATAGTCTGGAGACAAAGATTGAGAAGATGCAAGAAAAGTTTAACAAGGACCTAGAAAATAAAAAAGAGTCAATCAATAATGAATAATGCAATAAATGAGATCAAAAGCACTCTGGAGGGAAATAACAGTAGAACAACTGAAGCAGAAGATAGGATAAGTGAGGTGGAAGATAGAATGGTGGAAATAAATGAAGCAGAGAAGAAAAAATAAAAAGGAATTAAAGGAAATGAGGACAATCTCAGAGACCTCTTGGACAATGTTAAATGCCCCAACATTTGAATTATAGGAGTCCCAGAAGAAGAAGACAGAAAGAAAGGCCATGAGAAAATACTTGAGTAGATAATTGAAAACTTCCCTAAAATGGGGAAGGAAATAGCCAACCAAGTCTAAGAAACCCAGAGAGTCCCAAACAGAATAAACAAGCCAAGACACACCAAGACACATATTAATCAAATTAATGAAGATCAAACACAAAGAACAGATATTAAAATCATCAAGGGAAAAACAACAAATAACACACAAGGGATCCCCATAACGATAACAGCTGATCTTTCATTAGAAGCTCTTCAGGCCAGAAGGAAATGGGAGGTCATACTTAAAGTGATGAAAGAGAAAAACCTACAACCCAGATTACTGTACCCAGCAATTATCTCATTCAAATATGAAGGAGAAATCAAATGCTTTACAGGCAAGCAAAAGCTGAGAGAATTCAGCACCATTAAACCAGCTCTTCAACAAATGCTAAAGGATTTTCTCTAGACAGAAAAGGGGTATATCAACTCGAACGCAAAACAACAAAGTAGATGGCAATGGGATCATACTTATCAATAATTACCTTGAATGTAAACATTTTGAATGCCCCAACCAAAAGGTAAACCTGGCTGAATAGATAAAAAATAGGACCCTTATACATGCTGTCTACAAGAGACCCACCTCAAAACAAGGGACACATACAAACTGAAAGTGAAGGGCTGGAAAAAAGATATTTCATTAAAATGGAGACCAAAAGAAAGCAGGAGTAGCAATACTCATATCAGATAAAATATACTTTAAAATAAAGGCTGTGAAAAGAGACAAAGGACACTACATAATGATCAAAGGATCAATCCAAGAAGAAGATAATTATAACTATATATGCACCCAAAATAGGAGCACTGCAATATGTAAGGCAAATGCTAACAAGTATGAAAGAAATTAACAATAACATAATAATAGTGGGAGACTTTAATACCCCACTCACACCTATGGATAGATCAACTAAACAGAAAATTAACAAAGAAACACAAACTTTAAATGATACAATGGACCAGTTAGACCTAATTGATATTTATAGGACATTTCACCCCAAAACAATGAATTTCATCTTTTTCTCAAGCACACAAGAAATCTTCTCCAGGGTAGATCACATCTTGGGCCATATATCTAGCTTTGGTAAACTCAAAAAAATTGAAATCATTGCAAGCATCTTTTCTGACTACAATGCAGTAAGATTAGATGTCAATTACAAGGGAAAAAATTAAAATTCCAACATGTGGAGGCTAAACAACATGCTTCTGAATAACCAACAAATCACAGAATAAATAAAAATATGCATAGAAATGAGTGAAAATTAAAACAGAACAACCCCAAACCTATAGAATTCAGTAAAAGCAGGGTTAAGGGGAAGGTTCATAGCAATACAAGCTTAACTCAAGAAAAAGGAGAAAAATAAAATAAATAACATAACTCTACATCTAAAGCAACTTAAAAAAGGAGAAATGAAAAACCCCAGGGTTAGTAGAAGGAAAGAAATCACAAAAAATAAGGCAGAAACAAATGAAAAAGAAACAAAGGAGACAGTAGTAAAAATCAACAAAGCTAAAAGCTGGTTCTTTGAGAAGATAAATAAAATAGACAAACCATTAGCCAGACTCATCAAAAGAAGAGAGAGGAATCAATTCAAAAAAATTAGAAATGAAAATGGAGAAATCACAACAGACAACACAGAAATACAAAGGATCATAAGAGACTACTATCAGCAACTATATGCCAATAAATTGGACAACTTGGAAGAAATAGACAAATTCTTACAAAAGTATAACCTTTCAAAAGTAAACCAGGAAGAAATAGAAAATCTTACCAGACCCATCACAAGCATGAAAATTGAAACTGTATCAGAAATCTTCCAACAAACAAAAGCCCAGGACCAGATGACTTCACAGCTGAATTCTACCAAAAATTTAGAGAAGAGCTAACACCTATCCTATTCAAACTCTTCCAGAAAATTGCAGAGGAAGGTAATCTTAAAAACTCATTCTATGAGGCCACCATCATCCTAATACCAAAACCAGACAAAGATGCCACACAAAAAAGAAAACTACAGGCTAATATCACTGATGAACATATATCACCAATATCACTGAAGCAAAATTCCTCAACAAAATTCTAGCAAACAGAATCCAACAACATATTAAATAATATATTAAATATCCAACAACAAAAACATACCAACAACATATTAAAATGATCACATATCATGACCAAGTGGGCTTTATCCCAGGGATGCAAGGGGTCTTCAGCATTCGTAAATCAATGTGATACACCACATTAACAAACTGAAAGATAAAATCATATGATTATCTCAATAGATTCAGAGAAAGCCTTTGGCAAAATTCAACATCCATTTATGATGAGAAAAAAATAAAAACAAACCCAGAAAGCAGGCATAGAAGGAACATACCTCAACATAATAAAAGCCATATATGATAAACAAACAGCAAACATTAATCTCAATGGTGAAAAATTGAAAGCATTTCCCCTAAAGTCAGGAACAAGGAAAAGGTGCCCACTCTCACTACTACTATCCAACATAGCTTTAACAATTTTAACCCCAGCAATCAGAGAAGAAAAAGAAATAAAAGGAATCCAGATTGGAAAAGAAGAAGTAAAACTCTTACTGTTTGCAGATGACATGATCCTCTACATAGAAAACCCTAAAAACTCCACCAGAAAATTACTAGAGCTAATCAATGGATATAGTAAAGTTGAAGGATATAGAATTAACACAAATCTCTTGCATTTCTATACACTGAGAAAACAGAAAGAGAAATTAAGGAAGCAATTCCATTCACCATCGCAATGGGTCTTCAGCAACGAAAAGAATAAACTACTTAGGAATAAATCTACCCAAAGAAACAAAAGACATATATATATATACAGAAGACTAAAACACTGATGACAGAAATCAGAGAGGACACAAATAGATGAAGAAATATACGATGTTCATGGAACAAAAGAATCAATATAGTGAAAATAAATATACTACCGAAAGCAATCTATAGATTCAATGCAATCTCTATCAAGTTACCCACAGTATTTTTCAGAGAACTAGAACAAATAATATCACAATTTGCATGGAAATACAAAAAACCTGGAATAGCCAAAGCAATCTTGAGAAAGAAGAATGGAACTGGAGGAATCAACCTACCTGAGTTCAGACTATACTACAAAGCTACAGTCATCAAGACAGCATGGTTCTGGCACAAAAACAGAAATATACATCATGGAACAAAATAGAAAGCCAAGAGACAAAACCACGCACCTATGGACAATTTATTGTTGACAAAGGAGGCAAGAATATACAATGGAGAAAAGACAATCTCTTTAACAAGTGGTGCTAGGAAAACTGGTCAATCACTTGTAAAAGAATGAAACTAGAACACTTTCTAACACCATAAAAAAAATAAATAAATAAAGGGTGGGATGATTTGGGAGAATGGCATTGAAATATGTATAATATCATATAAGAAACGAAAGCCAGTCCAGGTTCGATCTAGGATACAGGATGCTTGGGGCTGGTGCACTGGGATGAACCAGAGGGATGGTATGGGGAGGGACGTGGGAAGGGGGTTCAGGATGGGGAACACATGTACAACCGTGGTGAATTCATGTCAATGTGTGGCAAAACCAATACAATATTGTAAAGTAATTAGCCTCCAATTAAAATAAATAAATTTAAAAAATTAAAAATAAAACAACAACAACAACAACAAAAAAAACTCAAAATGAATTAAAAATCTAAATGTAAGACCAGAAACTATACAACACCTAGAGGAAAACATAGGCAAAATACTCTCTGACATAAATCGTAGCAGGATACTCTAGGACCCAACTCCCAGAATAACAGAAATAAAGCAAAAATAAACATGAACCATGAATTTTCAGATTTCAAGCTGGTTTTAGAAAGGGCAGAGGAACCAGAGATCAAATTCCAAACATCTTCTGGATCATCAAAAAAGCAACAGAGTTCCAGAAAAACATATATTTCTGCTTTATTGACTATGCCAAAACCTTTGACTGTGAGGATCACAATAAACTGTGGAAAATTCTGAAAGAGGTGGGAATAGCAGACCACCTGACCTGCCTCTTGAGAAACCTGTATGCAGGTCAGGAAGCAACAGTTAGAACTGGACATGGAACAACAGACGGGTTCCAAATAGGAAAAGGAGTACATCACTGTATATTGTCACCCTGCTTATTTAACTTATATGCAAAGTATGTACATCATTAGAAATGCTGGGTTGGAGAAAGCATAAGCTGGAATTAAGGTTGCCAGGAGAAATATCAATAACCTCAGATATGCAGATGACACCACCCTTATGGCAGAAAGTGAAGAAGAATTACCAAGCCTCTTGATGAAAGTGAAAGAGGAGAGTGAAAAAGTTTACTTAAAGCTCAACATTCAGAAAATTAAGATCATGGCATCTGGTCCCATCACTGCATGGCAAATAGATGGAGAAACAGTGGAAAGAGTGGCAGACTTTATTTTTCTGGGCTCCAAAATCAATGCAGATGGTGATTGCAGCCATGAAATTAAAAGACACTTACTCTAAAGGAAAGTTATGATAAATCTAGACAGCATATTAAAAAGCAGAGACATTACTTTGTCAACAAAGGCCCATCTAGTCAAGGCTATGGTTTTTTCAGTAGTCATGTATGGATGTGAGAGTTGGACTATAAAGAAATCTGAGCGCAGAAGAATTGATTCTTTTGAACCGTAGTGTTGGAAAAGACTCGAGAGTTCTTTGGACTGCAAGGAGATCCTACCAGTCCATCCTAAAGGAGACCAGTCCTGGGTATTCATTGGGAGGACTGATGCTGAAGCTGAAACTCCAATACTTTGGCCACTTGATGCAAAGAGTTGACTCATTGGAAAAGACTCTGACACTGGGAAAGACTGAGGGCAGGAGGAGAAGGTGATAACAGAGGATGAGACGGTTGGATGTCATCACTGACTCAATGGACATGGAATTGGGTAGACTCCGGGAGTTAGTGATAGACAGGGAGGCCTGGTGTGCTGTGGTTCATGCCATTGCAAAGAGTCAGACACTGCTGAGTGACTGAACTGAAAACAAATGGTACCTAATTAACCTTAAAATCTTTCGCATGATGAAGGAAACTATAAGCAAGGTGAATATATAGCCTTCAGAATGGGAGAACTAATAGCAAGTAAAGCAACTGGCAAAGAATTAATCTCAAAAATATACAAGCAGCTCTTGTAGCTCAATTCCAGAAAAATAAACTACCCAATCATAAAATGGGCCAAAGAACTAAACAGACATTTCTCCAAAGAAGACAGACAGATGGCCAACAAACACCTGAATAGATGCTCAACATCACTCATTATCAGAGAAATGCAAATTAAAACCACAATGAGGTATCATCTCACACTGGACAGAATGGCTGCTATCAACAGGTCTACAAACAACAAATGCTGGAAAGGGTGTGGAAAAAAAGGAACCCTCTTACACTGTTGGTGGGAATGTAAACAAGCAGAGCCACTATGGAGAACAGTGTGGACATTCCTTAAAAACTGGAAATAGACCTGCATGCGACCCAGCAATCCCATTCTGGGCATACACACCGAGGAAACCAGAATTGAAACAGACATGCGTACCCCAATGTTCACCGCAGCACTGTGTACAATAGCCAGGACATGAAGAAATCTAGATGTCCATTGGCATATGAATGGAAAACAAAGCTGTGGTACATATACACAATGGAATATTACTCAGCTATTAAAAAGAATGCTTTTGAATCAGTTTTAATGAGGGGGATGAAAGTGGAGCCTATTGTACAGAGTGAAGTAAGTCAGAAAGAAAAACACATATACAGTATATTAATGCATATATATGGAATTTAGAAACTTGGTAATGATGACCCTATATGCGAGACAGCAAAAGAGACACAGATGTAAGAACAGACTTTAAAATCAGTGGGAGAAGCCGATGGTAGGACGATTTGAGAGATTAGCATTGAAAAATGTATATTATCATATGCAAAGTATCACTAGTCCAAGTTTGATGCATGAGACAGGGTGCTCAGGGCCAATACACTGGGATTATCATGAAGGAAGGGATGTTCAGGGAGGTGGGAAGGGCTTCAGGACGGTGAACACATGTACTCCCATGGCTGATTCATGTGAATGTGTATGGCAAAAACCACCACAATGCTGTAAAGTAATTTACCTCTAAGGTCCGTCTAGTCAAGGCTATAGTTTTTCCAATAGTCATGTATGGATGTAAGAGCTGGACTGTGAAGAAGGCTGAGCGCCGAAGAATTGATGCTTTTGAACTGTGGTGTTGGAAAAGACTATTGAGAGTCCCTTGGACTGCAAGGAGATGCAACCAGCCATTCTGAAGGAGATCAGCCCTGGGATTTCTTTGGAAGGAATTATGCTAAAGCTGAAACTACAGTACTTTGGCCACCTCATGAGAAGAGTTGACTCATTGGAAAAGACTCTGATGCTGGGAGGGATTGGGGGCAGGAGGAGAAGGGGACGACAGAGGATGAGATGGCTGGATGGCATCACTAACTCGATGGACATGAGTCTGAGTGAACTCCGGGAGTTAGTGATGGACAGGGAGGCCTGGCGTGCTGATGGGGTCGCAAAGAGTTGGACACGACTGAGTGAATGAACTGAACTGAACTGAAATCTAATAAATAAAAAAATAGAGAGAGAAAAAAAGAGGAACCAGAGATCAAATTCCAAACATCTGTTGTATTATCGAAAAAGCAAGATAGTTCCAGAAAACATCTATTTCTGTTTTATTGACTATGCCAAAGCCATTGACTGTGTGCATCACAATAAACTGTGGAAATTCTGAAAGAGATGGGAATACCAGACCACCTAACCTGCCTCTTGAGAATCCTGTATGCAGGTCAGAAAGCAACAGCTAGAACTGGACATGGAACAACAGAGTGGTTCCAAATAGGAAAAGGAGTACGTCAAGGCTGTATATTGTCACCCTGCTTATTTCACTTATATGCAGAGTACATCATGAGAAAGGCTGGGCTGGAGGAAGCACAACTGGAATCAAGATTCCTGAGAGAAATATCAATAACTTCAAATGGCACCACCTTTATGGCAGAAAGTGAGGAAGAACTAAAAAGCCTCTTGATGAAAGTGAAAGAGGAGAGTGAAAAAGTTGGCTTAAAGCTCAACTTTCAGAAAACGAAGATCATGGCATCTGGTTCCATTACTTCATGGGAAATAGATGGGGAAACAGTGGAAACAGTGGAAGACTTTATTTTGGGGGATCCAAAATCACTGCAGATAGTGACTGAATCCATGAAATGAAAAGACACTTACTCCCTGGAAGGAAAATTATGACCAACCTAGACAGCATATTAAAAAGCAGAGACATTACTTTGCCAACAAAGGTCTGTCTAGTCAAGGCTATGGTTTTTCCAGCAGTCATGTATGGATGTGAGATTTGGACTACAAAGAAAGATGAGTGCAGAAGAATTGCTGCTTTTGAGCTGTGGTGTTGGAGAAGACTCTTGAGAGTCCCTTAGACTGCAAGGAATTCCAATCAGTCCCTCCTAAAGGAGATCAGTCCTGGGTGTTCATTGGAAGGACTGATGTTGAAGCTGAAAGTCCAATATTTTGGCCACCTGATGGGAAGAACTGACTCTTTTGAAAAGACCCTGAGGGTGGGAAAGATTGAAGTTGGGAGGGGAAACAATGACAGAGGATGATGGTTGGATGGCATCACCGACTCAATGGACATGAATTTGTGTAAATTCTGGGAGTTGGTGAAGGACAAGGAGGCCTGGCATGCTGCAGTCCATGAGATTGCAAAGAGTTGGACATGACTAAGCTACTGAACTGAACTGAACTGACGACTGAAAAATAATGCATCCTACTTGAGGGCATGTTTCTCCTTCCTGAAAACATTCTGACTAATCCTGTTATCTTAAAGTGTATATTATTGGAGTGGGTCTAGTGAGATCTTTACAACCTTGAGACAGTTTTTTGATTTATTGTAATAAGATTGCCAGTAGAAATATCAATAACCTCAGATATGCAGATGACACCACCCTTATGGCAGAAAGTGAAGAGGAACTAAAAAGTCTCTTGATGAAAGTAAAAGAGGAGAGTGAAAAAGTTGGCCTAAATCAACATTAAGAAAACTAAGATCATGGCATCTGGTCCCATCACTTCATGGCAAATAGATGGGGAAACAGTGGAGACAGTGTCAGACTTTATATTTTGGGGCTCCAAAATCATTGCAGCCATGAAATTAAAAGACGCTTACTCTTTGGAAGGAAAGTTATGACCAACCTAGATAGCATATTGAAAAGCAGAGACATTACTTTGCCAACAAAGGTCCATCTAGTCTATGATTTTTCCAGTAGTCATGTATGGATGTGAGAGTTGGACTGTGAAGAAAGCTGAGAGATGAAGAATTGATGCTTTTGAACTGTGGTGTTGGAGAAGACTCTTGAGAGTCCCTTGGACTGCAAGGAGATCCAACCAGTCCATTCTGAAGGAGATCAGTCTTTGGTTGTTCTTTGGAAGGAATGATGCTAAAGCTGAAACTCCGGTACTTTGGCCACCTCATGTGAAGAGTTGACACATTGGAAAAGACTCTGAAGCTGGGAGGGAATTGGAGCACGAGGAGAAGGGGACGACAGAAGATAAGATGGCTGGATGGCATCACCGACTCTATGGACATGAGTTTGAGTGAAATCTGGCAGTTGATGATGGAGAGGGAGGCCTGGTGTGCTGCAATTCATGGGGTCGCCAAGAGTTGGACATGACTGAGCGACTGAACTGAACTAAATAACTGATTAAAAATATATAAAATTCTCTTACTAACAAAAGCAAGGTGGGGGGCACTCTCTGTCCCCCTTCTGATCTATGTCAGAAGCTTTCTCTGTCCCTTTTCATACTTTAATAAAACCCTGCTACAAAAAGCTCTTGAGTGATCTAGCCTGGTCCCTGATTCCAAAGCTAAATCTTCTTTTTTTTGGAGATCATGAATCTGACATTGTTCACCATAAGCTAACATTTCCAAGATGTTTGGCTTGAGAGATTAAAATTGATGTCATTTATGAATATGAAAGACCCAGTAAGAGCAGATTCAGAGAGAATTATCAATATTTCTGCCTATGTCCAAGTTACCTTTAAGTTTCCGAACAGGGGTCCAAATTGCAATATCAAGTATGTAGTTAAATTTATGAGTGGGCATTTTTCTGGAAAAGCTGAGATTGGAGATATAGTCTAAGGAAACAGCATATAGATGATATTTAATATTAGACAATTGGATTGAGTCACCTAGGTACATGTTTGGATAAGCAGAAGGTTCAAGACTGAGCCAAGATCAAATAACAGATTCAGTAGTTCAGCAGGTCAGTAAGTACAAAAATAGATATAAAGGGAAAATGATGGGATAGAGAAAGAAAGAGGAAAATAAGGAGTCAGAAAGCCAAGACAGGGCTTTCCTGGTAGCTCAGTGATAAAGAATCTGCCTGCCAGTGCAGGAGATGTAGGTTTGATCCCTAGGTGGGGAAGATCTCCTGGAAAAGGAAATGGCAACCCCCTCCAGTATTCTTGCCTGAGAAATTCCATGGAGAGAGGAGCCTGGCAGGCTATGGTCCATGTGATCACAAAAAAAATGGACATGGTTTAGCAACTAAACAGCAAATTATCAAAGCCAAGAAAAGAAAGTATGTAAAGGATAAAGCTGGAGTCCGCTGTCTGGACAGTTTAAATGGAGTGCTCTCAGTGGAAGACTTTGGAATAAATCATAAATATGGGGAGGGGAAATGAAGACAACTGTTTAAATAATTTCAGCTAGGAAATGAAATGAGAAAAACAGGGCCATAGCTGAAGAGAAATGTAAGGCCAGAGATACTTTTACCTTAATTGGAGATTCTAGTACATATTTGTATGCTGATGGAAATTATGGCATGAAAAGGAAAAAATCAGGAGTGCATAAGAAGGAATAATCGGAGGACATAAATTGAGAAGGCAAAAACAGATTTGATCCAGAGCTGAGACAAGACAGATGTTGTTGACAGGAACAAAGGAATTAATCTATAGTGGAAAAACTGAAAGCAGAGGATATGTGTGTAAATGAAGGTAGGTTGGTAGCTTTGATGTGAGGATGATGAGAGATTTCCAAAAGGATATTCATATAGTACATTTCCATAATTGCAGAGTTTCATTCTACAGGACTAATCTAGATAATTTTTACCATTTTAAAATTACAGAAACATATTCTTCCATTTTTTCTGAAAATGTACATTTTACATATTTTTCTATTTTAAATTTGAAAAGTATTCTTAAACTTGATGTACATTAAATATTTAATTTGATTTTTTCCCAGTTATCAGCCAATTATCTTTAAGACAAGCTGTGCTTCAGTGTATGGGTCATATATTTTAGAAAAATCATATTGTTGGAATGTAATTGTATTATGAATTCATTTGAAAATATTGTCTTCCTATGGTATGATATATCCCTTAATTTATGATGAACTTCCATTTGATTAAAATTTTTATAATAATTACTTTATTTATAAATCTACCATAGTTCATTCCTGTTTTTAATAGTTGTTATAATAAATGTCATATGCTCTTTCATTATTTTTTTTATTATGTATTGGTTTTCTATGCAACCGACACACTACATGTATCATCTTAGTAGTTTTCATAATGATCATTCTGGGGTTTTTAATATGAATAATCACATTATCTCCATAGAAACAAGATCCTGAAAGTGATAAAAACAGTTACTGATAACCATATTGTATATCTGTCCCTATTTCTTAGCTAAGATTTTTTCTTTATTTTGAATTAATGTGGTGGTATTTCTGTTGTTTTTATCCCCTTCATTTTTATCTAGGAATCTAGTAAGTACTGTTCATCAGACTAGAGAAATTTCTTTTGATAACTCATTAAGAGTGATTATTTATTGGGAATGATTATTATTTTAATATATTTTGAGGGCACCTGGAAAAATCTTTGTAATATTTTACATTTTGTATAGTAATCAAGTTTTAATTTCATAAATTATGCAAAAGTATTTCTTGATGTGAAAATATCATTTAAAAAATATTCCAAATCTTTATTTTTCTTGAATCAATTTTTCATTTTTATTACATCACAGTTGAGAATAATTATTTCAGAGTACATGGTAAATTTTGGAGTCTTTGCCTGAATAAAAATATATTTTGCCTTTTGAATTGAATGTTTGGTTTGTTTGACATAGAATTCTCTTTCAAAGAGAATATCTCTGATATCAACTTATTATCTTTTATCACTTCATGACTAACAAAAAAAAAGAGCTGGTACTAATCTAATTATTGATACATTTTAGACAATTTTCTTTTTCTTTTTTTGTACTTGGTGTCTGCAAATTTACCCATCTAGGCCTCAGCAGTTCTAAGCATATATTATTATTATTTATTATTACATTGGATTCCTTCTTACCATTTTTTTTTTTTTTTCTCTCCTGGAATTTTCTTTTAGATGTTTATAAGAGAAGCTAGTCTCTCTCTTTTTCATTACCTTTCTCTCAACCTTCACACTTTGGTTTTTGTGCTTGCTTCTTAGAGAATGCCACAGCACAGACTCTCAGCACACAATATACTTAACTCATCAACTTTGTCCACCATTCTTTTTAATTCATATAGTTAGGCTTGGTATTTTTAATTTGCACTTACCCTGATTGTTACTTTTATTGCAGTTCAGCCTTATTGATTTCTTGGATTTGGATTTTTTGCATCATAATATTTTATGCATATAAAATAAATATCTATAATACAGCAATAAGCTATAAATCACAATAATAAAATGAACAAAGACAAAAATTAAAACTAATGAAAACAGTCAAAGCTACCTATATTCTTTCTCCAAATCTCGTTCTTCTGCCTCCACACTTTGAATTTTTATACTTATTCCTTTGCAACTTCTTTGATTTAAATTATCACTTATGTATATAATCTTAAGAATATTGTTTAAGACTAAAAAACATAAAAATAGTGTCACAACCCACTCCAGTATTCTTGCCTGGGAAATCCCATGGATAAAGGAACCTGATGGGTTATAGTCTGTGGGATTGCAAGAATCAAACACAACTTAGTGACTCAATCACCATAACAATACACATAACAGTCTACAGAAACTTATTTTTCACTAAGCTTTATATTTCTTAGATTCATGCATGTTGTTGTATCCAGCTTTTTTCAAGACTGTATAAAACTCTGCTGTACAAAGTCCACAGTTTTTTACCCTCTTTTCAGTTTATGAGTAAGTGGCTTGTGTTTCTGGGTTTTGTTTTATTTTGTTCTTGTTTACTATTTTAATCAGTGATGTGCATGTCTTCTCATGCATACATACAAGAATTTTGTAGATGACATAACTAAAAATAGAATTTCCAGGGTATATATATCTTCAGCTTCACAAGATAATACTGGTTGTTTTCCAAAAGTATTAAGATAATGTGTATCTAATCCTTGAATTATTATAACTCCATGATCCTGTATATTTTAACACAGTAAAAAACACTTCATTTATTTTTCAAAAATCAATACAAGTTTATTTTTTGCATTCCTTCTCCCAATTATCATTATATTTTAATATACTTTGTGAAGTTAATGTAATATGCAAGTAGAATGTCATTAATCTTTGCAATTAATCTTCACACATATTACATGTAATGTTTCATCATGTATCCACATATTATTTTATGAGTATCAGGAAAATTTCATAGTTCTCAGTAGCTCATTCCTATATATTTCCTTAATTCACTGATATTATATATCCAAATTTCTTTCTCACTTGGCATTTTGCACGGGCATTTCTCAGACTAAATCATTCAAATCGTATCACAGAATGCTGCACGTAAACTGTTGTTTGCTTATTTGCTTCTTTGAATAATCCAGTCTCAATGCATCCCTTTCAAGGCTAAAGCTTCATCTCTGAGTATCCTCCACATTATCCTAACCTTATAGTAAATCTCAAAGGCAGACCCAGCACAGGACTGATACACTGTATTCCCTTGAGTCAGGCCCTTTCTACTTCTTCCCCAGTTCAGATGAGGGCCTAAGTCTGACTGAGTACAGAGTATGGGTTTAACCTCAAATGCAGTTGGGACAACATAGAATATAAATAATTTAGGGTAAAGGAATACACGTTAACCTGGATTTCAGCTGGGGTATCACTGTAAAAAAATGGATAAAATCGATCTGAAGCTATTCCATAGCATGAACATTATTCTATTTCCTTTCTATAACTTCCTGTGGGACTTCTTGAGCTGGGTGTTTCTGGGTAATGTCCATCTTCATAGTTACCTCCTGACTATGATTTGCTGACTCTTATATCTTTTCATTCTCTGTTCAATATCACTTGTTTCCTTCTTATTTTATATATATATATGCTGTTGTTGCTTGGTTGCTAAGTCACATCTGACTCTTTATGACTCCATGGACTGCAGCATGACAGGTTCCTCTGTCTTTCAATATACATATATGCTAAATTGCTTCAGTCATGTCCAACTTTTTGCAACCCTATGGACTGTAAATTTCCAGGCTCTTCTGTCCATGTCCATGGGATAGTCAAGGTAAGAATACTGAAGTGGGTTTCCATGCCTTCCTTCAGGGGATCTTCCCAATTCAGGAATTGAGCATGCATCTCTTACATCTCCTGCCTTCTTGGCAGTCAGGTTCTTTACCACTAGCAGTGCCATATATATAAATTATATATTTCCCTTAGAGTATTCAATCAGGAATACCATATCCTTCTCATACATTGTCTCTAAGGATCAAGAAGAGAAGATTATTTGTGAAGGATGGAGGAGGCCACAGTATTTTGTGTAGCAGAGAAATTTAAATATTTTAAAATATAAGTAACTTTTTATCACACCATAGTGGTGTTTGGATGCATGGTCTCTTCTTTCACATTTCATCCCAAACCTCAGAATGGTCTAGGAATGGTACCCCATTCCTCAGAAGTAAACCCCCCAAATTCTCCCATGTTTGTATGCAGAGATATTTCCTTGCTATTTTTTACTATATATCATCTAGTAAAGTTATTTTCTTCTGCCATATCTGTGTTTAATCCATTGCTGCTTTTAACAGGCTTGATGAAATGCAAAAAAATGAGTAATGAAGAAAGTATGGCAAGACTCTATTTTCAATTTGGTGTGTAAGATGTTGATTGCACAATAAAGAACTTAATGAACAAAACATTAACAAGAGATGACAGAATATGAAGGTAAGAAATATTTTCTGTGTTCTCAAAAAGCAGACATGTGGAGTGATGCCTGCAGTTATTTTATTTTTAGCTATACTGCATTTATTTACAACAAAATATCACTGAAAGCAAAACCAAAAACACTTCAGGTATACATGGCATTTTTTTTTTATTAGATTGCTGAGTTTGAAGAGGAAAAGTCCCTTTTATTAGATCATGTTTCCCCAAAGGCAATATAAAGAGAGGACTTGAATTAAGTTAGTTAATTTCACTGATGTCCTAAGGAGCAGAGGTAAGGATTCAGGAAGGGAAATACAAAGAGGCATAAGGGTACATTGCATAAGCGGCTAATCTATTGATTACTTACTGTAACAGTATCAAGTAAATGGAATATCCATCTGAAATATAATATGGAGGAGGAAACAAAAATGCCTTCAGTTCAGTCGTTCAGTCGTGTCTGACTCTTCGTGACCCCATGAATCGCACCACGCCAGGCCTCCCTGTCCATCACCAACTTCCGGAGTTCACTCAGATTCACGTCCATCGAGGCAGTGATGCCATCCAGCCATCTCATCTTCTGTCGTCCCTTCTCCTCCTGCCCCCAATCCCTCCCAGCATCAGAGTCTTTTCCAATGAATCAACTCTTCTCATGAGGTGGCCAAAGTACTGTAGTTTCAGCTTTAGCATCATTCCTTCCAAAGAAATCCCAGGGCTGATCTCCTTCAGAATGGACTGGTTGGATCTCCTTGTAGTCCAAGGGACTCTCAAGAGTCTTCTCCAACACCACAGTTCAAAAGCATCAATTCTTCGGCACTCAGCCTTCTTCACAGTCCAGCTCTCACATCCATACATGACCACAGGAAAAACCGTAGCTTTGACTAGACGGACCTTAGTCAGCAAAGTAAGTCGCTGCTTTTGAATATGCCATCTAGGTTGGTCATAACTTTTTTTCCAAGGAGTAAGCGTCTTTTAATTTATATGTCTCTAAATCAAAAACTTTAACTATAATCCAGGAAAATTCTACTGAGGGAAAAGGCTAACCAAAATATTCTCTAATTTTTTCCTGGAAAGAAAGAGCAATTCATATTCTTGGAAGATGATAATACACCTTCGAGAAGATCATGCAAATTCTTCTGAACCTTTATCTTCATAGTAAAATGGACATCCAGTTTTAAAGTCAATAAGCCTTACTTGACTGGCTTATATACATATGCTGCTGCTGCCGCTGCTGCTAAGTCACTTCAGTCGCGTCCGACTCTGTGCAACCGCATAGACGGCAGCCCACCATGCTCCTCCGTCCCTGGGATTCTCCAGGCAAGAACACTGGAGTGGGTTGCCATTTCCTTCTCCAATGCATGAAAGTTAAAAGTGAAAGTGAAGTCGCTTAGTCGTGTCTGACTCCTAGAGACCCCATGGATTGCAGCCTACCAGGCTCCTCCATCCATGGGATTTGCCAGGAAAGAGTACTGGAGTGGGTTGCCATTGCCTTCTCCTATATACATCTGAGTGATTCAGTTTTTCCAGTTTCTCTTTTAGATGGAAATGGAAAGAAACCATTTTAGAATTCAATGTCAAGGGAATGTCTCTAATAACTATGATAAATTCCTTGTGATCTTCTTATTAAAAAAGAGAATGTTGCCCACCATTCAGTTCTGCAAGAATCAAGTCATTAACTACTACAGTTGCCAACATACAAAAAACCCTGAAAGAAATACAGGGTGGAGATCAGGATAAGGCACTCTGTGCTCTGGAAACACAGGATAAATCTGAATAAATTGAATTCTTACACCCTCCCATACTTAGAAAAGCACTAAAATCATTTATTGAGATATCTGTTCCTTGTTACAAGCAGTAACTTTTTACCAAGAAGTATGCATGATTATTAATACAAGCAACTCTTTCCCAAAATCATACACATAATGACCTCATCACATACCCTCTTGCCACTTCTTTCTCAGAGCTATCTGAGCCTGTCCCCTGAGCTATCATCCTCAGTAAGACACTAAACTCAACTCATAGCTCTTACATTGTGTGTGTGTGTTTCTCAAGTCAACACTCCAATAAAATTTGCCTTCAAATTTCAAGTGTATCTCTTCCATTTGAAAAGGATCATTTATCAAAGTATTAACAAAGGATGTGTCTCAAATGATTTTCCTCTTATGTCTCCTGGTCTAAATTTCCTCTGTTCAATAATTTTTAAATGGATTTTGAAAATAATAATAATTATTATTTCAATATGCCCTTACTTACTGAAAGCACTTACTAAAGTGCTTACCTACTTTCAGTCTATCTCCCACAAATACAGGGTAAAAGTGGTTTACATATTGTTTTACATGTAAAGAGCTGGGCAAGTGAATTCACTTGCTTTTTTCTTTATACAAAAACCATGAAATCAAATGCCTTAAGAAATTATTGCTCTTTAAAAAATCAGTGATATTTAGTACACTTTTGTATATATTAAATATGAAAATTATAAGGTACAGTTAATGCTTTTATTCTCCAGTGGGGGAGATGACTTACAATTTTTTTACACCCCCTTAAGTCTTTCTCTCTCTCACACACATACACAGTTTTCAATGTGTATGTTCAGTTTAGCTTAATTACTTCAAGCACTGTATTCTTTCATAATCATGCATTATTAATGCCAATTTAAAATGCAAGTAGCAAAACAACATCTGTTTAATAGCTTTATTTTAAATGCTATATGGATAACTTAAAAATCTTAAACAAATCTGCATGTGATATTTTCAGAACACTGGGTATGTATGACAGAGGTATTCCTCTGCTTACATTTTCACACAAACATGGGAATGGGAGCCTGAGGCAATGTGAATAGCAGCTCTTCAGATTTCAAAGGATCTGTGAAGGATTCTTGCTCTGCCCTTGCCATCATGAATTGGCCTATGCTTGGGGAGCAATTAAAATTAAATAGCCTCCAAACAGCAAAAAGCAAACCTCTCTAGTTGTGAGTATGAGCATACTCTCTCACAGAAGTGGCAAAGGAGAAGTGCTAAGATAGAGCAAAATAACAGAGCGAAGGACATATTCTATTTTCAGAGTATATACTTTCTAGACAACATTTAATTGTAGGCATATTTCTTCATGTTTCCAACTCTGTTAGAATACATATGTGTGAGGTATGTTTATATGTTTATATGCTGCTGCTGCTGCTAAGTCGCTTCAGTTGTGTCCGACTCTGCACAACCCCACAGACGGCAGCCCACCAGGCTTCCCCATCCCTGGGATTCTCCAGGCAAGAACACTGGAGTGGGTTGCCGTTTCCTTCTCCAATGCATGAAAGCGAAAAGTCAAAGTGAAGTCGCTCAGTTGTGTCCAACTCCCCGCGACCCCATGGACTGCAGCCCACCAGGCTCCTCTGCCCATGGGATTTTCCAGGCAAGAATACTGGAGTGGGGTGCCATACAAACATGCACATTGTAATAATCATTAGGCACTGTTATGAGATCAGTGCATCCTTGCAAATTGATGCTTTGAGTATATTAAGCAGTTGTTATACTTCCTAACTTCAGTATTGTAAAGAAATCCCCTAGAATTAGTCACAAAGTTATACGGTGCCTATTAAAATTTCAGTAAACCTTCACTTTTTTTGACATGACATGCAACTATTTGCAAGAATGATGAACATGCTTTTAATCCACCAAATCTTTCTTTTTCATTTTATCATAAGTTGTATACTTTTAATTTTATATGGCTTAAGATGAATTATAGGGAAAAGTCAATTTGAAATTCAGAATTAGTTGTTCACATTGAGAAAAAAAAGGATCACACACACAAACACACACACAACACAAACACACACGCGAGGCCTTATTAGTTACATGATTTGATTATCAGCGTGAATAGTACCACAGATGTCCTAGTCATATTTTGGGCTCCAAAATCACTACAGATGGTGACTGCAGCTATGAAATTAAAAGACACCTGCTCCTTTGAAGAAAAGCTATGACCAACCTAGATAGCATATTAAAAAGGAGAGACATTCCTTTGCTGATAAAAGTTCGTCTAGTCAAAGCTATGGTTTTTCCAGTAGTCATGTATGTATGTGAGAGTTGGACCATTAAGAAAGCTGAGCACCAAAGATTTGATGCCTCTGAACTGTGGTGTTGGAGAAGACTCTTGAGAGTCCCCCGGACTCCAAAGAGATCCAACCAGTCAATCCTAAAGGAAGTCAGTCCTGAATATTCATTGGAAAGACTGATGTTGAAGCTGAAACTCCAATACTTTGGCCACCTGATGTGAAGAGCTGACTCAGTTGAAAAGACCCTGATTATGGGAAGGATTGAAGGCAGAAGTAGAAAGGGATGAAAGAAGATGAGATGGTTGGATGGCATCACCAATTTAATGAACATGAGTTTAACATTACTCCAGGAATTAGTGATGGACAGAGAGACCTGGTGTGCTGCATTGTATGGGGTCGCAAAAAGTTGGACACGACTGAATGAACTGAACTGAACTGAACTGTACTAGTCCACTGTCTTCCTATATATATGACATTTTTATTTTAGGGAACTTTTTACCAGGATAATGATAGTTGAAAATAACTTACTTGTTAACTTAAGGGACTCCTGACAAACCATTTAAGACTACTCACCTTGTCAAGAGAGAGAATCAAATAATTGTTTATACATCAAGATTCTCCAAAATCCTTGCCCAAAAACTTGCTATATTCATCTATTCCTAAACTATTATATAATGATCCTCATCCAAAGTCCATCAAGCCTTTGACCGAAAGATAATTTATTAAGTCAAACCATCAAATACCATAAGTATGCAGACTCTGCCCTTTCCATTCTAGGATGCTATTAAGCCTGCATCAAAGTAAGCAATACTTCATCACAGTAAGCAATAAACTCAGCTCTACTCTATCAAGAGTTCAACATGGAGCCAGCTTGCATTATCCATGTGGTTGTTGTATATGTAGATAACTAAAACGTAAAGGGAATTGGGAGGAGCCAGGGTAGGAGATGGGTCTCCCTTGTGGCTCAGTTCAACTCAGTTCAGTGGCTCAGGCATGTCATACACTTTGCAACCCCATGGACTACAGGATGCCAGGTCTCTCTGTCCATCACCAATTCCTAGAGTTTACTGAAACCCAAACTGTTAATGTCGACTAAGTTGGTGATGCCATCCAACCATCTCATCCTGTGTTGTCCCCTTCTTCTCCTACCTTCAGTCTTTAAAAGCATTAGGGTCTTCTCAATGAATCGGGTCTTCTCAAATGAATCGGGTTTTCTCAAATGAATCAACTCTTCACATCAGGTGGCCAAAGTACTGGAGTTTCAGCTTCAACATCAGTCCTTCCAATAAACATCCAGGACTGATCTCCTTTAGGATAGACTAGTTGGAATTTCCTGCATTCCAAGGGATTCTCAAGAGTCTTCTCCAACACCACAGTTCAAAAGCATCAATTCTTCGGTGCTCAGCCTATTTTTATAGTCCACCTCTCACATAGATACATGACCACTGGAAAAACCATATTATTGATGAGACAGACTTTTGTTGGCATTGTGGTCTCCGCTTTTTAATATGCTTTCTAGCTTGGTCATACCTTTCCTTACAAGGTGTAAGCGTCTTTTAATTTCATGACTGCAGTCATCATCTGCAGTGATTTTGGAGCCCCCCAAATTAAGTCTGACACTGTTTCCCCATCTATTGCCATGAAGTGATGGGACGGATGCCATGATCTTAGTTTTCTGATGCTGAGCTTTAAGGTAAATTTTGCACTCTCATCTTTCACTTTCATCAAGAGGCTTTTTAGTTCTTCTTTACTTTCTGCCATTAGGGTGGTGTCATCTGCATATCTGAGGTTATTAATATTTCTCTTGGCAATCTTGATTCCAGTTCGTACTTCATCCAGCCCAGCCTTTCTCATGATATACTCTGCATATAAGTTAAATAAGCAGGGTGACAATACACAGCCTTGACATACTCCTTTTCCTATTTGGAACCCGTCTGTTGTTCCATGTCCAGTTCTAACTGTTGCTTCCTGACCTGCATACAGGTTTCTCAAGAGGCAGGTCAGGTGGTCTGGTATTCCCATCTCGTTCAGAATTTTCCACAGTTTATTGTGATCCACACAGTCAATGGCTTTGGCATAGTCAATAAAGCAGAAATAGATGTTTTTCTGGAACTCTCTTGCTTTTTCCATGATCCAGCAGATGTTTGGAATTTGATCTCTGGTTCCTCTGCATTTTCTCAAGCCAGCTTGAACTTCTGGAATTTCATGGTTCATGTATTGTTGAAGCCTTGCTTGGACAATTTTGAACATTGCTTTACTAGCGTGTGAGATGAGTGCAACTGTGCAGTAGTTTGAGCATTCTTTGAAATCACCATTCTTAGGGATTAGAATGAAAATTGACTTTTTCCAGTCCTGTGGCCACTGCTGAGTTTTCCAAATAGGCTGGTATACTGAATGCAGCTCTTTCACAGCATCATCTTTTAGGATTTGAAATAGCTCAATGGGAATCCCATCACCTCCACTAGCTTTGTTTGTACTGATGCTTCCTGAGGCCTGCTTGACTTCACATTCCAGGATGTCTGGCTCTAGGTGAGTGATCACACCATCATGATTATCTGGGTCATGAAGATCTTTTTTGTCCAGGTCTTCTGCGTATTCTTGCCACCTCTTCTTAATATCTTCTGCTTCTGTTAGGTCCATACCGTTTCTGTCCTGTATTGAGCCCATCTTTGCATGAAATGTTCCCTTGGTATCTCTAAGTTTCTTGAAGATATCTATAGTATTTCCCATTCCATTGTTTTCCTATAATTCTTTGCCTTGATCACTGAGGAAGGCTTTCTAATCTCTCTTTGCTATTCCTTGGAACTCTGCATTCAAATGGGAATATCTTTCATTTTCTCCTTTTTTTTTTTTTTTTACACTTCCCTTCTTTTCATAGCTATTTGTAAGGCATCTCAGACAGATATTTGCTTTTTTGCATTTCTTTTTCTTGGAGATGATCTTGAACCCTTTCTCCTATACAATGTCAGGAACCTCTGACCATAATTCACCAGGCACTCTGTTTATCAGATCCAGTCCCTTAACACAATTTCTCAATGCCCCTGTATTATTGTAGGGGGTTTGATTAAGGTCATACTTGAACGGTCTAGTGGTTTTCCCTACTTTCTTCCATTTAAGTCTGAATTTAGCAATAAAGATTTCATGATCTGAGGCACAGTCCACTCCTGGTCTTGTTTTTGCTGACTGTATAGAGCTTCTCCATCTTTGGCTGCAAATAATATAATCAATCTGATTTGGTATTGACCATCTGGTGATGTCCATGTGTAGAGTCTTCTCTTGTGTTGTTGGAAGAGGGTGTTTACTATGACCAGTGCATTCTCTTGGCAGAACTCTATTAGCCTTTTCCCTGCTTCATTCTGTACTCCAAGGCCAAATTTGCCTGTTACTCCAGGTGTTTCTTGACTTCCTACTTTTGCATTCCAGTCCCCTATAATAAAAAGGACATCTTTTTTGGGGTGTTAGTACTAAAAGTTCTTGTAGGTCTTCATAGAACCATTCAATCTCAGCTTCTTCAGCATTATTGTTCAGGGTATAGCCTTGGATTACTGTGATATTGAATGGCTTGCCTTTAAAACAAACAGAGATCATTCTGTTGTTTTTGAAATTGCATCCAATAAATGCTGGAGAGGGTGTGGAGAAAAGGGAACCCTCCTACACTGTTGGTGGGAATACAAACTAGTACAGCCACTATGGAGAACAGTGTGGAGATTCCTTAAAAAATTGCAAATAGAACTGCCTTATGACCCAGCAATCCGACTGCTGGGCATACACACGGAGGAAACCAGAATTGAAAGAGACACATGTACCCCAATGTTCATCGCAGCACTGTTTATAATAGCCAGGACATGGAAACAACCTAGATGTCCATCAGCAGATGAATGGATAAGAAAGCTGTGGTACATATACACAATGGAGTATTACTCAGCTGTTAAAAAGAATACATTTGAATCACTTCTGATGAGATGGATGAAACTGGAGCTGATTATACAGAGTGAAGTAAGCCAGAAAGAAAAACACCAATACAGCATACTAACACATATATATGGAATTTAGAAAGATGGCAGTGATGACCCTGTATGCAGGACAGCAAAAAAGACACAGATGTGTATAGTGGACTTTTGGACTCAGTGGGAGAGGGAGATGGTGAGATGATTTGGGAGAATGGCATTGAAACATGTATAATATCATGTAAGAATCGAATTGCCAGTCTATGTCTGATGCAGGATATGGTACTCTTGGGGCTGGTACGTGGGGATGACCCAGAGAGATGTTGTAGGGAGTGGGGTGGGAGGGGGGTTCATGTTTGGGAACGCATGTACACCCGTGGTGGATTCATGTCAATGTATGGCAAAACCAATACAGAATTGTAAAGTAAAATAAAAAATAAATTAAAAAAAAAAAGAAATTGCATCCAAGTACTGCATTTTGGACTCTTTTGTTGAGTATGAGGGCTACTCCATTTCTTCTAAGGGATTCTTGCCCACAGTAGTAGATATGAAGGTCATCTGAGTTAAATTCACCCATTCCAGTCTGTTTTAGTTTGCTGATTCCTAAAATGTCAACGTTCACTCTTGCCATCTCCTGTTTGACCACTTCCAATTTGCTTTGATTCATGGACTTAACATTGCAGATCCCTATTCTATATTGGTCTTACAGCATTGGATTTTACTCCATCACCAGTCATATCCACAACTGGGCATTGTTTTTGCTTTGGCTCCTTCTCTTCATTCTTTCTAGAGTTATTTTTCCACTGATCTCCAGTAGCATATTGGGCACCTACCAACCTGAGTACATCATTTTTCAGTGTCCTCTCTTTTTCCCTTTCACACTGTTCATGGGCTTTTTAAGGCAAGAATATGGAAGTGGTTTGCCATTCTCTTCTCCAGTGGACACATTTTATCAGAACTCTCCACCATGACCCATATGGCACGGCTTGTAGTTTCACTGAGTTAGACAAGGCAGTGATCTATGTGATTAGATTGGTTAGTGTTCTGTGATTGTTTTTCATTGGTTTTCATTCTGTCTGCCTTCTGATGGAGAAGGATAAGAGGATAAGAGTCTGGAGCAGTGAGTGGTGGCTGCACAGTGCTGGAGCGGTGAGCAGCTGAGAGGAGATACGCCATGTCCAAGGTCAGGAGCAGCGGCGACGCTTTACTGGACTGGCGGCAAGGAGATACCCCACATTCAAAGTCAGAGACACCCCAGTAAGGTGGTAGGAGGCGCAAATTCATGTTTAGAATCAAACATTATTCCTACCATAGACTCTAAGAGGGTTCAAACCAACTTTGTGATCACCAGGACACAGGGAACCCACAGAGACTGAGGCAGAACTGTGTTTGAGTGTCTCTTTTGGGGCTGCAGGTCAGCAGTGGACTGCCAAAGGGACAAGGGCTCTGAGTACAGCAGATTTGGTTATGACATAAGCCCTCTTGGAGGAGGTCACCATTAATCCCACCATAGAGTTGTCAGAACTTACACAGGACTGGGAAATAGACTCTTGGAGGGCAC
Organism: Oryx dammah; assembly: GCF_014754425.2. Taxonomy (NCBI): domain Eukaryota; kingdom Metazoa; phylum Chordata; class Mammalia; order Artiodactyla; family Bovidae; genus Oryx; species Oryx dammah. Next base: position 50,960,751 of record NW_024070187.1, read on the forward strand.
AAACAGAACATTGTGCACCAGGACCCAGGAGAAAGGATCAGTGACCCCACAGAGTCTGACTCATACTTGCCTGTGAGTGTCCAGGAGTTTCCAGCAGAAGCATGGGTTGGTGGTGGTCTGCTGCAGGATTGGGGGCACTGAGTGTAGCAATACATGCATGGGATCTTTTAAAGGAGGTCACCATTATCTTCATTACCTCCACCATAGTTTGGCCCCAGGTAAATAGAAAGGATCAAGACCATCCCCATGGAAAAGATATGCAAAAAAGCAAAATGGCTGTTTGGGGAGGCCTTACAAATAGCTGTGAAAAGAAGAGAAGTGAAAAGCAAAGGAGAAAAGGAAAGATATTCCCATCTGAATTCAGAGTTCCGAAGAATACCAAGGAGATATAAGAAAGCCTTCCTCAGGAATCAATGCGAAGAAATAGAGGAAAACAACAAAATGGGAAAGATGAGAGATCACATCAAGAAAATTAGAGATACAAAGGGAACATTTCATAAAGATATGGGCTTGTTAAAGGACAGAAATGGTAGGGACCTGACAGAAGCAGAAGATATTAAGAAGAGGTGGCAAGAACACACAGAAAAACTGTACAAAAAAGATCTTCACAACCAAGATAATCATGATGGTGTGATCACTCACCTAGAGCCAGACATCCTGGAATATGAAGTCAAGAGGGCCTCAGGAAGCATCACGACAAACAAGGCTAGTGGAGGTAATGGGATTCCAGTTGAGCTATTTCAAATCCTAAAATATGATGCTGTGAAAGTGCTGCACTCAATATGCCAGCAAATTTGGAAAACTCAGCAGTGGCCACAGGACTGGAAAAGGTCAGTTTTCATTCCAATCCCTAAGAAAGGCAATTTCAAAGACTGCTCAATAAATGCTGGAGAGGGTGTGGAGAAAAGGGAACCCTCTTACACTGTTGGTAGGAATGCAAACTAGTACAGCCACTATGTAGAACAGTGTGGAGGTTCCTTAAAAAAACTGGAAATAGAACTGCCTTATGACCCAGCAATCCGACTGCTGGGCATACACAGCAAGGAAACCAGAACTGAAAGAGACACGTGTACCACAATGTTCATCACAGCACTGTTTATAATAGCTTGGACATGGAAGTAACCTAGATGTCCATCAGCAGATGAATGGATAAGAAAGCTGTGGTACATATACACAATGGAATATTACTCAGCCATTAAAAAGAATACATTTGAATCAGTTCTAATGAGATGGATGAAACTGGAGCAGATTATACAGAGTGAAGTAAGCCAGAAAGAAAAACACCAATATAGTATATTAAAACATATAGATGGAATTTAGAAAGATGGTAATGATAACCCTGTATGCAAAACAGCAAAAGAGACAGATATATAGAACAGACTTTTGGATTCTGTGGGAGAGGGAGAGGGTGGGATGGTTTGGGAGAATGGCATTGAAACATGTATACTCTCATGTAAGAAACAAATTGCCAGTCTAGGTTCAATACAGGATACAGGATGCTTGAGGCTGGTGCACTGGGATGACCCAGAGATATGATCTAGGGAGGGTGGTGAGAGGGGGGTTCAGGATTAGGAACTCATGTACACCCATGGCAGGTTCATGTCAATGTATGGCAAAACCAATACAGTATTGTAAAGTAAAAATAATAATAATAATAATAATAATATTAATAATAAAAAGAATGCTCAAACTACTGCACAATTGCACTCAGCTCACACGCTAGTAAAGTAACGCTCAAAATTCTCCAAGCCAAGCTTCAGCAATATGTGAACCATGAACTTCCAGATATTCAAGCTGGTTTTAGAAAAGGAAGACGAACCAGAGATCAAATTGCCAACATCCACTGGATCATGGAAAAAGCAAGAGAGTTCCAGAAAAACATCTATTTATGCTTTATTGACTATGCCAAGGCCTTTGACTGTGTGGATCACAATAAACTTTGGAAAATTCTGAACTAGATGGGAATATCAGACCACCTGAACTGCCTTTTGAAAAACCTATATGCAGGTCAGGAAGCAAAAGTTAGAACTGGACATGGAACAATAGACTGGTTCCAATCAGGAAAAGGAGTACGTCAAGGCTGTGTATTGTCACCCTGCTTATTTAACTTATATGTAGAGTACATCATGAGAAATCCTGGGCTGGAAGAAGCACAAGCTGGAATCAAGATTGCCGGGAGAAATATCAATAACCTCAGATATGCAGATGACACCACCCTTATGGCAGAAAGTGAAGAAGAACTAAAGAGCCTCTTGATGAAAGTGAAAGACTAGAGTGAAGTAGTTGGCTTAAAGTTCAACACTCAGAAAACTAAGATCATGGCATCCAGTCCCATCACTTCATGGCAAATAGATGGGGTAACAATGGAAACAGTGTCAGACTTTATTTTTCTGGGTTCCAAAATCACTGCTGATAGTGATTGCAGCCATGAAATTAAAAGACGCTTACTCCTTGGAAGGAAAGTTATGATCAACCTAGATAGAATATTCAAAAGCAGAGACATTACTTTGCCGACTAAGTTCCGTCTAGTCAAGGCTATGGTTTTTCCAGTGATCCTGTATGGATGTGAGAGTTGGACTGTGAAGACAGCTGAGCACCAAAGAATTGATGCTTTTGAACTGTGGTGTTGGAGAAGACTCTTGTGAGTCCCTTGGACTGCAGGGAAATCTAACCAGTCTATCCTGAAGAAGATCAGTCCTGGGTGTTCATTGGAAGGACTTATGTTGAAGCTGAAACTCCAATATTTTGGCCACCTCATGTGAAAAGTTGACTCTTCAACTCTTTGGAAAGACCCTGATGCTGGGATGGATTGGGGGCAGGAGGAGAAGGGGATGCAGAGGATGAGATGGCTGGATGGCATCACCGACTCGATGGACATGAGTTTGGGTAAACTCTGGGAGTTGGTGATGGGCAGGGAGGCCTGGAGTGTTGCAATTCATGGGGTCGCAAAGAGTTGGACATGACTGAGGCACAGAACTGAACTGAACTGAAATAGCATGGAGGGAACACAGCTCCACCCATTAACAGAAAATTGTGTTAAAGGTTACTGAACATAGCCCCGCCCATCAGAACAAAACCAGTTTCCCCTTCAGTCAATCTCCCCCATTAGGAAGCTTCCATAAGCTCTTGTTGCTCAGCTGGTAAAAAATCCACGTTCATCCTTATCACCTGAATGTGTCCCTTCCCTCAGCCCTGTGTTGTTTGATTGAACTGCAAATAAATTGTGGAAATTTGATGAGTTGTATATAATGATTCAGACACATAGCAATATTGAATGATGTTGAATCATTCAATAGCGGTTGACATTACTGATAGTTTTGCATTTGTTTATTTATAAGCAGGATTTTTTTCCTCTTAAGAACTTCTGTATTCAATGTAAAATGTTGGAAAACATTAAATATATAATTAAAAAATAATTATCCCATAGTTTAGTATAAACATTTAGTAAACACTGGTATATTTCCTTCTTTTAAATTATTTTTTCCAAAGGTAGATTTGTATATATTTACTTGATTCCAAAGTTTAAATATATTGAATAGACATTTTTGTACTCTGTCATAGTTTATTTACTATTAATTTAGAATTTTTATGGTTTAAATACTTTTTCAAATGATCTTATACTTTATATAATTTGTGAATGCTTATAAACTACTAGTCCTTATATATTTCTATCAGATTAATATTGACATGGATATTTTTAACTTTATTAAATTCTATAAAGAATTTTGTTAAAAGCATCATAGCCCTACTAAATGGCCCTTTTATTAAAAAAATTCTTACATAATACTCTAGTCTTCAACAAATGTTAATCTTGTGAGCTCTGACTTCATAGCACCAGGGTTGAATCTATCTCACTTTGAATTTTTCACATTCGTGTTGTTCATCTTATCTAATTAATTGGAAAAGACAGCTCACAAAAATATTGTGGAATTAAATAATATAGTTCATTCAAAGCATTTGCTGAACCACATAATTGATTATTTTTAAAAAATCCACAAATTTGCCATATAAGCAAACTGACTAAGAAAACAAAAACTATAATAAATGTTTGAAGTGTATTCTTTGGTTAATAATAACGAGTTTTAGGAAAAAAAAAATAACATCAGTTCAGTTCAGTTCAGTGCAGTCGCTTAGTCGTGTCTGACTCTTTGTAACCCCATGAATTGCAGCACGCCAGGCCTCCGTGTCCATCACCAACTCTCAGAGTTCACTCAAACTCATGTGCATGGAGTGAGTGATGCCATCTCATCCTCTGTCGTCCCCTTGTCCTCCTGCCCCCAATGTTTCCCAGCATTAGAGTCTTTTCCAACTCTTCACATAAGGTGGCCAAAGTATTGGAGTTTCAGCTTTAGCATAAGTCCTTCCAAAGAACACCTAGGACTGATCTCCTTTAGAATGAACTGGTTGGATCTCCCCGCAATCTAAGGGACTCTCAAGAGTCTTCCCCAACACCACAGTTCAAAAACATCAGTTCTTCAGTGCTCACCTTTCTTCTCAGTTCAACTCTCACATCCATACATGGCCACTGGAAAAAACATAACCTTGACTACACAGACCTTTGTTGGCAAAGTAATGTCTCTGCTTTTGAATATTCTATCTAGGTTGATCATAACTTTCCTTCCAAGGAGTAAGTGTCTTTTAATTTCATGGCTGCAATCACTATCAGCAGTGATTTTAGAGCCCAGAAAAATAAAGTCTGACACTGTTTCCACATCTATTTCCCATGAAGTGATGGGACCAGATGCCATGATCTTCGTTTTCTGAATGTTGAGCTTTAAGCCAACCATTTCACTCTCCTCTTTCACTGTCATCAAGAGGCTTTTTAATTCCTCTTCACTTTATGCCATAAGGGTAGTGTCGTCTGCATATCTCAGGTTATTGCTATTTCTCCCGGCAATCTTGATTCCAGCTTGTGCTTCTTCCAGCCCAGCATCTCTCATGATGTACTCTGCATATAAGTTAAATAAGTAGGGTGACAATATCCAGCTTTGATGTGCTCCTTTTCCTATTTGGAACCAGTCTGTTGTTCCATGTCTAGTTCTAACTGTTGCTTCCTGACCTGCATATAGGTTTCTCTAGAGGCAGGTCAGGTGGTCTGGTATTCCCATCTCTTTCAGAACTTTCCACAGTTTATTGTGATCCACACAGTCAAAGGCTTTGGCACTGTTAATAAAGCAGAAATAGATGTTTTATGGAATTCTATTGCTTTTTCCATGATTCAGCAGATGTTGGCAATTTGACATATTTATTTGCAAAATTTCTGAAACTTTCTAAATGTATCTCCCCCATATGCTATAACTGTTCTCTAAATTTTTTGGTAATTCAGCCATGACACCTTATTTGAAAAGTATCATTTTCTCTTTCTGACTATTATTTTGCTCCTTCTCTATGTGTAACATGATATCAGTGAACATTCTCAATATTACTAAGAATGAACTTCAAATTCAGTTTGGGTTCCTACTTCACAAATTTAGTTGGTAGTCACTATAAGTGGAGAGGTTTATAAAATGGTTTCATTTATTCTGTTTCCAAAATAATCTCTACAGTTAAACAGAGAAGAGTACTAAAATACAGACAGGTGTGCACATGTGAGCATGCATGCACACACACACACACACACACGCACACACACACACACGCACACACACACACACACACACACAGCACAACACCAGAGGTATTGAAATTCTCATATGGTAAAAATGTAGGCAAACATGAATAAGGCAAAGTCACCATCTCTGGAGCAAAATGAGCATCAGAAGATGAGAAGTCAGTTACCCCTAAGGAACAATGAACCTGGAGGTAGCCTCAAATATTTAAATTAAATCACATTCTAATATGCAATATACTCCCTGAGAGAAATAACTGAAGAGGAATTAGCTTTTCCAGTCCTCTAGGATACCATTTATTATGTACTTGAATTAACTAAAAACATATTTATGGGATTATGTATCTTTACCTATATAGAGTATGCATATCAGCATGGATGTTTTAGTATGCTATTACTGTTGTAACAAATGACCACATGTTTAGTGGTTTATAAAACCCATAAATATATTATTTCACTGTTTTATCCATCAAAAGGACAGTAGTAACCTCAATGCTATTTACAAAGTCTCTTTTCAGGTGGAAGATACATTTGCATGCATAACAAGAGGCAATCAGTGGCAGACAGAAAGATCTGACAGGCAAAATCTTATCTACCACAGCAGAAGAATCTTCATCCTTTATATGGATATTCAAAACATATGTTTTGAAGTGCAAATTGTATGACAGGAAACATGGTAAAGATTTTACTCTAAAGTATTTTATTTAATCTTCACAATGTGCCTGCTAAGTAAGTATGATTACAGAAATTTCAAGATGAGGATACATTAATTCAAAATGATTAACACGCTTGTCCAGTAAAAGAAAATGTTTTTAAGATCAACCTGAATTTGAACCTAGAGATACCTAACACCAAAACAGACTTCTAACTACTCTGCTTTTTATTAGTGTAACAATAGATACTCACAAGAAGACTCTTGAGGTTACTTCAGGCCTAAATATGAAGTAATGAATCAATTATTGAATTAACTTTTGAGTATGACAATAGATTTAACAATAAATTATGTTCAGGATGCCATGATCACAATTACACACACACACACACACACACACACACATACTGTTGTTGCCAAAGGTTTTACTTAAGAAATATTTGCAAAGGAATTATATAAATTCATCAGTAAGTTGTTGCGATTAAAGCTAATTTTTAAAGCTTCCCTCATGGCTCAGATGGTAAAGAATCTGTCTGCAATGCAGAAGACCAGGGTTCAATCCCTGGTTGAGAAGAAACTGTGGAGAAAGGAATGGCTACCCACTCCATTCTTCTTGCCTGGTTAATCCCATGGACAGAGAAGCCTAAGGAGGAGGAGGAGCCTGTAGGACAGAGGAGCCTACAGTCCATGGTGTTGCAAATAGTCAGACACAACTAAGCAGCTAACACATACTACAAAGCTTTAACAAAGCAAGAATTCTTCTTGAACTTTATTTCTAATGAAGTGTAAAATTCAAAAAATCTTTGTGATTTTCTAATTTTTAAAATTTATTTTTTCATTCTCTCTACCTCTATTTTGTACCTCTATTTTTGAATCAGCACATGGAAATAATAAATTTATTGTAGAAAATAGTACACTTATAGAACTTATGGAAACTGGTCTCCTAATTCACGGTTAGAGCATTTACAAAATCTTCCTTGTACTTTTAGGAGCCAGTTATTCTCTAATCGTCTAATATAGCCTATACATTTTAGAGAATACCCATTCATGATCACAGAAGCTTATGCATAAACACTCAAAAAAAAGAGAGCTTTAAATAACTTATTCTCTAAGACATTGTCATGTTGTTTGTCTCATTTGATTTTACTCACTTTTATCCTCGGAAGTAGCTGGGCAAATATATTCTCAATCTTGTCTACCTTTGCCCCACACTTTAAATATATAGTGCTCTTATGCCATCAGTTACACCTTGGTGTCCTTTCAAAACACATAGCAGACCCTACAGCCTCACATATCTATGAATATATTCAATTCTGTCATTCTTTTTACTCACAAGACAATGATGTTGCTCAAAGGAGGTGATAACATTGCTGCTCCTTGGTTGTTATCTGTCTGGAAGTAAGCCACTCATGGAGAAGAGTTATGTTGGATTTCACTTGCTTGTCAGCTTTGTCACATCTTTTCCCTCTGACTATATATTTTGTGATTATGTTTTCATCATTTTTTGCTGTTTATATTACTAAAACCTTTCTATAGTGACAGTTTCTGTTTGTTATTGATTTTAGCCATGAATCTGAGTTTTGTAATAAGAAATGATCATTTGGAAGGTGGTACTAATGTTCTTCTCCAGTTGTGTATAAGAAAAAAAAAATTTTCTTATAAATCAGAAGTGAATTGTATATTTCAGAATGACACCAAATTGTATACTGTGTTTATTTGGGAAGGTTTCAAAATTATGTATGTGTTTTTCAGTGAATTAGTGTTAAATAGATTTTATGAATGTATTTCTCCAATCAATTTTGGTATATAAAACTAATTTTCAGTTAGCTTGGTCTAGGTGTATGATATAGTACAGTAACAGAGAAGGAAATGGCAAGTCACTCCAGTATTTTTGCCTGGAGAATCCCAGGGACAGAGGAGCCTGGTGGGCTTCTGTCTATGGGGTCACACAGAGTTGGACATGACTGACTAAACCGACTTAGCAGCAGCAGCAGCAGCAGAGTACAGTAAACAGTCAGCTTACCAGCTTACAAGCAGTCAGATTGCTGAACCTGGCATTTCCATCCTATATGCCAATAATATTATACTCTCCAGAAACTCTAATTCTTAGAAATTATATCAACATTCAAAGAGAAGATGCCAGAATTTCCAGTTCAGTTCAGTTCAATTCAGTCACTCAGTCGTGTCCGACTATTTGCGACCCCATGAATCGCAGCACGCCAGGCCTCCCGGTCCATCACCAACTCCTGGAGTTCACTCAGACTCGCGTCCATCGACTCAGTGATGCCATCCAGCCATCTCATCCTTGGTCGTCCCCTTCTCCTCCGGCCCCCAATCCCTCCCAGCATCAAAGTCTTTTCCAATGACTCAACTTTTTGCATGAGGTGGCCGAAGTACTGGAGTTTCAGCTTTAGCATCATTCCTTCGAAAGAAATCCCAGAGCTGATCTCCTTCAGAATGGACTGGTTGGATCTCCTTGCAGTCCAAGGGACTCTCAAGAGTCTTCTCCAACACCACAGTTCAAAAGCATCAATTCTTCAGTGCTCAGCCTTTTTCACAGTCCAACTCTCACATCCATACATGACCACAGGAAAAACCATAGCCTTGACTAGACAGACCTTAGTCAGCAAAGTAATGTCTCTGCTTTTGAATATGCCATCTAGGTTGGTCATAACTTTTCTCCCAAGGAGTAAGTGTCTTTTAATTTCATGGCTGTAGTCACCATCTGCCGTGATTTTGGAGCCCCCAGAAATAAAGTCTGACACTGTTTCCACTGTTTCTCCATCTATTTCCCATTGAGTGATAGGACTGGATGCCATGATCTTTGTTTTCTGAATGTTGAGCTTTAAGCCAACTTTTTCATTCTCCTCTTAAAGGCAATGCCAAAGAATGCTCAAACTACCGCACAATTGCACTCATCTCACCCGCTAGTAAAGTAATGCTTAAAATTCTCCAAGCCAGGCTTCAGCAATACGTGAACGGTGAACTTCCTGATGTTCAAGCTGGTTTTCAAAAAGGCAGAGGAACCAGAGATCAAATTGCCAACATCTGCTGGATCATGGAAAAAGCAAGAGAGTTCCAGAAAAACATCTATTTCTGCTTTATTGACTATGCCAAAGCCTTTAACTGTGTGGATCACAAAATTTCCAGTTAAGAGCCTCTAAAAGCCAATAGATGATTTGGGGTTGACTCTGAATAAAATGGTATTATTTTAGAATGTTTATATCATGACCTATAATTCTTAAATATGGTGCTGAGAATTTGCACTGCTATTTTATAGTCATATAATATAAAAGATGCTTTTATAATCTGCATAAATCTTAAAAACACCATATTCAAAAATAATAAAAGAATAGCAGAAGAAAATGTCTTTTTCATGTGTCAATGGCACCTATAATTCCTTCCCAGACATAGTACTAATGTCTACCTTTTTTACTTACTTATTTACTAACTTTTTGGCTATCTTTTCTGCATGATCCTCTAGTCCTCAAACTGTAGGCATATTAAGCAGTGGGGTTTCATAGAAAGATCCTTAATGTTTTTTTTCAAAGCTGGATCCCTTTTTTAAATTGATACATTTTTGTGAATCTTACCTATTTAAACTATTTCAGCATTGCTACTATATACAAAGAGACCCTTATGGTTGTAAAACCTGAGGCCTTAAAATTCTTCACTCTATTTCATTTCAGTTTTTTTCTAGCAAAGTGAATAATTGCCATGTGAGTTGATCTATTTCATATTGTTTTCAGCAGTAAAAACCAGGCAATGCACACTAACACATTGGGTTTCCAATCACCACCAGAGACAGCCTCAATAGGTTCTGCCTTCCAAACTAAAGGAGACAGGTCTACATCATCCCAAGCAGGACCATCCACTTCTGACTGCCTGTCTCCCAACTACCTAGCCAATGCCACTAAATTTAGGCTATATTTTTTGCAGATAACTTCCCTTAAAATGACCAATTTTATCTGTTATTGTAAACCTAGCTTCTGCAATGAAGAAAAATTTGGTGGAAAGTTATTTCTCTCTGATGTTCCTGGCCAGTACTTGCTTTTCCTCACAAGACAACTGGAGGAAACAGACTCCTTCCATGTAGTATCTACACCAGTCTCTTCCTTGATTCAACTGGCCTAGTCCTCCTTTCACTTTAAAACTCTGAACAGTGATTACTTCTTCTAGAAAACATTATTTAAAACCTGCTCACTTTCCACCTAATATTTGATTAAGTGCTTCTTATAGGTAAGCCTACCAGCATTTTGCATTGAAGTCTATTTAATGTGTCTATATGTCCAGCTATTCTTCCAGACTTTAAAATCCTTGAGGGGAATCATTTTATTTTTCTCATCTTTTAATCCACAGGATCAAAAATGGTACCAGGGATGTAAAGGAAGTTTAGTCAATATTTGTCAACTGCTGCTGCTGCTGCTAAGTCGCTTCAGTTGTGTCCGATTCTGTGTGACCCCATAGACGGCAGCCCACCAGGCTCTGCCGTCCTTGGGAATCTCCAGGCAAGAACACTGGAGTGGGTTGCCATTTCCTTCTCCAATGCATGAAAGTAAAAAGTGAAACTGAAATCGTTCAGTCGTGTCTGACTCTTAGCGATCCCGTAGACTGCAGCCCACCAGGCTCCTCCATCCATGGGATTTTCTAGGAAAGAGTACTGGAGTGGGGTGCCATTGCCTTCTCCAATATTTGTCAAATGTTGATTCAACTCACAGTCAAACTGAAAAACCATTATTTAGCTCTGGCCACTGTTGCTGCTGAATTTGTTTGACTAATATTCACAGAGATACAAAATTCCTCTGAAAAACTTACTGGCCTGTTGGTTTAAGGTTTAGCTCTGACATACAAAGAGTTAAAGTCTTGCTGGCCACTCTTTGTTGACTATATACTCTAGCAATTGTGGGGCCCTAAATGGGAAACTTTAAAAAAGAAGGGCTAGCTTTGCGGTTTAGAGCTAAGATAGTACCTGGCGGAAGAGATGAGGGCATGGCCTAAGTTGCTTGTCAAAACTTTTGATTGGCTCTCTTGATTTCTGTGCATGTAGACAGTGCGTGATCACCATAGACTCCTGTTATAATGATGGCACAGGACGATTTGGCCTTTCATGTGATTTGTGCAACTATGGAAAGTCCCTCGCAAAGCCCCCGCTGCTTGCCTTTATAAACCAAGAGCTTGCGGCAATAAAGTGGAACTGCTTAGATGGAATCCCTGTCGCGTCTGATTGTCTCTTGCTCACTGAGGGGCTGGGTTGGTGGACAGCAGGCTCACCTCTCCTTGGGACCCCTTGGCTTTGCTGAGGGAAGTTCCACTGCCTCTCTCTTTCTGCGGAGCGACCCCCAGAAACTGGCGCCCAATGTGGGGCGCGAAGTGGACGGACGGAGGTGGTGACACCGTGTGGCTCTGAAAGAAGGAGCGATGAAGGACCCTAGGCTGGTCGCAGCACGGAGCTCCCCTTCAGAGGAATATCGCCTGAGGTAATCCAGATTTCAAGGTGGGCCCCCCTCCGTTTTGAGGGAAATGGCAAAAAACTCTCCTGACTTATTTTCTTTCTCCTCTTCTTTTCTGATCTGTCCTTAATTCCTTTTTTGGGAGTTTCAGTGGACAGGAGAACAGTTGTGGAGGCAATTGATAAATCCTGGCTAGGGCCACTCTCTGGCGGACTTTGAAGGTCCCACAACAGGTAAGCCTCAGTAATTTGAGCCCGACTGGGTGAAACTCTTCTTTAATCATTCTTAACTGAGGACATAGCCTAGAATCTTCCCTGTGGGCACGGGTCAGGCACTTAAAGGCCATTAGGGCACCTGCCACTTGAAGACTTCCGTGACAGGATAAGGAGGTCACAGAACGGGCTAGAAACCTCTAGGGTGCATGCTCCCAGCAAGAAAACTTCCGTGCCATGATGCAAGCACATAAACAGTTCCAAAAGCATACCATAAGCCCAACTTTCTGGCCTCCAGCACTCCTGGTAGGATTTTTGGTGGTCGTCCTCAGTGACTTTTCTTTCTATTCTCCCTCAACATCATGGGAAATAACTTTGGAAAATCTGATGAGCCCACACTCAAGGCACTGAGATATATGCTCATAAGCAGGGGACTTGAGATTTCTGACGCTCAGGCCATTAAGGTCTGGGGGACCATTGTACAGTTGGCCCCCTGGGTTTCTTCAGCCAATCTGTTCTCTTGGGACACTTGGGATCGAGTACAAACCCTTGCTAGGCAGCGAGAGGTTCGATATGGTGAGGAGCCCCTCTTAGGGTTCTGTCTGACCATTTCAGCCCTCAAGCTCTGCTTTTCACAGAGCGAGGAGCATGTCACTGATACAGGTACCCCCAATTCAAAATCAGAAAAACAATGGGAAATCCCCTGGCCGATAGAGCAGCCTCCCTTACAATCCAAGCTTGTAACTTACAAGATGCCTATGATCTTCACGATATTACTCATATAAATTGGAGAGGGCTACATAAAAGGTTTCCACAGATCCCTATTAGAGAATTAAAGAAAATTATACATACTTGTAAATCCTGTCTTCCTTATTTACAAGTACCGTCTTTACAGCCCCCAGGAGTAAACCCTCTAGGGCTAAAACCCAATGTGCTGTGGCAAACTGATGTGACTCATTATTCCCCTTTTGGAAAACTTAAGTATGTTTTTGTGTCTATTGACACTTACTCTCATGCCTACTGGGCTACTGCCCACACAGGAGAAAAAGCAAAACATGCTCAAAGCCATTTTTTACAATGTTTTGCAACATTGGGCCTTCCCCATCAAATAAAAACAGATAATGGCCCTTGTTTCATCAGCCAGAGCTTACAGAAATTCTTCCAACAATGGCACATTCGTCATAACACTGGAATCCCACGTAACCCCCAGGGACAAGCCATAATTGAGCGCCACCATCAAAATTTAAAGGCTCAATTACAAAAACAAAAAGGGGGAATAAGCCCTCACCAGCAACTTGGAATGGCACTCTTTACTCTAAACATTTTACATTTTTCAAAAAATGAACTGATACCATGTTTTCAAAAACATTGGTTTAACCAAGAAATAAAACCTGAAATACAAGTGAGATGGAAAGACCCCATCACTGACCAGTGGAAGGGGCCCGATCCACTCCTTACAATGGGAAGAGGATTGGGATGCCTATTCCCCATTGGGGACCCCAGCCCTATCTGGGTGCCAGCAAGGAATCTTAAATTTACACCACAAGAGAGAGGTCAAATCTCAAAATCTGACACAGATTAAAGAGACACTCACATATGGAGGCCAAGAACAAAAAGTTCCTGAGGCGATCTTTTCTTCCCTTTCAGATCATCAATGCAGTGACCCTGGTGGACACTGCTCCTGGTGATCGTCGGATTACCTATCTTCTCCTTACCGACCTTCGTCATTGCCACAGCTGTGCAACAGTTTTTAGAATCTTTGAAGCCTGGGTTTAACGACACACAAGGCCATTAACCATGAGGGTACAACAGTGTCAGCATCCGTGCTGGGAGTTCAACAAGCTCAGATCATCGAGGTTATAAACAACATATCCACTGCCTCTGCTCAAGGATTTCAAACCAGCTCGAACACCTGAGATCCACCATAACGGGACTCCAACAACAGCTTGATCTCCACGCCAGAGCGATCGAGACGTTGAGTGTTCTGGCATGCATAGACTGTGATGTGAGATACCCCAGCTTTTGTCTGACAGTTTTTCCAGTGTTAAATGAGACTCTAACAGGTGAAAAGGGAGCAATGGACCTATGGGACTGGATACAAAGTCCATTTACCTGGTTTAAAAATACCTTCTATCTGATCGTTTTTGTTATTCTGCTTGTTGTAATGTTAAAGGTAAAAAATCTCACAGCCCGCAATAGGTGCTTACAGCAAAAAATAGTTATGCTTGCCCAGGTCATGGAAAAGGAGCCCCACGTTGGGCACCCACAAAACCCCTGGATTAATTTAGCCCTTCAAGAGGTTAACCAAGATAATAAATAAAAAGATTTCTAGATGCCCATCATCTAGAGAGATTCTGCCTAGCCCCCAAGAGGTGGCCGGATAGCCAATGATGGGTAAGACCCTCAGAGGAGCGCAACCTAAGACAGGCACAGCCACGAGAGGGGCTGGCGAGGCTGGAGGTTGGCCTCCTACAGCTTTACACCTTGCTCTACAGAACATCAATACAAATGTCTCGAGGGCTTAAATAAAATAAAAAAGGGGGAGATGTGGGGCCCTAAATGGGAAACCTTAAAAAAGAAGGGCTAGCTTTGCGGTTTAGAGCTAAGATGGTGCCTGGCAGAAGAGATGAGGGCATGGCCTAAGTTGTTTGTCAAAACTTTTGATTGGCTCTCTTGATTTCTGTACACGTAGACAGCACGCGATCACCATTGACTCCTGCTATAATGATGGCACATGATGATTTGACCTTTAATGTGATTGGTGCAACTATGGAAAGTCCCTTGCAACCCCCCCGCCCCCGCTTGCCTTTATAAACCAAGAGCTCGTGGCAATAAAGCAGAACTGCTTAGACAGAACCCCTGTCGCATCTGATTGTCTCTAGCTCGCCGAGGGGCTGGGTTGGCGGACAGCAGGCTCACCTCTCCTCGGGACCCCTTGGCTTTGCTGAGGGAAGTTCTACTGCCTCTCTCTTTCTGCAGAGCGCCCCCCACAAGCAATTATTTGATCATTGATTCTAATACAAAAGGGCTTGCCAGGTGGCACTTGTGGTGAAGAACATGCCCGCCAATGCAGGAAACACAAGAGATGCAGATTCAATTCCTGGAAGGAAAAGATTCCTTGGAGTAGGAAATGGCAACTTGCTCCAGTAATCTTGCCTGGAAAATTCCATGGACCGGGGGGCCTGACAGGCTACAGTACATGGGGTCACAAAGAGTCAGACATTACTGAATTACTGAGCACACTCACACTCTAATATAAAACTAAAAGTCTTGACTTGTGATTAATAGACAAGTGCTACATGAAATACGTACTTATATTAGACATTTTAATAGGTGTTAAAAATTTCCTTTAATTTTGCCACCATTAACTCAATAAGGAATGTCATTAATGGATTGTACGACATTGTTATTTGGTAATTTTTAAAAAATGTCAGTCACTCTCTTAATACTTTGACTTCTTATTACTCTGTTATCACTATAGTTTCATTGTCTATACAATATTGCATTAGTGCTAAGTCACTTTAGTCATGTCTGACTTTTTGCAACCCTATAGACTGTGGCTCTCCAAGCTCCTCTGTCCATGGGATTCTCCAGGCAAGAATAGTGGATTGCCATGCCCTCCTCCAGGATATGTTCCTGACCCAGTGATAGAACCCATGTCTCTTATGTCTCCTACATTAGAAGGCAAGTTCCTTAACACTATTGCAGCAAATACATTAATTTAGTAGGAATTCTTTTGTTAGTAAAATTATTTTAGGAGAGATTTGATGATATCTTTAAAAAATTTTAAGGCTACCCTTTTAAAACAACTGATATTACTTCTTAGAATGTAGTCCACAGAACTACTTATCATAGTTTATATTTATGTATTTTTTAATTGCTAGTTTTTGTTTGCTTGATTCTTACTATAACACTTTCATCTGGTAACTATGCTGATTATTTGGTTCTTGCTTTGATGGTTTAAAAGTTTTTACTATCATATGCATATTAAGTTGTTTGCAAAAGAATACCCTTTACAACTGTTCATAATAGGAGAAAATAAAAGAAAATATCCTAAAAATACTAGCTAAAGAAAATTGATTAAATAAATCATTGCACATGAATATTATGAACTACTGTGTAGATATTTTAAGATATTTTAAGCTTTACTTTTAACACAATATCCAGGCACACCATGAGATAAGAAGACAGAGCTAAACACAGAATATGACCTCAATTTACATTAAAAGGCTAAATAAACATGCATAAATGCATAATTTTAGGTACATTCATAATAAAAGTATAGAAAGGAAAGGAACAAAACTTCTCCACTTGGGAAAGGAGAATAGGGTGATTCTATATTAGTAAAGAGTAAATTTTGTGCTTTATATTTTTGATTTTATTTTAATCTTATCTAACAGCAACAGTATCAATAGCAAAATAGCTAACATTTAGTGGTGGCTTACTAAATGACAAATATTTCCAAGTTCCAAATGTTAACACATTTAATTTTCATAAAAATACTAACAGACATCTACTATTATGTCCCTTTAACATGTAAAGGAACCAAGGTACAGGGAGATTAAGTAATGTTTCTGATTTCCAAAAAGCTAGTATTTGAAAAGGATATGAACCCAAGAGTTATGGGCTGGAATTTTCTTAACTACTACGTTTCATGTGGTACTTGTGTGATTATAATGCTTGAATACATTACAGAAATGTCAAGAAACAGCATTAATCTCACATTTTTTAAAGTAACACCATATAATAGGGCTGCACTCATGTGATTATTATTTGTCCCACTTGGTTTAAACATAACTTTGTGCCCATTCTTGACAATGATGGCATTTAATTGGAATTATTTTTAATTCAACTTCTTTTGGTCCTGTTAGCTAGCCTACTACTTATGCAAATACCCTATTAATGCAAGTAAAAAATTGTTGCTATTTGGTTTCATAGTACTTTCTCATCAAAATTACAGTATTTTAGATGTAGATTACCACAAGAATCACTTCTTCCAACGTATCTACTTTAAATAGTACGTTATCATGTTCCAAATGTGGTTGTTTAATAAGGCAATATCCATATAAATCTTTCTAAGATTTGGGGATTGTCTCCAAGTTCCCTCACTTTACTTTTTAAATTTTGTTTCCCCACTGTAGCCTCCCTGCTCCAGCAAGATTCACTTCACTGATTTTGCCTATACATCACTTGCTCATCTCCACCTGAGTCTAATTCAACAAATAGATGGTATTTTTGAGTTAGTGCTAGACACAATTGTGCATGTGATTTTTGCCCATTTGATATTATTCTCTTTCTTTAAGAGCCAGCTAGTTCCCTTCCAAATTTCTCCAGGATTTTTTGTTCGTTTGTTTTTAATCAGATGTTTCTAACTATCACACTCTGTTTCTTGTTGCCTCTGGCCTTCATGAGTGTGGTTTTCACCTTGTATATTTGCACTTGTTTGCACTCTGCTTCGTGAACATGTGGAGCAAGCTGAGAAGTTCATGATCTTTATGTACCACTAGTTCATACGCTTGTAAAAAGTAAAGACTTTATCTTACATATTTCAAACATGACGCTTGCACATGGTTCCAAACACTGGACAATGAGTAAATTGTAGTTGACTGAAATGGGATAAATAAAAAATATAATGAGCAATAGAGGAAAATACACAAAAACCCAAGAAAGGGAAACAAAAACACAATAACACTCAAAACAGAAAAATAGATTACTGGGCATGGATGATACAATCATGAAAATAAATTGTCCATACCCTTACCTAAGTTGGGTTAAGCATGAATTGTGAAGAGAGTTCCTCCCTGCATGATTATTAACCACAAAATTTTTAGAGATATTCCCTTTTATTTCACACAGATAACAAGTTACTTAAACTAACATTGATCCCAATTCCCAAGTTCTAAAAAATAGAAGTGGAATCCTACACATAATTATTTTCATTATTCTCAAAGAAATATGAAACCATTTAAATTGTACTTGAAAATACTTCTGAGCTGAATAAAATTATGTGGTGCAAAAGTTAAGCTAAGATACACTTAAAATTTAATTTAGAGGCTAATTTAATAACTCAGCACATCATCCTGAGTCTTACTGATTTACTTCATTATCAAAACCCCATAGGATGCTCTATAATCAAGTAAACAAATTTGAGGAATTATTTAAAACATCTAAGAAAACTAGAAGAATCTGTCATATCTAGATCAGTTCATTTTTGCTACAATGTTTATACAAACTTTACTATTGCATGTTTTATTAATAAAGCAACAGATATAAGGCAAGCTGGAGATAGATTTATAGTACAATGATTCAAATTTGAATTAAAATACTGACAGAAACAGTATAATGTACAAAAAATAGTTTGTTGAAAACCTAAGAACAGAGAACAGTTGGATAAAATAAGCATTGCACATTTAAATGACTTTGATTTTTTATACCATCCTCATACTAGAAACCATGTAAGAAGGATCAGCTTCTTACTCAAGTTTACCTGGATATGCCACTACTACTGGATATGCTTTAATAACATCAAAACTAACATTTTGAAACTGAATGATTATCTATTTAATCATAACATTGACCTCATCATGGATTTGCTATATATTTTATTTTATTTTTATTTTTACTTCACTTTACTTTACAATACTGTATTGGTTTTGCCATACATTGACATGAATCCACCACAGGTGTACATGAGTTCCCAATTCTAAGCCCCCCTCCCACCCCATATCATCTCTCTGGATCATCCCCGTGTACCAGCCCCAAGCATCCCGTATCCTGTATCGAACATATACTGGCAATTCGTTTCTTACATGATAGTATACATGTTTCAGTACATGTTCCCAAATTATCCCACCCTCTCCCTCTCCCTCAGAGTCCAAAAGTCCATTCTATACATCTGTGTCTCTTTTGCTGTCTTGCATACAAGGTTATCATTACCATCTTTCTAAATTCCATACATAAGTGTTAGTATACTGTATTGGCGTTTTTCTTTCTGGCTTACTTCACTCTGTATAATAGGCTCCAGTTTCACCCATCTCGTTAGAACTGGTTCAAATGTATTCTTTTTAATGGCTGAGTAATACTCCATTGTGATTATGTACCACTGCTTTCTTATCCATTCATCTGCTGATGGACATCTAGGTTGCTTCCATGTCCTGGCTATTATAAACAGTGCTGCAATGAACATTGGGGTACATGTGTCTCTTTCAATTCTGATTTCCTCGGTGTGTATGCCCAGCAGTGGGATTGCAGGATCGTAAGGCACTTCTATTTGAAATTTTTTAAGGAATCGCCACACTGTTCTCCATAGTGGCTGTACTAGTTTGCATTCCCACCAACAGCGTAAGAGGGTTCCCTTTTCTTCACACCCTCTCCAGCATTTATTACTTGCAGACTTTTGGATTGCAGCCATTCTGACTGGTGTGAAATGGTACCTCATTGTGGTCTTGATTTGCATTTCTCTGATAATGAGTGATGCTGAGCATCTTTTCATGTGTTCATTAGCCATCCATATGTCATCTTTGGAGAAATGTCTATTTAGTTCTTTGGCCCATTTTTTAAATTAATTTAATGATCATTCTTCCTTGCAGCCAAGCCATAAATCTAGAACTCATGAAAACCTTTACCATTATTATTCATTATAATTATTTTTCTTGTTTTCTTTTAGAGATTCTAAAGAATTTATTTTGAGCTCAGTTCAGTTCAGTTGCTCAGACATGTCTGACTCTTTGTGATCCCATGGACTGCAGCATACCTGCTTCCCTGTCTATCACCAACTCCCGGAGCCTGCTCAATCTCATGTCCATCTAATCGATGATGCCATCCAGCCATCCCATCCTCTGTTTTCCCCGTCTCCACCTGCCTTCAATCTTTCCCAGCATCAGGGTCTTTTCCAATGAGTCAGTTCGTCACATCAGGTGGCCAAAGTATTGGAGCTTCAGCTTCAGCTTCAGTCCTTCCAATGAATATTCAGGACTGATTATCTTTAGAATTTACTGGTTTGATCTCCTTGTAGTCCAAGGGATTCTCAAGAGTCTTCTCCAACACCATAGGTCTCAAGCATCAACTCTTTGGCACTTAGTTTTGTTTAGGGGCCAACTCTCACATAGTTCATCAGGCACTCTATCAGATCTAGTCTCTTAAATCTATTTCTCACTTCCACTGTATAGTCATGAAGGATTTGATTTAGGTCATACCTGAATGGTCTAGTGGTTTTCTCCATTTTCTTCAATTTGTCTGAATTTGGCAATATGGAGTCATGATCTGAGCCAAAGTTCACTCCCGGTCTTGTTTTTGCTGACTATATAGAGCTTCTCCATCTTTAGCTGCAAAGAATATAATCAATCTGATTTCAGTGTCAACCATCTGGTGATGTTCATATGTAGAGTCTTCTCTTGTGTTGTTGGAAGAGGGTGTTTGCTATGACCAGTGCCTTCTCTTGGCAGAACTCTATTAGCCTTTGCCCTGCTTCATTCTGTACTCCAAGGCCAAATTTGCCTGTTACTCCAGGTGTTTCTTGACTTCCTACTTTTGCATCCCATTCCCCTATAACGAAAAGGACATCTTTTTGGGGTGTTGGTTCTAGAAGGTCTTGTAGCTCTTCATAGAACTGTTCAACTTCAGCTTCTTCAGTGTTACTAGTCAGGGCATAGACTTGGATTACTGTGATATTGAACGGTTTACCTTGGAAACAAACAGAGATCATTCCGTCATTTTTGAGATTGCATCCAAGTACTGCATTTCAGACTCTTTTGTTGACCATGATGGCTACTCTATTTCTTCTAAGGGATTCCTGCCCACAGTAGTAGATATAATGGTCATCTGAGTTAAATTCACCTATTCCAGTCCATCTTAGTTCACTGATTCTTAGAATGTCAGTGTGTTCACTCTTGCCATCTCCTGTTTGACCACTTCCAATTTACCTTGATTCATGGACCTAACATTCCAGGTTTCTATGCAATATTGCTCTTTATAGCATCAAACCTTTCTTCTACCACCAGTCCCATCCACAACTGGATGTTGTTTTGCTTTAGCTCCATCCCTTCATTCTTTCTGGAGTTATTTCTCCACTGATCTCCTGTAGCATATTGGGCACCTACCGACCTGGGGAGTTCCTCTTTCAGTATCCTTTTCATACTGTTCATGGGGTTCTCAAGGCAATAAGACTGAAGTGGTTTGCCATTCCCTTCTCCAGGGGACCACATTCTGTCAGATGGACAGGGAGGCCTGGTGTGCTGAGATTCATAGGGTTGCAAAGAGTTGGACACAACTGAGCAACTGAACTGACTGAACTCTCATATCCATACATGACTACCAGAAAAGCCATAGTTTTGACTATACAGACTTTTGTCAGCAAATTAATGTCTCTGCTTTTTAATATGCTGTCTACGTTGATCATAGCTTTTCTTCCAAGAAGCAAGTGTCTTTTAATTTCATGGCTTTAGTCACCATCTGCAGTGATTTTGGAGCCCCCAAAATAAAGGCCATCACTGTTTCCATCTTCATCTATTTGCCACGAAGTGATGGGACCAGATCCCATGATCTTAGTTTTTTGAATGTTGAGTTTTAAGCCAACTTCTTTACTCTCCTCTTTTACTTTCATCAAGAGACTCTTTAATTCCTCTTCACTTTCTGCCATCTTGGTGGTGTCTTTTGCATATCTCTGGTTATTGATACGTCTCCTAAAATTCTAGATTTAGCTTATATTGAGTATTAAATCAGAAATTACAGCTTACAAAATGGACTATATTCTCAAACCCACTCTCATGAAAACTGAAAATTGTACCAAACTAAGCCATGATATCAGGGCCTTCCTGGTTGGCTCAGCAGTAAAGAATGCAGCTGTAATGCAGGAGATGAAGGAGATGAGGGTTCAATTCCCTAGTTAGGAAGATCCCCTAAAGGAGTGCAGGGCAACACACTCCAGTATTCTTGCCTAGAGAATCCCATGGACAGAGAAGCCAGGTGGGCTACAGTTCATAGTGTCACAGAGAGCTGGGCATGACTAGTCACTTAACACACACAAACCATGATATCACAGGCTATCTGAGGTCAAATTCCTTTTAGACCAGTTTGTTCAGAAATACATGTATAACGTTAGACCACAAACAACTTGAATTAATAGAAACCCAGTATAGTTTTACATATTTTAATGTAAACATTTTTTTTTTCCCTGAAATTTGCCTTGTTCATCAGTCCTGAGTAATCCTTGTTAAGACTAAAATACCCAAATCTAAAATACCTGGTATTTTCCCCAACTCTCCTCTTTGAAAATATTTTACAGTTCTTTTTTATTACAGTAACTTTGCTGAAGCAAATTGAAAGAATTAATCTTAATTATAACTATGTTTATTTTAGTCTTTAATTAGTGCTGTTCCAGTTCTAGAATTTCTTTTTTTCTTTTTATAATTCTACTTTTATGATAAAATTATTTATCTGATCATATATTTCTGAGTCTACTAATCACAGTTGTTTTAAACTTAAACTGTATGTCTGATACTCTCAAAACCTGAATTATCTATGGATTTATTTTTATTTTCTGTATTTTTATGTTTAGATCTTTATTCTTGGGACCCTTGGTAATTTTTTATTAGGTGTAACAGATTTTGCATAAATCTGTAACAGAAAATTTTAGAGGTTTTGAATCTCTTCCAAGAGAGTTCAACAAAAAAGACACAGTAAAAGATAATTTCAACTTAATTAGATACCTAGATTTTTGTTTGTAGATTTTGAAAGACTGTATCTACTTTCATTTTATTTTGTCTCTTCCAGTCTTTCAACTGAGAACCTGGTGTTTAGCAATTACTCTCCTTTATAGCAGATCCATACCTGCATTGTTTTTTTTTTTTTGTCTGAAAACATGGGCAAACATCAGGAGATGGTGAGGGACAGAGAGGCCTGGTGTTCTCCAGTCCAAGGGTTCACAAAGAGTTGGACATAACTGGGTGACTGAACAACAGCAATAATGTAGAATTTTACCCTGTTTCAAAGACATCCTTCTTAACATCTTTCTCTGAATAGCTTCAGAAATCAGCAAATACTTGAGAAAGTCACTAGAACCAACACTGAGAAGCTCAAAATGAAACACTAAAGCAGGTTGTTCTCAAATGCTCACCAGAAGCTGCAGCAATTCTCAGTTATATTAAATGTCTTGAGTAGAAAATCACATCACTGAAGAAGAAAAGGAAGTGAAGGAGTGAGAACAATGATCCAACCCATGAGAGAAATAGGTATGTAACTAGTTTTAGTAATGCAATTCAAGATTAGAGAAAAGGATATTACTAGAGAAAGCATATGCTGTATCCTCATGTATCCCTAAGGTAAGTGATATCTGTTTTTCTAATCTCTGTGTCAAATGAAATCTCTTTAGTTTTTTCCAGAAATGAGGAGGACTACATACTTTGATTAATAAGAATTTGAAATTACCCTACTTTATATTCACTTTTTGATGGAGTCTATATCTTAAATGTCAACTCACAGAATAAGAGGTCCAGATTCATGTAGGCTTCATGGATGTTTGTTCTTACACTAAGCTAATGGCCAAACTCAGGTCTATACCTGGGATCTCATTTTCCAAGGATGTATGCCTATTTTAGTGAATCAGAACAGACAAGTCTTTCTATAGATCACTCATTAGCCTCCAATTCTTAATGAGAAATACAGTTCAATAACCTTCCACAACTTTTCACTCTTCTAGATTTTCTGCCTGACTAAAGAGAAAATCAAGATAGGTGTGCATCATGTCTTCAATTCACTGGATAATTTCCATAAATCCCTAATCTGATTGGTACACCATGGTGACATAATGAACTTGCTAGAATTAGTGTCAAACCATAGTCAGTGTTCAGTAGTCCTTGAAGAGTTTGATTATTTTATTTTACCACTGTATAGTCACCCTGGTAATAGGCTATAAATCCCTTTATAGAAGTATAGGAGAAAGATTAACTGTGTAGTCGGTCCTTCATTAAGAAACCTTTTATTAAAGGCTTCTCCTTTATTAACAGGAATTCTGTAAACTGGCTCAAGTATAGGAACTAATTAAGTAGGCCATGATTCTCTGCTTTCATGATTCAAGTTGGACTTTTGTTCACTTGTTCTAGAATTTTTATGCTTATATAGATCGTGTAAGAATTCTAGGAACACTTTGATTAAATAGACAACACCATAGGTCTCTGCAAGTCAAACTATTCTGATTACTGGTTTAATTCTGCTATCCATTATGGCAACCTTGCCACCTTGCCTTTGGGACTAAGTGCTAACACTTGGTCCCTGACACCCAGGAATCCAATTATCCCCACTGTATTCAGATTTACCAATTCAATGGAAGCAGAGCCCAGCATTATTTCTTGCCTTTAGATAAGTGATCACAGAGCTTTTCAAGGATGTTGGAGCTCCCTCATAAAAGTATTCCTCATAGTCTTGATAAAACATGTGTCCTCTAGTCCCTCTCAGGATGCGTAACAGGTCTTAAATAATCCTTTCTAACATTCCAATCTCTCTAAACCTTTGGATTTCTTCCACTATAGTATGTATATTGTGACACTTCTGATATTTAAAAATCGTTTAGGGTAAGTTAGTTTTTGGTCCATGTTTGAGTCAATCAACTAACTAGCTTTTGGATCCTTTTTTGATCACCCAATTTGTAACATTAAATCCAGAATCTTTGCTTAGTGGGGCCAAGTCAATAAATTCAGCCTAACTCAACCTTATGTTTCTTCTACTTAATATCTATTTCCATACATAGTCCAAAGCTTTTCATCCCTGTAAACTGGAGAACTCACATAGTGTTTTGTATTAGAGCACACTTCTTCATGTGTCACATGTTGTACCTTACCTTTAGGAAACCACTGGGATTCATGTAAGTCTAGATACAAAGAGGAGTGGGAAAATGGGTCTTGAGGAGAATCAACTATGTCTTGGAAGTAAATGACCTCAGGAGAGGCATTATACTTTATTCAGAAGAAGTAGAATGAATCTCCTCATTCAGAGATAGTACAGCTGTCTCTGTTAACAAATGTTCATCAGAATTTGGGGTTTAATGTCCCCAGTACACCATGATCTCCTAATATGTCCCCATTCCAATTTTTTCAGGATCTTGTTCTTTTCCAATCAATATATTCAATTTGGCAACAGACATCCATGAGGTTAGATACTAAATTTCAGTAGTAATTAAGCTATTTGATTAATGTGATTCTGGGTTTGAGTCTCAGCATCTTAGTTCTGAATGTTCTGGATATAATAATTTCTTTCTAGTAAGAAATACTAAAATGGCAGAACAGAGAGAAAAATTTGGGGAAAAACTGAGACACCAAAGAAGACCTAAACTCACTGATTTTGAAAAATCTTCTCCAGGTAACAACAACAACAACAAAATGAGAGAGAGACAATAAGAGATTTATTGTCACGGTACCATATTCTAGAGAAAAGGCCAAAAGTGTGACCATAAAATCTTCTGCAGAAACTTCATAAGATCAAAAGTTTAAAGCCAGAATATTGAATCACACACAGAGCTCTTTATAAGAGAAAAAGAGTAAACCTCTTTGAACCTATTAATCAAACCATGGGACTCTAGAAGTCTTGAGAATACTATTACTGATTTATCTCAATAGAAGGACAAGGTAAATAAAGGATTATATTGAAACAGTCAGTGGAAGTGACATTTGTCTAATTGAATGAAAGCTAGTAAAATCCATGGAAGGTCCAAAATGCAGAAATACTGCCAATTGGGCTGAAAAGGACAGAAAGAGTCCAAGCTAAAAGACATCCAAAATTCTACTAACAAGAGAAAGTTGATAAAATTATTCAGCAGCAAAACTGTAATATCTTTCATGAAAAAGAATGAATGAGAGAATAGGAACAAGATTCTAGAAACTGGATCCCAGGATCACTGTGAACTAGAAAATTAATCAAACCTCCCCCCAACTTTTTTCAGGTTAAAGCTCAGAATTAGTTATTAGTTCAGAATAGCTATTAGTTCAGAACTTCAATGACTCATGATGTTTTTTACCTTCTATTTGTCCCCCTTTGCAATGGATTTAGAATGTTCTTTTCCTAGACTTGTTTCACCATTGTATGTCAGGTTTATTGAGGGGCAATTATTTTGCTTTTTTAGTTTTACAGGTCACTGATGGAGAAATTTTGCTGCAGGATCAGTACTTGATAGATTACATCCTAAAGCCTCATCTGTACCTGTATCTGGTTTATACGATGAAATCATGCATATTGAGCAGATATTGAAATAGTATGAAACTTTGAGAAACTTCTGATAGGGTGACTAGTGGGAGGGATGTGCATCTCTGGAGATCAAAAGGAATATTGTGAAAGACTGATGATGAAACTGAGGCTCTGATACTTTGTACACCTGATGTAAAGAGATGAGTCATTGGAAAAGACCCTGATTCTGGAAAGATTGAAGGCAAAAGATCAGGACAGCAGAGGATGAGATAGCTGGATGGCCTCATAAACTCATGAATTTGAGTTAACACTAGAAGATAATGAAGGACAGGGAAACCTGGTGTGCGACAATGCACAGGGTGATACAGAGTAACACACGATAGCGACTGAACAACAACAACAATGATCTCTTTGGTTATTCAGCATTGTTTTGCTATTTTTTTTTTTTTACTGAAATTTCATTATGTACCATGTTAATGCATTTATTTATATAAAGTTTACAATATATAAGAACATATTTAAAGTTTCTTGTAGAATTTTCATGAAAGAAACTGATAATTTTTTTAAACTTTCCAGGGAAATCTTATTTGTCCTCATCTTTCTTACATAACATTTTCTCAGAAGGTTAGTTTTGATTTTTGAATATGTAGAAGTATGACTGGCTATAGGGGTTATTTTACAGAAATAATTGCTTACCATGAAGAAAAATAATAGTGATATCTAGAAAATCAAGTAAAATAATAAAAAAATGACAATGTAATAATTTACCAGCATTCTTTCTAAATTAGGTTATTGCTATCTTTGTTTTACACTCACTGGCAATCAGTTACTGGAATGACTTTTAAAGATTGCATTTTTTTTGTGCAAATGCTTGTATTGAGCACAAGAAGTGTACATATCTCACCTGTTCCCATGAAAATTTCTTCAGGCTGTGATTTGATGAGCTTATGATTCTTTTAGCTGCCTTGTTCCAAATGCAACTTGGAGTTATAAATACATTTTGCATTCATCTGTTAGGTCCTTAACATTTCTGTCCTTTATCATGCCCATCCTTCCAAGCAATCTTCCCTTTATATCTCCAGTTTTCTTGAAGAGATCTCTAGTCTTTCCCATTCTTTTGTTTTCCTCTACTTCTTTGCATTGTTTATTGAAGATGGCCTTCATGACTCTCCTTGCTATTTTCTGGACCTCTCCATTCAGCTGATTATATATTTCCCTTTCTCCCTGCTTTTTGCTTCTCTTCTTTCCTCAGTTATTTGTAAAGGCTCCTCAGACAACAATTTTGCCTTCTTGCATTTCTGTTTCTTTGGAATGGTCTTGATCCCTGTCTCCTGTACAGTGTCACAAACCTCCATCCATAGTTCTTCAGACACTCTGTCTACCAGATCTAATCCTTTGAATCTATTTCTCACTTCCACTGTATAATTGTAAGAGATTTGATTTAGGTTATACCTGAATAGCTGAGTGGTTTTCCCTAGTTTCTTTAATTTAAACCTGAATTTTGCAATAAGGAGCTCATGATCTGAGCCACAGTCAGCTCCCAAGTCTTGTTTTTGCTGAGTGTATAGAGCTTCTCCAACTTCTGCTGCAAAGAATATAATCAATCTGATTTTGGTATTGACCATCTGGTGATGTCCATGTGTAGAGTCTTCTCTTATGTTGTTGAAAGAGTGTTTGCTATGACCAGTGTGTTCTCTTGGCAAAATTCTATTAGCTTTTGCCCTGCTTCATTTTGTACTCTAAGGTCAAAATTACCTGTTATTCCAGGTATCTCATGTCTTTCTACTTTTTTATTCCAATCCTCTATGATGAAAAGGATATCTTCTTTTGGTGTTAGTTTTTGAAGGTCTTGTATGTCTTTGTAGAACCATTCGACTTCAGCTGCTTTGGCATCAGTGGTTGGGGGCATAGACTTGGATTACTTTGATATTGAATGATTTGCCTTGGAAATGAACCAAGATCATTCTGTCATTTTTAAGATTGCACCCAAGTACTGCATTTCAGACTCTTGTTGAGTTTGAGGGCTATTCCATTTCTTCCAAAGGATTCTTGCCCCACAGTAGTAAACATAATGGTTATCTGAATTAAATTCACTCGTTCTTTTCTGTTTTATTTCAATGTTCACTCTTGCCATCTCCTGTTTGACTACATCAAATGTACCTTTTTAATGCACTTGACATTCCAGGTTCCTATGCAATATTCTTTTTATAGCATTAGATGTTACTTTTACCACCAGACACATCTACAACTGAGCATTATTTCCTTTTTGTCTAGCCACTTCATTCTTTCTGGAGCTATTAGTAATTGCTCTCTGCTATTTATTCCCCAGTAGCAGATTGTCCTGGGGGGTTTATCTTCTGTTGTCATATGTGTGTGTGTGTATATATATATATATATATATATATATATATATATATTTTTTTTTTTTGCCTTTTCACACTCTTCATATGGTTCTCATGGCAAGAACACTGGAGTGGTTTGCTATCCCCTCCTCTGGCAGACCATGTTTTGTTAGAACTCCCCACTATGATACATCTGTCTTGGGTGGCCCTCTACAGCATGACACAGCTTCATTGAGTTATGCAAGATTCTTTGCCATGACAAGGCTGTGACTCATGACTGGGAAAGAGATCACGGTGTCATAAAATGACAACAAAGAAACTCCCAAATTTTGATGTGGCATTGTATATCTTAAAAAAAATATCTTACACCAGCAATATTCACATATATTTAAACGTTTCTTTTTAACCTAAAAATTAATAGAAGTGGAAGACATGAAGTGATACTACTAAAAATTTTGGTGTCTTTGAGCACTGCTCCTTAATTATGATACTGGCAATAATAGAATGAACATGTGACTTTAGGAGGACTCTGGATCATATGCTGAATATATTCAAAGATTCCACAAAAACTACAGTCAATGACTCAACTCTCCATGGACACAAGTCTAAATTCCAGGATTCTAAGTAGAATTTATGCTCAGTACTATCTTCCAGAGGGAATAGGAACTCTATATCTAAAGGACATACAATATAGGAGATTTAAGTCTATTTTGGATCATCTTCATGGATGTGAAAAATTAAAACCAAACTATAGATAATTACATAGACTTCATTTATTACAAAATCAAGAAATGTATGGGCTTCTTAATTAGGTAAAATATTCTAAAAATAAAATAAGCATGTTAAGAAAACAAATTAGTAAAAATTCACAAAAAATAGAAATTTTCAATAAAATATATTTGTAAATAGCTTGAAAATGAAAATTAATACATTGAACTTTGGAGAGAATCTGAGGTAAGAGTTATCTAAAATCCAAATTTTATGCATCTTAATATCCTCCTCAATAGTTCTCAAAGAGTGGATATTCAATCAAAATAAATTGGTTAGCTAAATAATCCTCTTCTTTTCATATTTTGGTATTATGTTTTGTTTTATTCATTTATAATGCAACCAGGGGTGATTTTGTCCCCTAGTGGATATTTTGTCCCTTAGTGGATATTTGGAAATGTCTGGAGACAGTTTTGAATGTTATTACTGGACAAGAGCTACTGTTATTTAATAGAGACCAAGAATGCTGCAGGCAGAGGAACCAGAGATCAAATTGCCAACATCTGCTGGATCATCAAAAAAACAAGAGAGTTCCAGAAAAAAAACGTCTATTTATGCTTTATTGACTAGGCCAAAGCCATTGACTGTGTGCATCACAATAAACTGTGGAAAATTCTGAAAGAGATGGGAATACCAGACCACCTGACCTGCCTCTTGAGAAATCTGTATGCAGGTCAAGAAGCAACAGTTAGAACTGAACATAGAACAACAGACTGGTTCCAAATAGGAAAAGGAATATGACAAGGCTGGATATTGTCACCCTGCTTATTTAACTTCTATGAAGAGTACATCATGAGAAATGCTGGGCTGGATGAAGTACAAGCTGGAATCAAGATTGCCGGGAGAAATATCAATAACCTGAGATATGCAGCTGACACCACCTTATGGCAGAAAGTGAAGAACTAAAGAGCCTCTTGATGAAAGTGAAAGAGGAGAGTGAAAGGCTTAAAGCTCAACATTCAGAAAACTAAGATCATGGCACCTGGTCGTGTCACTTCATGGCAGTGGAGAGAGTGGCTGACTTTATTTTTCAGGGCTCCAAAATACCTGCAGATGGTGACTGCAGCCATGAAATTAAAAGACGCAGTGTTTTATAGTTTTCTATATATACGTCTTTAGTTTCTTTGGGTAGATATGTTCCTAAGTATTTTATTCTTTTCATTGCAATGGCAAGTGGAATTGTTTCCTTAATTTCTCTTTCTGTTTTCTCATTATTAGTGTATAAGAATGCAAGGGATTTATGTGTGTTGATTTTATATCCTGAAACTTTACTATATTCATTGATTAGCTCTAGTAATTTTCTGATGGAGTCTTTAGGGTTTTCTATGTAGAGGATCATGTCATCTGCAAACAGTGAGAGTTTTACTTCTTCTTTTCCAATTTGGATTCCTTTTATTTCTTTTTCTGCTCTGATTGCTGTGGCCAAAACTTCCAAAACTATGTTGAATAGTAGTGGTGAAAGTGGGAACCCTTGTCTTGTTCCTGACTTTAGGGGAAATGCTTTCAATTTTTCACCATAGGGGATAAGCTTGCTATTGGTTTGTCATATATAGCTTTTATTATGTTGAGGTATGTTCCTTCTATTCCTGCTTTCTCGGGAGGTTTTTTTTTTTTTTTTTTTTTTAATGTAAGTGGATCTTGAATTTTGTCAAAGGCTTTCTCTGCATTGATTGAGATAATCATACGGCTATTGAGATAATCATATGGCTTTTATTTTTCAATTTGTTTATGTGGTGTTTTACATTGATTGATTTGTAGATATTGAAGAATCCTTGTATCCCTGGGATAAAGCCCACTTAGTCATGGTTTATGATCTTTTTAATGTGTTGTTGGATTCTGATTGTTAGAATTTTGTTAAGGATTTTTACATCTATTTTCATCAGTGATATTGGCCTGTAATTTTCTTTTTTTGTGGCATCTTTGTCAGGTGTTGGTATTAGGGTGATGGTGGCCTCATAGAATGAGTTTGGAAGTTTACCTTCCTCTGCAATTTTCTGGAAGAGTTTGAGTAGGATAGGTGTTAGCTCTTCTCTAAATTTTTTATAGAATTCAACTGTGAAGCCATCTGGACCTGGGCTTTTGTTTGCTGGAAGATTTCTGATTACAGTTTCAATTTCCGTGCTTGTGATGGGTCTGTTAAGATTTTCTATTTCTTCCTGGTTCAGTTTTGGAAAGTTATACTTTTCTAAGAATTTGTCCATTTCTTCCACATCGTCCATTTTATTGGCATATAATTGCTGATAGTAGTCTCTTATGATCCCTTGTATTTCTGTGTTGTCTCTTGTGATCTCTCCATTTTCATTTCTAATTTTATTGATTTGATTTTTCTCCCTTTGTTTCTTGATGAGTCTGGCTAATGGATTGTTAATCTTATTTATCCTTTCAAAGAACCAGCTTTTGGCTTTGTTGATTTTTGCTATGGTATCCTTTGTTTCTTTTGCATTTATTTCTGCCCTAATTTTTAAGATTTCTTTCCTTCTACTAACTTTGGGGTTCTCCATTTCTTCCTTTTCTAGTTTCTTTACGTGTAGAGTTAGGTTATTTATTTGACTTTTTTTCTTGTTTTTTTGAGTTATGCCTGTATTGCTATGAACTTTCCTCTTAGCACTGCTTTTATAGTGTCCCACAGGTTTTGGGTTGTTGTGTTTTCATTTTCATTCATTTATATGCATATTTTGATTTCTATCCAGCCCTGGAATTTCTTTGGAAAGAATGATGCTAAAGCTGAAACTCCAGTACTTTGGTCACCTCATGCAAAGAGTGGACTCATTGGAAAAGACTCTGATGCTGGGAAGGATTGGGGGCAAGAGGAGAAGGGGACGACTGAGGATGAGATGGCTGGATGGCATCACTGCCTTGATGGACATGAGTTTGAGTGAACTCCAGGAGTTGGTGAGGGACAGGGAGGCCTGGCATGCTGCGATTCATGTGGTCACAAAGAGTTGGACACGACTGATTTACTGAACTGAACTGAAAGAAACTAAAGACCTATATAGAGAAAACTATAAAACACTGGTGAAAGAAATCAAAGAGGACACTAATAGATGGACAAATATACCATGTTCATGGATTGGAAGAATCAATATAGTGAAAATGAGTATACTACCCAAAGCAATCTACAGATTCAATGCAATTCCTATCAAGCTACCAGCGGTATTTTTCACAGAGCTAGAACAAATAATTTCACAATTTGTATGGAAATGCAAAAAACCTCGAATGGCTAAAGCAATCTTGAGAAAGAAGAATGGAACTGGAGGAATCAACCTGCCTGACTTCAGGCTCTACTACAAAGCCACTGTCATCAAGACAGTATGGTACTGGCACAAAGACAGAGATATAGATCAATGAAACAAAATAGAAAGGCCAGAGATAAATCCATGCACCTAAGAAAACCTTATCTTTGACAAAGGAGGCAAGAATATACAGTGGAGAAAAGACAGTCTCTTTAATAAGTGGTGCTGGGAAAACTGGTCAATCACTTGTAAAAGAATGAAACTAGATCACTTTCTAACACCACACACAAAAATAAACTCAAAATGGATTAAAGATCTAAATGAAAGACCAGAAACTATAAAACTCCTAGAGTAGAACATAGGCAAAACACTCCCCAACATAAATCACAGCAGGATCCTCTATGACCCACCTCCCAGAATACTGGAAATAAAAGCAAAAATAAACAAATGGGACCTAATTAAAAATTAAAAACTTCTTCACAACAAAGGAAACTATAAGCAAGGTGAAAAGACAGCCTTCAGAATGGGAGAAAATAATAGCAAATGAAGAAACTGTCAAACAACTAATATCAATATACAAGCAACTCCTACAGCTCAATTCCAGAAAAATAAATAACCCAATTAAAACATTGACCAAAGAACTAAATAGACATTTCTCCAAAGAAGACATACAGATGGCTAAGAAACACATGAAAAGATGCTCAACATCACTCATTATCAGAGATATGTAAATCGAAACCACAATGAGGTACCATTTCATGCCAGTCAGAATGGCTGTCTACAAGCAATAAATGCTGGAGAGGTTGTGGAGAAAAGGGAACCCTCTTACACTGTTGGTGGGAATGCAAACCAGTACAGCCACTCTTGAGAAGAGTGTGGAGATTCCTTAAAAATCTGGAAATAGAACTGCATTATGACCCAGCAATCCCACTACTGGGCATATACACCAAGGAAACCAGACTTGAAAGAGACACGTGTACCCCAATGTTCATCACAGCACTGTTTATAATAGCCAGAAGGACATGGAAGCAACCTAGATGTCCATCAGCAGACTAATGGATAAGAAAGCTGCAGTACGTATATACAATGGAGTATTACTCAGCCATTAAAAATAATACATTTGAATCAGTTCAAATGAGGTGGATGAAACTGGAGCCTATTATACAGAGTGAAGTAAACCAGAAAGAAAAACACCAATACAGTATACTGATGCATATATATGGAATTTAGAAAGATGTTAATGATAACCCTGTATGCAAGAGAGTAAAAGAGACACTGATGTATAGAACAATCTTTTGGACTTTGTGGGAGAGGGAGAGGGTGGAATGATTTGGGAGAATGAAACATGTATAATATCATATAAGAAACGAATCACCAGTCCAGGTTCGTTGCAGGATATAGGATGCTTGGGGCTGGTGCACTGGGATGACCCAGAGGGATGGTACAGGGAGGGAGATTGGAGGGGGTTTCAGGTGAGAACACGTGTATACCCATGGTGGATTCATGTTGATGTATGGCAAGACCAATACAATATTGTAAAGTAGTTTGCCTCCAATTAAAATAAATAAATTTAAACTAAAGGAAAAAAATAAAAAAGACTCTTACTCCTTGGAAGGAAAGTTATGACCAACCTAGACAGTGTATTAAAAAGCTGAGACATAACAAAGGTCCATCTAGTCAAAGCTATGGTTTTTCCAGTAGTCATGTATGGATGTGAGAGTTGGACTATAAAAAAAGCTGAGCCCTGAAGAATTGATGCTTTTGAACTGTGGTGTTGGAAGACTTTTGAGAGTCCCTTGGACTGCAACAAGATCCAAACAGTCCATCCTAAAGGAGATCAGTCCTGGGTGTTCATTGGAAGGACTGATGTTGAAGCTGAGACTCCAGTACTTTGGCCACCTGATGCGAAGAGCTGACTCTTTGGAAAAGACCTTAATGGTGGGAAAGATTGAAGGCAGGAGGAGAAGGGGATGACAGAGCATGAGATGGTTGGATGGCATCACAGACTCAAAGAAAGTGGGTTTGGGTAGACTCTGGCAGTTGGTGTTGGACAGGGAGGCCTAGCGTGCTGTGGTTCATGGAGTCGCAAAGAGTTGGACACTACTGAGTGACTGATCTGAACTGAACTGAAGGAATGCTTTGACACATTCTACAATTCATAGAATTCTCCTTTACCTCTAAATATTTTTGGTCACAAATGTAGTAGTGTTGTGATTGAGAACTTGTCTTAAAGAAAGCAAAGAGTGAAATTATTTATTTGTAAAACATAAGTGGAATTGATGCAAAATATTTATTAGATCATGATAAATGAGCATTTGGTTCATCAGGGATTCTTTCCTTGTATTAAACAGACAGATTCATATCAACAGTGCTTGATTTCCTCAACTGTTCCTGAATCTATTCTGTTGTAGACATAACATTTCCAAAAAAACTATTAAAAGTAAGGACGATGAAAATGTAGTGGATATGGAGAACACATTGGTGAATCCTCTAATTCTAGAATGACAAAACAGTTCTGATTGCCTTGATGAGGGATTAATTGAAAATGATTTGAGTAGAAAAATCAGATAATTTATTGATATTAATATGGTAATATGAATAATTTGGTATTCACAGCAATAATTTGAGTGCTGTGGCTTTTATGCTGCAATTTTCCCATTAGAGTCTGAATCTAAAATTTTAAATGATTTATAATGTCATAAGAACTCAAGACTACAAGACACAAGACTACAAAACTATTCTAAGGAGTTTTTTAGCAATTCCAAATAAAATTAGACTCAGCAAGATCAAAGCAAGAGATTTGATTAGAAATATAAATAGCCTAACACAAACTCCTTTGCTTTGAAATAGTTGCATAGTGATACACATCCTTGAAACAGTTCTACTTTGTTACATTC
This sequence comes from Oryx dammah, assembly GCF_014754425.2. Lineage (NCBI taxonomy): Eukaryota > Metazoa > Chordata > Mammalia > Artiodactyla > Bovidae > Oryx > Oryx dammah. Next base: position 50,996,085 of record NW_024070187.1, read on the forward strand.
GTGATACATAAGAGAAGTCTCAATAGTAGTATGTGTGCTTCAGTTATCTGAGGGCCAAATTCAAAATACAGATTTAAACAGTCATTTCTTTATACTTGTCGTTTCTTTCAATTTTAAAGAAACATTAAGAATATATATAGTTTTTTTTCAGTCACAAGATAAGAAATGGATTATTATATTGCTGACATTTAAATGTGAAATTAATTTATCATAAGTCAGATATTTGTCACTTATTACTTTAACCTCAGTTCTCAGCATAATGCCTGGCACAAATAATAGTGCTGAATAAATATTTAAATGAATGAAGATGGTCATACCCATTGGTATGCTGATTTTGATGACATCTGCAACTTGTTGTTTTGCATGTAATACATTTAGAAGTTTTTTTTTTTTAAATTATCCACTATAGCTTAAGCAGCTTGTGCATTCCTCCTTGATTTAGTGTATGCCAAAGTTGGCCTGTGATTACCTGGCTGGCTCATTTATTCCATGTTTTTTGGGTTTTTTTGCTATATGTGCAAGGTATGCCAAATTGTAATAGATACTGAACAATTGTATATATACATATATATACACACACACACACACATATATATACACACACACACATACACACACACACACACACAAATACTGCTGTTCGACTGTTTGCAACCCCATGGACTGTAGCCCGCCAGGCTCCTCGGTCTGTGGAATTCTCCAGGCAAGAATACTGGAGTGGGTTGTCATTTCCTTCTCCAGGGGATCTTTGTGACCCAGAATCAAACCATGTTTGATTGACAGGTGGATTCTTTACTAAATGCACCACCTGGGAAGCCATATGTGTGTGTGTGTATATTTCAGGATTAAATGATCATTTATTTTATATAATTTGTAGAACACCTGGAATGTTTCTAATACTCATGAACATGAATATGAGTAGAATAATTCTGACACAAAACAAGGCTCATTAGTGTAGCCAGTGTCAGAGTGTTTCAAGTGTTTTTACTATTTCATCTGTAAAATTTCACTGTATAGTTCTTGGGACCAAACATCCAAATTGAAAGTTAAAATATCCTAGGGTCTTATGAAGACTACCTTTTGGAGTGACTGACTGTTCTAGAAAGAAGACAGGAGAAAAAACATTATGACTGATAAGCATACCATTTACTACAGACTTATCAGTATGTTTAAGATAAATGTGAAAGGGATAAAACGGCTGATACAGGCAGAAGGTTTGTAATTCTTCCTGCTATTATCTCCTAACGTTTGAGAAAGGGAGGAAACAGGGAAAATACGCTGAGATTCCACGACTTTCTTTATTCCCTACTTTCAGGAAGGAACTTAGACCATACTAAATCAGACTAGGATTTTGTTTGAAGAATATAATAATGTTCTCTCTCCAGATCAGAAATTTCACTGATATTTGTTTCTAATATCCTAATTGGAACGGGAAAATAGTCAGCTGAAGACCATAACTGAGGAACAATTGAAATATTTGTGCATCACAAAGACATGGCATGCAGAGCATACATTGCAGCTTACAGGACACAAGAGATTAATTTTGCATGCCATGATATACCAAAGGGGGGGATGGTTCATGGTGTTTCAATATCAGAATTAAAGATAAGCTGGTACAGTTTAGCCACCAGCCAAGACTGATACAAGAGATCTGCAACAGAAATGTTCTATCATTGGTAGGGCTGAAGTGTCTGTAAGCTTTTCTGGAACCACAGACACAGATGAAATAGTTTGGTTAATTTTAAGTGTTTTGTAACTTGTTCCTCCTTTGATCTTGTCTTCCTATAAATAGTCTATTGTGTATTTAGAGGCAAAAGAAGTGATGGAGAGGAGAATTTCTTTATTTTCCAACACCTAAGAAGAGACTCAAATTAATGGCAATAGGAAAGAAGATTGGGTAATTGTATTAATATTTTCATCATCCCCACACCCCGATCACAAATTATCATCTATATCTCTCATTCATGTTTCAAAAGTTCTTGGAAGTATTTTGACCCCTTGAAATCATGGGATAAAACTGTGTTAATATAAACTTATAACAGATAAATGTGATATTAAAATTGGCTAAGTTTGGAGATGCCATAAGGGTCCTACTAAATCCTAGAATATGGATGTGTAAATGAAAGGGGATTCAAAGGTCACAATAAAAAAGAATGTTTTGCACAAGTTGAAAGGACAGCTTCTCTCTTTAAGTTGGCCACAATGACTTGAAATCTGCAAGCAGCTACTTAGGAGAAACTTTTCCTATGCAAAAAAAAAAAAAAAAAAAAAAATAGAAAGAAAGAAAGAAACTAAGAAAAAGAGATATAAAAGGAGAGAAAACTCTTTTGAACTGGACTGGGCTTTGGGCCAGTAAAAAAGGCAGTTCAAGGAATTTTCTAGCCAAGTGAAAGAAAGTGAAGTCGCTCAGTTGTGTCTGATTCTTTGTGACCCTGTGGACTGTAGCACACCAGACTCTTCCATCCATGGGATTCTCCAGTTAAGAATACTGGAGTGGGTTGCCTTTTCCTTCTTCAGAGGATCTTCCTGACCCAGGGATCAAACCTGGGTCTCCCACATTACAGGCAGATGCTTTAACCTCTGAGCCACCAGGGAAGTTTCTAAGCAAGAGACCCAGGCAAAGAGAAACAATTCTTATTAAGAATGTCAGGTGGCTTTAAGGAGTGCAGTTTTGACCTTGAAGTGTAAAAGATAGTACCAGGAAGAATTCCAGAATGGCCTTAGTTTAATCAGTCACCAACAGAGAAAAAGGATGATGTTAACTTCAACTGGGGTTGGATATAAAGGTGAATTCATTAGATAAAAGTTGAAACCTCTGATCAGTGTGCAGTAGAGTCAAGTTAAAAAATGGAACATGATCATGCATTTTTAACTTTGTACCTCCTAATGTAGCAGAAGAGTTTTGCTCTCTGATCTACTTGTTTTTTCTAGAAACACTGCAAATGAAATATCTTGAACATAGGTAATAATGAAAAGGCTCTAGTCCCATTTAAGATTACTGCTTTGAAAAGATAGACTCCCAAGCTCCTGGGAAGTAACAGTAGACAACTACTAGGGCTAAACCCACACAACCTTAATATGGTTGTTTATTATGAATCAAGCACTGTATTAAGTGCATTTTATGAATAATTTTATTTAATCATAACTCTACAGAGAGGTGTATATCTATTTAATTTATGAAAGAAATAAGGCATTAAGCAATGAAGTATACCAAAATATCCAACATTTTAATAACAAAGATCAGAATGAAAACTAAGTAAATCTCTTTCCAGAGTCCATATTCTTAGATTATATATTATATTGTATATTGGTTAACCACTCAGGTTTACTTTGGTATAGAAACCACCAAGGGACTAGATGCACACCTTTGTGAATAACATTTAGTACATTTTGTGTACTTAGACCCTCCACTTCACCCATAAGCTCTCAACAGAGAATCTGGAGAATAAAAATAAGCAGGAAGTAAATACAATGTTAGATTAAAAAATTAAAATCATTAATAAAGCAATGCAAGTATAGTATTGATAACTTGGTTTTTAAAATCATTATTAGTCCCATACATGTGAAAACATACAAAGTAGAGAAAAGATGTTTAAATGCAGACTCTCAAACCATTCCTTCCCTTTACTGGGTGACATTCTGGGAAAAAAAAAAGGCAAGTAACCTCATGTAGACAGTCTCCTTGTAAATATGCTGAAGTCAGACCTTCTGGTGTTTTGTACTCAGGTCTTAACTTATAAACATGACTGAGTGATCTCACAGAGAGATCAACTCCACTGAAAGATAAGTTTAATGTTACTTCTGTTTCCCATAGAAACAAGAGACACAGCTCACCACAGAGGTCCACAGGAGAAACCAGGTTTGGATCACAGGGCAAAAGCAGAAGTGAGGGAGAGACATGTCTTCATTGGGAAAGACAGAGCAAGACAGAGTAAACAGTTTAGGATTGGGCAGTTTGAATAACGTTGACTGGCTTTTGGCTATATGGGTGGTCTCTAGCTTCTAGTTCCCTGGGACCTGGCTCTGAGACAATTAAGGCAGAAGGACACTGCCTGCTCGGGTGTATAAACCAGCTGGAGGAGAGAGGGATTTGGATTTTTGGATTGGTTACTCTGCATATCAAAAGTTTGCTCCAGGCCAAATCCCTTGCTATCTCTAAGAATTGGCTAGCCCAGGAGGAATAGTCTTCCCAGACAGATTTTTTTTTTTTTAAGATGTCAAAATACCATAATATACAGGGGATATATATATATATATATATATATGCAGTATACCAGGCAAATAAATAATATTTTCTATCAGGGGAGTCCTTGTCCAAGGCATGCTTTTAGCAGAATATATCAGATTTGTCTATGATTGCCTGTGCAGGGGTCAGCAAACCATGACCCATGAGTTAAAAATATTTTTACATTTCCTAAGTATTGTAAACGGACTTCCCTGGTGGCTCAGATGGTAAAGTGCCTGTATGCAATGCGGGAGACCTGAGTTCGATCCCTGGGTCGGGAAGATCCCGTGGAGAAGGAAATGGCAATCCACTCCAGTACTATTGCCTGGAAAATCCCATGGACAGAGGAGTCTGGTAGGCTACAGTCCATGGGGTCACAAAGAGTCGGACACGACAGAGAGACTTCACTTTCACTTTCAAGTATTATAAAAATAGAATACGAAGATTAACAGAGACTAAAAGTGGCCCACAAAGCCTAAAATATTTACTGTCTGGCTCTTGGCAGAAAACAAATTTGCCAACCCCAACTTATTGTAACCAAATAACAAATCTATGGATTTACAGGAAAAAATATGTTTGCTAGAGACACTAATGTTAGGAAATAAAACTGTTCTGCTACATTAGGAGGCACAGAACCCTTAAAAATGCATGATTATGTTACATTTTTCAACTCAACTACACACACTGGTCAAGGCTTTCAAATTTTACTCATTAAATTCACCTATGGCTTAATGTGGAAAATGTCACCAAACAAATGTACATATCAGAATATAAAATGGGGATACGTCATTACCAAAACAACCTTTTTATGTGCAACTGATGCAAGGTCATATGGAGCTTAGTGACCTTTTATGTTGATGTGAGCCACAGAATGCTCTAATGTGGCCAGAAAAAAAAAAAAAACAAAAAAAAACAAAACTGGGATCTGAAGCTGCCCTCTGCTTTGTAGGTGTTTACAATTAATTTACCTTTGATATTGTTAGTAAAATATAGTGGGTAAGATCCTTGATTTGTTAATCCTCTAATGATCTGATCTTCAGTGTTAATTCACACATAGTTTCTGTTCAATCATTTTCATGTATAAAAATGTAATGTTGATGTTTTTATAGAACCACTAATGAGTGAATAAGGAAACTGCAAACCTGTGTATTTAGGATTATATTATGGACTGAATGTTCATGAAATCCTCAAATGTATATACCAAAACCCTAATCCCTATTGTGATTGTATTTGGAGCTGGGAACTTTGGGAGATAATTAGGTTTAGAAGAGGTCAGGAGAGTGAGACCCCACCCGACCATACATACAAAGGGATTCCTGAACTCATTACATGAGACACCAGAGGGAAACCTCTCTCTCTCCACTGTGTGAGGACACCTAAAAAGATGGCTCTGCAACCTCAAAAGAGAGTTTTCACCAAAATCTGACCGTGCTGAAACCCTGATCTTGGACTTTCAGCCTTCAGAACCTTGAGAAAATAAATTTATGTTGTTTAAGCCACAGGGTCTTTTTATTTTATTATGACAGCCCAAGCTAAGACAGATTCCACCTAGAATAGTCTCGCTAGGATAAGGACATGGTAAAATTGCTAAGCCAGTGCTGATGCAAGGATATTACATGATGATGATGTTAACTAGAATTACATCTGCCAAATGAACATTGAACAGATGAATATAGATGCTGTACACATTGCAATAATTGGTATTATTTTTCCTGTGATTTCACATGGAAGGCAGCTGTTAGGTACTCAGTGTCTGATGTCAGTCTAACAGGCAGTGAGCCATCAGCTTTAGGTGTCAAAGAATGAGATGTCATGGTTATGTCTGTTTCATCTTGAAAAATTTTTTGTGTGCAGACCGTGCTGTTGAGGATTGTTCCTATTTTAAATAGTGATGACAGATAACCACCATGTACTATAAGCTCCTTGTAATTTTCTTGAAACAGTATCAATGGATCGTTAATACTGGCTGGCATTTCCTTATGATTGTTCATAGTCTTCTATAAATATACTCTTTAAAGTATTTGTTTTAATCTCATTGTTAATTAATGTTCTACTCTAGTCATCAAGTAATCAGTCTCTTCTTTCAGGATGCTGATGAAGCGATCATAATCTATTACTCTGTCCACTTCTTTAAATTTTGTTTTTTCATCTCTATAAATTATTTGATTCATTCAAACATCATTTATAAGGTTTTCACTAAAATTACTTAAATTGTTCAGATTTGTTTTTTTATTTTTTTAAAAAAATATAATGAGGAATTAACATAACACATTACTATATGGAAAATAGGTAATCAATAAGGACCTATTGTATAGCACAAGGAACTCTTAATGCTCTGTAATAATCTATATGGGAAATGAATTTGAGAAAGAATAGATATATGCATATGTGTAATTGAATCACTTTGCGGAATACCTGAAAATAATACAGCATTGTAAATCAACTGTTCTCCAATATAAAATAAAAAACTTTTAAATAAGTAAATGTAATGATGCAAGATCAGTATTTAAGGCCTGGCAGCATTCTATCTCTTTTAGATCTGAAGAATATAATCCACAAATATGTGATTTTGAAACCTGAAAATAGACCTTGTTGGAGAATATTCAATGTGGACATGGTAATTTCTAATGAGATATTGGAAAAACTCATCAGTCTCATCATGTAAAAAAAATAGTTTCTGGGACCAAGAGCATCGTATATGACTTGTGACATTTTAAATTGCAACCACTTCTTTTATTGGGTATTGACTGCTCTTCAGAATGAGACACCTGTGATGCTGATGTGGTTGTAAAGCTAGTATTTGTTGTTCTTTGACCACCACAGTAGAAATATGCATTTTTGGAATGGCAACATAATTTATTTTTCTTGCCTTTTATTATTTATGTGTTTATTTTACATGTATTACATATCGTAATATTTGAATAAGTCAAGTAATATAATTTTACAGCAAAATATACATGCTTTTCTGAAATTCATTTTGCATGTTTTCAATAAAATTTTCAGTGATTTATTTTAAAGGAGTACTACATAATTGTTTATTTGTATCACAATGGATTTCCAAGTGTTCAGGTGATTAAATGAGTTGCCTCTTGAGGAACAGTAAAAAAATGAAACACTGTTGTGCTGCTTCATTAGACTCCTAACCAAATAATGAAGGAAAAATATTTTGAAACAGTCAGAGTTTAGCTTATTAAAACTATGCAAGTTAACTTAAGACAAATGAATGCAATAAAAAACTATATATCTGTAGCATTTTTCATCTTTGAGTATGGTTAGAATTGCAAAGTCTGTTTGTTAAAAATGTTGATTTTCATTAAATACTTTTTGACTTTAGGGCAGGTAGTCTTAGGCTTAGTTTTAATTTCTAGCTTTTTCTTTTTTAATTTATTTAAAGTCCAATGCAAAGACATATTAATTATAAATTCACACTTTCACATTTTCAATATATATTTACTGAGAATTATTGTGAGTCAGGATATTTGGCTTGATAATCATATAAAAAACTGATGTTAATAAACCACCTAAGATATGCTAAACCCTGTTGAAATATTTTACAGGTATTAACACATTCACTTTTTCCAACAGAGGTAAATGATACTATGAACACATTTAAAGATAAGGAAGCCGATTATTGGAAAAGTTAAATTATTTCTCCAAGGACCCTGTGAGAAATTAGCAGAGATAAACCCATGCATGTTAGAATTTTGCTTTTGATCGATGAGCAAAACCCACTTATTTAAAGATGGCTTCTTAGCAGATACACAAGATATACCTACAAAACCCTGGTGCCTCAATCAACTCTGGTGAAGAGGGCTTTCAGAGAGGTCATAACTGAACAAAATGAATGATTAGAAGTTTGCCAAAGTAAGAAAGAAAGTGGAATATTCTAGACAGGAAAGATACAACATATGAAAATCAAAGGCCACAGGAAATAACTGGGCTTAATTAGGAAGGGTGGGAATTATGTGGCAAAGTAGTGTAACTAGTGTTGAGAGTGTGGGTGGGAGAAATCCAAAAGTTTGGTCATTTGTGTTAATAATGCAGTTGTGATCATATTTGCAATCTTTCTCATAAACTAAACTTTAAGGGTCTGATGGCAGGGACTATTTGTGTATCATTTACTCTCCTCTCGGTATCTACCTCAATGTTGTCTGCTTCTCAAGCAATACAAATTTAATGGATGAATGACAGATGGAGACATGGCTTGATAGATGCATTGGATTTAGACACCATAAGACCAAGAAGTTTCTTTGAGGTCCTTTTAAAGGTTCACTGTTTATAAAGAAGGGTGACAAGATTGCATTTTTTTATTTGCTTTTTTAGCAAAAAAATTCTGGGAGTAGTTTTGAAGGAGTCTTTGGAAGTAGCCTCTCATGGAAATAAATGTTAATTTATATATAAATGTATACTTCTACAATACTTCTGCTCTGAGTGAATCTCGAGAACACTCTGTTTCCTCCTCCATAAAATGATGGGATGATACCATTAGGTAATCCTGCTCAGCAACTGTGTGTCTTGAGTTAGAGCCTGGGAACATGGATTTTACTGTGTTGAGATTTACACAATAGGCAAGACTTGCTTGGCAGAGCACACATGACTGGAGCCTGTGAACCACAGGGAGATCAAACAGGGACCATTTATGATTAAAAAAAAAAAAAAAACTACAAAAGAAATTTTAGAATGGTAACACATGACTTATCCCAGGTTCGGTTCAGGGAAAGGATGACTTTAGCACTTGGGATAAGTCTTATCAAAGAATTTTCCTGAGAAAAGTACCACTATCTAAAATATTCAAAAATAGTTTCCATACTCTGGGCCATAGGTCTCCTTAGTCTAGCAATTTATTGATAGATTGCATAAAAATCTTACTTTGTCCAGCTGGCAAATTTGGTCCATTCCAGCTCACAACTCTTTTAACAATTGCTAAAGAAACTAGGATCTCTAAAAGGTGATAAACTAACAATGGGAGATGAATTCCAAATGGTTTCAACTGAGTTTTTAGATCATGATTTTTTTTTTTTTAAGATTCAAAGCAGAAATTGTTTTCCAAAAATAAATTATTCTTTAATAAAGCAATGATTTAAAATAGTTAATTTCCTGCTATGCTTTATATGCAGAAACTAAAAAGAAATGGTACAAATGAATTTATTTACAAAATAGAAACAGATTTATAGATGTAGAGAAAGAATTTAAGGTTATCGGGGGAAGGGTAGGGGTAAGAGATAGTTATGGAGTTTGGGATTGACACGTACACACTGGTACATTTAAAATAGCTAACCAATAAGGACCTACTGTAAAGCACATGGAACTCTGCTCAATGTTTATGTGGCAGCCTGGATGAAAGGGTAGTTTAGGAGAAAATGGATACATGTATATGTATGGTTGAGTCCCTTTGCTGTCCACCTGAAACTATCAAAACAATGTTGACCAGCTATACTCCAATATAAAATAAAAGGTTAAATAATAAAATAATTAATTTTCTTCTTCTGAATATGTAACAAAAATAAATTAATGAGCAAAATTGATAATTCTAGAATAATAATTTATATTATCCACACAGATAACCTATAAATAGGCAGTCTTAAGTTCCTCTTTTTATTGTGTAAAAGACGACACTGAAGGAAGCAGGAAGTTTTAAGTGATTTATCCCAAGCTACAAAATCCTAACACAATTTGGAACTAAATATCCAATTTATCTCAAAGGACCAGATTTCTTTCTTTCTTTCTTTTTTTTTTTTTTTTTTTTGTCTGTTTACTTTGACTTCTATTCCTCATCAATACCTGTTTTAAATTTTAGTTTTCTCCAGGCATTATGATACTTAGTATGTGAAGTCTTTGGCACTGTTCACAGAACCAAAAGCTGGCATTCTCTGGGCTTGATACATTTCAGCAGTTGCTTTCAGAAATAGTGAAGCCACACTCTTTCCCTCTCTACTTCTGTGCTTCTTGAGAACTCTTGATGTCATGCTATCTTTTCCGCAAAAGCTGCTATGCATCTTTTCGTAAATAATGCATTTTTGGTAAGGCTTCAACTTCTTTTATTTCTTCTCTTTCCCTACTGACACCTGGTAGTGTTTTGTTTACTTCCATTTTTTTTTTTTTTTTCCCAAGAAGGTATCTTCACCTTGCTGATGAGAACAATATTACTTCCTCGTACCCATGCATTTCAAATTAGTGTATTCAGTACACCATTAGTTTTTCACTTGAAGAGAACAAATTGATTTATCTTCCCCTTATTTTTCCTTTCATGAACCTGTGCTAGTAAAGTGCTGTGGCCATATTTTCTCTGCAGTCTTTCATGTAATTTGAAAACCAGACCAAATATTTAAGACCATAACACAACTTCCAAATGAGATGTGCCATAATGGTGGCTTGGGTTAGCTGCTCTGAGTGTTCAGAGGGGTGGGGGATAACTTGAACCTGAGGTGTGCAGGAAAAGCATGGGAAAGGAACATTTTAGATCAGTTTTTAATAAAATTATGGTTGTGCTATTCACTTAGAGAATAGTGGGGTGGTTAATAAGTTACAGAGTCTGAAAAAGTGAATTATTTTGGTTCCCCAGGACCTGAGGAATCTCTGATAGAGTGCTAAGATACATTAAATGCACGATAAATATTTGCTGATTAGATGAATCTGCTAGTACCGTTTGATGTAGTTCTCTTTTAATGGAGCAGGAAATGTAATTGCTCTTTGGGGAACAATGACTCAGATAAGACCACTGTTACTGAGTGATGGGAATGAAGATAGGAAAAAGTCATCTTTTAAAACAAAAGGTTATGAAAGTCAGTATATAATGAATGGGATATACTAACCCAGAAATGCTTCTCCTTCAGGAATGATCTGTAATAAATAGTTAACTTTTTTAGTCATTATTTGCTATTTGTTAGATATTGTGCCAAGTTGTCCATATGCATTTCCCCATTAATGTTCATAAGAGATTTATATGGTACTGCCAGACACCCTAATCTACAAATGAAGGAAAGCAGGTGTAGTGAGGCAAAGACACACAAACTTGATCTATGTCAGAAATGTATTCAAACTTCACTCTTTTAAAATAAAAAATTTATTTTTATTGTCTTTTTCATTATTTTTTAAAATTTTGTATCGGAGTATAGCTGAGTAACAACAGTGTGATAGTTTCAGGTGGACAGCAAAGGGACTCAGCCGTACACATACGTGTATCCATTCTCCCTCAAACTCCACTCATATCCAGGCTGCCACAGACTATTGAGAAGGATTCCCTGTGCTATAAACTAGGTCCTTGACTCAATCTTTACTTTTAATCCCAGAAATACTACACTTTGAAAAAGATAGTGTCTGAAATATAGCAAGATAGAAACAACAATAAAAACTTCCTTATTTTTATTTTGTTCCTGCTCACCTGGAAGGCATCAAAGAGCCTGCATTTTCTGTTATTCAGTCATTCTATCGTGTGCAGCTCTTTGAGATCCCAGGGACTGCAGCATGCCAGGCTTTCCTGTCCTTCACTCTCTTTGCTCAAACTCATGTTCATTGAGTCAATGATGCCATCCAAAGATCTCATCCTCTGTCACCCCCTTTTCCTCTTGCCCTCATTCTTTCTCAGCATCAGAAACTTTTCCAGTGAGTCAGCTCTTTGCCTCAGATGGCCAAATTATTAGAAGTTTAGCTTCAGCATCAGTACTTCCAATTTATTCAGGGTTGATTTATTTTAGCATTAACTGGTTTGATCTCCTTGCAGTCCAAGGGACTCTCAAGAGTCTTCTCCAACACCATAGTTCAAAAGCATCAATTGTTGTGCACTCAGGCTTCTTTATGGTCCAACTCTCACATCCATACATGACTACTGGCAAAACCATAGCTTTGACTATATGGACCTTTATCATCAAAGTGATGTCTCTGCTTTTTAATACACTGTCTAGGTTTGTCATAGGTTTTCTTTCAAGGAACAAACATATTTTAATTTCATGGCTACAATCACCATCTGCAGTGGTTTTAGAGCCCAAGAAAATGAAGCCTATATTTAGCAGAGACAAACAATGGAAATTTGCAAGTAAAGTTCCTAAGAACATTTATTAAGGCATGTGTGAAAGGGAAACCTTATTTTGATCTTAGAAATCCTGACCTAGTTTTGTCAGTGGGAATGTTTCCATTTTATTCAGGAGCATTTATTAATCTATGTCAACCTATGAAGCCCATAGATTAACAGAAAAATAATTAGAAATATCCTATCTCTTTTGCTTATTATAGCAAGGAGACATAAGAAAGCCTTCCTAAGTCATCAATGCAAAGAAATAGAGGATAACAAAAGAATGAGAAAGATCTCTTCAAGAAAATTAGAGATACCAAAGGAACATTTCATGCAAATATGGGCTCAATAAAGGACAGAAATGGTATGGACCTAGCAAAAACAGAAGATAGTAAGAAGAAGTGGCAAGAATACACAGAACTATACAAAAAAGATCTTAATAACCCAGATAACCACAAGTCAATCCTAAAGGAAATCAGTCCTGAATATTCCTTGGAAAGACTGATGCTTAGGTTGACACTTCAACACTTTGGCCACCTGATGTGAAGAACTGACTCATTGGAAAAGACTCTGATGCTGGGAAAGATTGAAGGTGGGAGGAGAAGGGGACGGGGATGAGACAGTTGGATGGCATCACTGACTCAATGGACATGCGTTTGAGTAAACTCCAGGAGTTGGTGATTGACAGAGAAGCCTGGCATGCTGCAGTCCATGGGGTCATAAAGAGTCAGACTGAACTGTACTGAACCACGATATTGTGATCATTCACCTAGGGCCAGACATCTTGATGTGCTAAGTCAAGTGGGCTTTAGGAAGCATCCCTACACACAAAGCTAGTGGAGGTGATGGAATTCCAGCTGAGCTATTTCAAATCCTAAAAGATGATGCTGTGAAAGTGCTACAATCAATGTGACAGCAAATATGAATAACTCAGTAGTAATCACAAGGCTCTAAAAGATCAATTTTTACCCTAATCCCAAAGAAAGGCAGTGCCAAAGAATTTTTAGACTACCACACAACCACACTCATTTCACATGCTAGCAAAGTAATGCTCAAAAATTCTCCAAGCTAGGCTTCAACAATACGTGAACTGAGAACTTCCAGATGTTCAAGCTGGATTTAGAAAAGGCCAGAGATATGATTGCCAAAATCAGTTGGATCATGTAAAAAGCAAGAGAGTTCCAAAAGAACATCTACATCTGCTTCATTGAATACGCCAAAGCCTTTGACTGTGTGAATCACAACAAACTGTGAAAGATCCTTGAAGAGAGGGGAATATCAGGCCACCTCACTTGCCTCCTGAGAAATCTGTGTGTTGGTCAAGAAGCAACAGTTAGAACCGCACATGGAACAATGGACTGGTTCAAAATTGGGAAAAGAGTATGTCAAGTCTGTATATTGTCATCTTGCTTATTTAACTTATACAGAGTGCATCATGTGAAATACCAGGCTGGATGAAGCACAAGCTGGAATCAAGATTGCTGGGAGAAATATCAATAATGTCTGAAATGCAAATGGCACCAACCCTATGGCAGAAAGCAAAGAGGAAGTAAAAATGAAAAACTAGAATTAAAAGCTTGCTTAAAACTCAACATTCAAGAAACTAAGATCATGGCATCCAGTCCCATCACTTCATGGCTAATAGATGGGAAAACAGTGAAAACAGTGACATACTTTAGTTTGGGGGGCTCCAAAATCACTGCAGATGCTGACTGAAGCCATGAAATTAAAAGATACTTGCTCCTTGGAAGAAAAGCTATGCCAAACCTTGACAGCATTATTAAAAACTGGAGATACCACTTTGCTGACAAATGTCCATATAGTTAAAGGTATGGTTTTTCCAGTAGTCATGTATGGATGTGAAACTATAAAGAGTTGACTATAAAGAAGCCAGCTTGAGTACCAAAGAATTGTTGCTTTTGAACTGTGGTGTTTGAAAAGATTCTTGAGAGTCCTTTGGACTGCACGGAGATCCAACCAGTTCATCCTAAAGGAGATCAGTCCTGGTGTTCATTGGAGGGACTGATGTTGAAGCTGAAACTCCAATACTTTGGCCTCCTGATGCAGAGAGCTGATTCATTTGAAAAGACTCTGATGCTGGGAAAGATTGAGGGCAGGAGGAGAAGGGGGTAACAGAGGATGAGATGGTTGGATGGCATTACCAACTCAATGGACATGAGTTTGAGCAAGCTCTGGGAGATGGTGAAGGACAGGGAGGACTGACGTGCTGCATTCAATGGAGCTGCAAAGTCAGACACGACAGAGACTGAATAAGAACAATATTTTATTATCAATAAACACTCATCTTGATAAGTTGATCACTACTGTGACTTTTAAATTCTACTCCTAAACACTTATGATGACATTATCAAGTCATATATCCAATTTTTATTTTGGTGGTAAGCACAAATTATATTTCTAATTGCATAATTTTTGCCATCAAAAATTTAGTTTCCTTTGATCTTGGCTATTTGGGCTGCAGGCTATATGCCTAGACAAGGCTACAAAGGCACAATTTTTATTTTTTTAATTTGTACTGTTGATCACCTTTGACCACGTGTGTGTGTGTGTGTGTGTGTGTGTGTGTGTGTGAAGTCGCTCAGTCATGTCCGACTCTTTGCAACCCCGTGGACTGTAGCCCACCAGGCTCCTCTGTCCATGGGGTTCTCCAAGCAAGAATACTGGAGTGGGTTGCCATTTCCTTCTCCAGGGGATCTTCCCATCCCAGGGATCGAACCCAGGTCTCCTGCATTGCAGGCAGACACTTTATCCTCTGAGCCACCAGGGAAGCCAACTGCATATATACCATTTCTTAAATTTCTTTCAGCTACTTGAGATATTAAATATTTCACATAAAAAATGATCATATATCCCAGGAATGAATTCCCAAAAGTCATTCATACTGCTCAATATTGTAATTTTAAGTAAACTACAATAGAAATTTTCTATGAATATTTGAATTATTAACTACCAGTAACACATCACTTTTTTTTTTTTTTTTTTTTTGGTAAGGGAAACTAACCTAACATTAATTGAGCACCTACTTGTATGTCTGGCTTCGGCAAGGAGTTTTCATTGAGATTATTCCATTTCATCCCCATACCAACTTGATGAGGTAGGTATCATCCTCATTTTTGTCAGAAGAGGACTATGAAGCTCAGAAAGGTTACAGAGTTTGTCCAATTACACACTTAGTAACAGAGAGAGCAGGGGCTGAGTCTCACACTCAAGAAACCTCTGCAATCTCTCAGGAGGGATGAGAGAGCCAAAGCTGCTGCAGCCCTTCTTACTTTTCCTACCTGAGAACCAAGATGTTACTGAGAGAAGGATCCTCTCCACCTGGGAGGATGCAGCCTGTTGAAAATAGCAGGGAAAAGCCCTCCAGCAGTAAGGGTGCATGCTTTGGGAAGGTTATGCCTTGTTCACAGCTGCTGTAGGAGGAAGCTACTTGGGGAGGAGCAAACTGGGACAATGGCTAGAGTGGGCGGGCTAAACAGGCCCTTTCTGGATGGAACAGATATGAGAACATACGTTTGGAGCAGACAGCAGTCACAGGCACAGTCGCCACCATTCTCCATCTGCTCATTGGTGTTTGTGATCCAACAGGGATTCAAAATTGGGAGAGCAGATGAGTTTGCGCTTTGCATATCTCAAGACTGTCATCTCACTCATTCTATTGTCTCCAAAGCCCATGGCCACCAGTTCCTGCAGGAAAGAGCAGACTGTTCCCATCATCACATCCAGAGTGACTTTGCCCAGGATGTACTGCCCCTGCCCTGATGTGTGGGTGAGCGACTTATCATTGACACTCTGTCAGGTCAGCCAGGGTACAAGCATTCTCTGGCAACCTGGCTTCCTGCTTTTCATCCTGCTTTATAACCATCATCTGTCCATCCTTATTCAGAACCTTCGTCTTGATGTCCTGAAGAGGCAGCTGGCTGAGGAGCCAGTCTGGCAGCTGCAGGAACAGCAACTCTTCCTCCTGCATAAGGCTTAGCTTCCTGAGCAGCCCTGAGGAAGATCCATGCTTTGGGAGGCCAAAGATCTTCCTGGATACTCAAGGGGAGCCTTCATCTTGGTCTCCTTCTTCTCATCTCATGGCTTCTCTTTCATTTTCCCAGGAGGCATGTCACCTCCAAGTCCTCTTCCTTAAAAAAGCCAGCTCAAGTGGGCCAGTTGCCATGGGCTTCCCTGATGGCTCAGTTGGTAAAGAATCTGCCTGCAATGCCTTTGATCCCTGGATGGGAAGATGCCCTGGAGAAGAAAATAGCAACCCACTCCAGTATTCTTGCCTACAAAATTTCAAAGACAGAGGAACCTGGCAGGCTACAGTCCCTTGGGTTGCAAAGAGTCGGATACAACTTAGCAATTATACCACCATCACATGGGCCAATGGTAGCTGCATAGGCATATATTGAGCATCATTACTCAGCCTAAGGTCATCAATAAAATCATACTTTTCCTGCCTGCACAGGATTGGTTTTGTTTCTTCATCTGGATCCCTATTCTTTTTTGCTTTTCTTGTAGTGAGAGGGCCCCATGTCCAACACATCCACAGTCATATCCCAGCTCCCCTATTACTTCATCATTTTGGCTATTCCTTGCTCAAAGTTGGAGTGGGATTGAATCTTTCTAGGGACTCCCAGTTCCATCCATGGCCCTCTTCCTGTTGGTCATTCACACTTTTTCAACACAGAGCACTAAGCTGGGCTCCTTGTGCTTCCCACTAGTTATCTATTTTACACACGGTAGTACATATATATGCCAATTATACTCTCAAAATTCATCCCACCTTTCTCTTTTCCCCCTCCATGTCCACATGTCCATTCTCTACATCTGTGTCTCTATTCCTGCCCTGTAAATAGGTTCATCTGTACCATTTTTCTAGATTTCACACATATGAGTTAATATACAATATTTGTTTTTCTCTTTCTGACTTTCTTCACTCTGTATGACAGACTCTAGGTCCAAGCAGCATTGTGACCGCTGGTTACACAAATTTATGATAGCAGTAGGTAATTGCATTGAATCCATTATAGCAGCATATATTTCCAAAGAATATATTTTATAAGTAAAAATCTTTTAACTTTAATAATTATATTAATAAGTACTAAGCAAGAAATAGGAATTATAGAAATAAAAATATTTATTAAAAAATAACACACAAAGCCTATATGCTTAAAACAATAAGCTCTTTTAGGCTCACATGTGTATGGGTTGGCGAGGGGATCACTAGTCTCTAACGGCCCAGAGATACCCACTTGCACATCTGTATTTAGCAGCATGCAACTAGGTGGTTCTGTTTGTCCTGACTGGACTGGAAATTATGAGGGTTTCTTTTTCTTTTTTTTTTTTTATTGTCTAGCAGGTTGGCTCACATTTACTTGTTCTCAGAGTACAGTTAGAGAAACAAAAGTGAGAACACAGGCATTCAAGGACTCTTGATGTCTTGTTTGGAAATGGAATACTGGCATTTCTTTCATACTCTATTGACCACAGCAAATCACAAAGCCAGCCCATTTTTAAAGGTTCATGAAATAAGGTCCAACTCTTCTAAACTGACAATGCCATGTTATATGTTATCAAAGGAATAGTCACAAGTAAGTAAACAGGATCTGGGACTTTTTCATAAAAATTGAAAATTTTTTTCATTAATTTGGGTATGTTTTTGTGTGTGTTAATCTTTTTCGTAATTTTTCTTTTTACTTTATTTTGCTTTACAATACTGTATTGGTTTTGCCATACATTGACATGAATCAGCCACGGGTGTACAATTCCCAATCCTGAACCCCCCTCCCACCTCCCACCCCATATCATCTCTCTGGATCATCCCTGTGCACCAGCCCCAAGCATCCTGTATCCTGTATCGAACATAGACTGGCGATTCATTTCTTACCTGATAGTATACATGTTTAAATGCCATTCTTCCAAATCATCCCACCCTCTCCCTCTACCACAGAGTCTAAAAGTCCATTCTATACATCTGTGTCTCTTTTGCTGTCTTGCATAGAGGGTTATCATTACCATCTTTCTAAACTCCATATATATGTGTTAGTATACTGTATTGGCGTTTTTCTTTCTGGCTTACTTCACTCTGTATAATCGGCTCCAGTTTCATCTACCTCACTAGAACTGATTCAAATGTATTCTTTTTTAATGGCTGAGTAATACTCCATTGTGTATATGTACCACTGCTTTCTTATCCATTAGTCTGCTGATGGACATCTAGGTTGTTTCCATGTCCTGGCTATTATAAAGTGCTGTGATTAACATAGGGGTACACGTGTCTCTTTCAAGTCTGGTTTCCTTGGTGCGTATGCCCAGCAGTGGGATTGCTGGGTCATAAGGCAGTTCTATTTGCAATTTTTAAAGGAATCTCCATACTGTTCTCCATAGTGGCTGTACCAGTTTGCATTCCCACCAACAGTGTAAAAGGGTTCCCTTTTCTCCACACCCTCTCCAGCATTTATTGCTTGTAGACTTTTGGATCACTGCCATTCTGACTAGTGTGAAATGGTACCTCATTGTGGTTTTCATGCATTTCTCTAATAATGAGTGATGTTGAGCATTTTTTCATGTGTTTGTTAGCCACCCATATGTCTTCTTTGGAGAAATGTCTATTTAGTTCTTTGGCCCATTTTTTGATTGGGTCATTTATTTTTCTGGACTTGAGCTGCATAAGTTGCTTGTATATTTTTGAGATTAGTTGTTTGTCAGTTGCCCCATTTGCTATTATTTTCTACCATTCTGAAGGCTGTCTTTTCACCTTGCTTATAGTTTCCTTTGTTGTGCAGAAGCTTTTAATTTTAATTAGATCCCATTTGTTTATTTTTGCTTTTATTTCCAGTATACTGGGACGTGGGTCATAGAGGATCCTGCGGTGATTTATGTCGGAGAGTGTTTTGCCTATGTTCTCCTCTAGGAGTTTTATAGTTTCTGGTCTTACATTTAGATCTTTAATCCATTTTGAGTTTATTTTTGTGAATGGTGTTAGAAAGTGATCTAGTTTCATTCTTTTACAAGTGGTTGACCAGTTTTCCCAGCACCACTTGTTAAAGAGATTGTCTTTAATCCATTGCATATTCTTGCCTCCTTTCTTGAAGATAAGGTGTCCATAGGTGTGTGGATTTATCTCTGGGCTTTCTATTTTGTTCCATTGATCTATATTTCTGTCTTTGTGCCAGTACCATACTGTCTTGATGACTGGCTTTGTAGTAGAGCCTGAAGTCAGGCAGGTTGATTCCTCAAGTTCCATTCTTCTTTCTCAAGATTGCTTTGGCCATTCGAGGTTTTTTGTATTTCCATACAAATTGTGAAATTATTTGTTCTAGCTCTGTGAAAAATACCGCTGGTATCTTGATAGGAATTGCATTGAATCTGTAGATTGCTTTGGGTAGTATACTCATTTTCACTATATTGATTCTTTCTATCCATGAACATGGTATATTTCTCCATCTATTAGTGTCCTCTTTGATTTCTTTCATCAGTGTTTTATAATTTTCTATATATAGGTCTTATTTTCTTTAGGTAGGTATATTCCTATGTATTTCATTATTTTCGTTGCAATGGTGAATGGAATTGTTTCCTTAATTTTTTTTTCTACTTTCTCATTATTAGTGTATAGGAATGCAAGGATTTCTGTGTGTTGATTTTATATCCTGCAACTTTACTATATTCATTGATTAGCTCTAGTAATTTTCTGGTGGAGTCTTTAGGGTTTTCTATGTAGAGGATCATGTCATCTGCAAACAGTGTGAATTTTACTTCTTTTCCAATTTGGATTCCTTTTATTTCTTTTTCTGCTCTGATTGCTGTGGCCAAAACTTCCAGAACTATGTTGAATAGTAGCAGTGAAAGTGGGCGCCCTTGTCTTGTTCCCGACTTTAGGGGAAATGCTTTCAATTTTTCACCATTGAGGATAATGTTTGCTGTGGGTTTGTCATATATAGCTTTTATTATGTTGAGGTATGTTCCTTCTATTCCTGCTTTCTGGAGAGTTTTTATCATAAATGGATGTTGAATTTTTGTCAAAGGCCTTCTCTGCATCTATTGAGATAATCATATGTCTTTTATTTTTCAATTTGTTAATATGGTGAATTACATTGATTGATTTACAGATATGAAGAATCCTTGCATCCCTGGGATAAAGCCCACTTAGTCATGGTTTATGATCTTCTTAATGTGTTGTTGGATTCTGATTGCTAGAATTTTGTTAAGGATTTTGCATCTATGTTCATCAGTGATATTGGCCTGTAATTTTCTTTCTTTGTGGTATCTTTGTCAGGTGTTGGTATTAGGGTGATGGTGGCCTCACAGAATGAGTTTGGAAGTTTACCCTCCTCTGCAATTTTCTGGAAGAGTTTGAGTAGGATAGGTGTTAGCTCTTCTCTAAATTTTTATAGAATTCAGCTGTGAAGCCATCTGGACCTGGGCTTTTGTTTGCTGGAAGATATCTGATTACAGTTTCAATTTCTGTGCTTGTGATGGATCCGTTAAGATTTTCTATTTCTTCCTGGTTCAGTTTTAGAAAGTTGTACTTTTCTAAGAATTTGTCCATTTCTTCCATATTGTCCATTTTATTGGCATATAATTGCTAATAGTAGTCTCTTATGATCCTTTGTATTTCTGTGTTGTCTGTTGTGATCTCTCCATTTTCATTTCTAATTTTATTGATTTAATTTTTCTCCCTTTGTTTGTTGATGAGTCTGGCTAATGGTTTGTCAATTTTATTTATCCTTTCAAAGAACCAGCTTTTGGCTTTATTGATTTTTGCTATGGTCTCTTTTGTTTCTTTTGCATTTATTTCTGCCCTAATTTTTAAGATTTCTTTCCTTCTACTAACTCTGGAGGTCTCCATTTCTTCCTTTTCTAGTTGCTTTAGGTGTAGAGTTAGGTTATTTATTTGACTTTTTCCTTGTTTCTTGAGGTATGCCTGTATTGCTATGAACTTTCCTCTTAGCACTGCTTTTATAGTGTCCCACAGGTTTGGGGTTGTTGTGTTTTCATTTTCATTCATTTCTATCCATATTTTGATTTCTCTTTTGATTTCTTCTGTGATTTGTTGGTTATTCAGAAGAGTGTTGTTCAGCCTCCATATGTTGGAATTTTTAATAGTTTTTTCTCCTGTAATTGAGATCTAATCTTAATGCATTATGGTCAGAAAAGATGCTTGGAATGATTTCAATTTTTTTGAATTTATCAAGGTTAGATTTATGGCCCAGGATGTGATCTACCCTGGAGAAGTTTCCATGAGCACTCGAGAAAAAGGTGAAATTCATTGTTTTGGGGTGAAATGTCCTATAGATATCAATTAGGTCTAACTGGTCTATTGTATCATTTAAAGTTTGTATTTCTTTGTTAATTTTCTGTTTAGTTGATCTGTCCATAGATGTGAATGGGGTATTAAAGTCACCCACTATTATTGTGTTATTGTTAATTTCCCATTTCATACTTGTTAGCATTTGTCTTACATTTTGTGGTACTCCTATGTTGGGTGCATATATATTTATAATTGTTATATCTTCTTCTTGGATTGATCCTTTGATCATTATGTAGTGGCCTTCTCTGTCTCTTTTCACAGCCTTTGTTTTAAAGTCTATTTTATTGGATATGAGTGTTGCTACTCCTGTTTCTTTTAGTCTCTATTTGTGTGGAATATCTTTTTCCAGCCCTTCACTTTCAGTCTGTATGTGTCCCTTGTTTTGAGGTGGGTCTCTTGTAGGCAGCATATAGAGGGGTCTTGTTTTTGTATCCATTCAGCCAGTCTTTGCCTTTTGGTTGGGGCATTCAACCCATTTATGTTTAAGGTAATTATTGATAAGTATGATCCCGTTGCCATTTACTTTATTGTTTTGGGTTTGGGTTTATACGCCCTTTTTATATTTCCCATCTAGAGAATATCTTTTAGCATTTGTTGGAGAGCTGGTTTGGTGGTGCTGAATTGTCTCAACTTTTGCTTGTCTGTAAAGCTTTTGATTTCTCCTTCATATTTGAATGAGATCCTTGCTGGGTACAGTAATCTGGGCTGTAGGTTATTTTCTTTCATCACTTTAAGTATGCCTTGCCATTCCCTCCTGGCCTGTAGTGTTTCTATTGAAAGATCAGCTGTTATCCTTATGGGAATCCCCTTGTGTGTTATTGGTTGTTTTTCCTTTGCTGCTTTTAATATTTGTTCTTTGTGTTTGATCTTTATTAATTTGATTAATATGTGTCTTGGGGTTTTTTGCCTTGGGTTTATCCTCTTTGGAACTCTCTGGGTTTCTTGGACTTGGGTGATTATTTCCTTCCCCATTTTACGGAAGTTTTCAACTATTATCTCCTCAAGTATTTTCTCACGGTCTTTCTTTTTGTCTTCTTCTTCTGGGACTCTTACAATTCGAATGTTGGAGCGTTTCATATTGTCCTGGAGGTCTCTGAGATTGTCCTCATTTCTTTTAATTAATTTTTCTTTTTTCCTCTCTGATTCATTTATTTCTATCATTCTATCGTCTATTTCACTAATCCTATCTTCTGCCTCTGATATTCTACTATTTGTTGCCTCTAGAGTGTTTCTGATCTCATTTATTGCATTATTCATTATATATTGACTCTTTTTTATTTCTTCTAGGTCCTTGTTAAACCTTTCTTGCATCGTCTCAATCCTTGTCTCCAGGCTATTTATCTGTGATTCCATTTTTATTTCAAGATTTTGGATCATTTTCACTATCATTATTTGAAATTCTTCCTCAGGTAGATTCCCTATCTCTTCCTCTTTTGTTTGGTTTGGTGGGCTTTTCTCCTGTTCCTTTACTGCTGGGTATTCCTCTGTCTCTTCATCTTGGTTATATTGCTGCATTTGGAGTGGACTTTCTGTATTCTGGGAATTTGTGGAATTCTCTTTGTTATGGAGTTTCCTCACTGTGGGTAGGGTTGTATCAGTGGATTGTCAAGGTTTCTTGGTTAGGGAAGCTTGTGTCAGAGTTCTGGTTGGTAGAACTGAATTTCTTCTCTCTGGAGTACAATGCAGTGTCCAGTAATGAGTTATGAGACGTCTATGGTTTTGGAGTAACTTGCACTGCCTGTATATTGAAGCTCAGGGCTGTGTTCCTGTGTTGCTGGAGAATTTGCATGGTATGTCTTGCTCTGGAACTTGTTGGCCCTTGGGTGGTGCTTGGTTTCAGTGTAGATATGGAGGAGTTTGATGAGCTCCTATCAATTAATGTTCCCTGGAGTCAGGAGTTCTCTGATGTTCTCAGGATTTGGACTTAAGCATCCTTCTTCTGGTTTTCAGTTTTATTTTTACAGTAGCCTCAAGACTTCTCCATCTATACAGCACTGATGATAAAACAACTAGGTTAAAGATGAAAAGTTTCTCCACATTGAGGGTCACTCAGAGAGGTTCACTGAGTTACATGGAGAAGAGAAGAAGGAGGGGTAGTTAGAGGTGACTGGAATGAGATGAGGTGGGATCAAAAGAGGAGAGAGCAAGCTAGCCAGTAATCACTTC
This sequence comes from Oryx dammah, assembly GCF_014754425.2. Taxonomy (NCBI): domain Eukaryota; kingdom Metazoa; phylum Chordata; class Mammalia; order Artiodactyla; family Bovidae; genus Oryx; species Oryx dammah. Next base: position 51,019,803 of record NW_024070187.1, read on the forward strand.
CTTATGTGCATGCCTCAGTCTGGACTGCTCAGAGACGTTCACGGAGTTATACAGGGAAGAGAAGAAGCAGGAAGTAGACAGAAGTGGCCAGGAGGATAAAAGAGGGAAATGAAAAGGAGAGAGACAGATCCAGCCAGTAGCCAGTTCCCATCGTCTGGAACACACAGAGATTCACAGAGTTAAGTTGAGAAGAGAAGGGGGAGGGAGGAGACAGAGACAACCTGGTGGAGAAAAAGGAGAGTCCAAAGGAGGAGAGAGTGGTCAAGGCAGTAATCTCACTCTCAGGTAAACTTGGGTACTGAAGATTGGGTTTTTAAATGTACAAAATTGACAACAAATACCAAAAAGCAAAGATTAAAAATCTAGAATAGAGGTTGGATTTTTAAAAATACAATATTAAAGAAAAGAAGAACAAGAAGAAAAAGAAAAAAGTCACAAGAATTATTAAAATACAACAATAACAACCACACACAAAAAAAAATATATGGCGTTTGCTTTAAAAATAGGGTTTTTGTTTTTTTTGAAAAGTGATAGTAGGTTATAAAAATTAAAATTAAAGGAGAAATAGAGGACTTAAAAATTTTAAAAAAGTTAAAAAGAGAGAAGAAAAAGAAAACAAGAAAAAATCAAACAACAACATCAACAACAAAAACAAACAAAAAAAAAGAATGGTGGTAAATTTAGTAAAGATATTTCTGGGACTTTCTCTGGTGTTGTGGGCAGTGTGGGGTCATTTCCAAGGTGGTTCCCTGTTTAGCTTCTTCTGTTTGCTGGTCTCTTCAGTGTCTGATTTCCACCCTGACACAAGGGAGGTGGTGGTGGACACTTTTTTTTTTTTTTTAGGCTCACTTGAGAGTTGGACTGTGAAAAAAGCTGAGCATCGAAGAATTGATGCTTTTGAACTGTGGTGTTGGAGAAGACTCTTGAGAGTCCCTTGGACAGGAAGAAGATCCAACCAGTCCATCCTAAAGGAGATCAGTTCTGGGTGTTCTTTGGAAGGACTGATGCTGAAATTGGAACTCCAATACTTTGGTCACCTCATGCTAAGAATTGACTCATTGGAAAAGACCCTGATGCTGTGAGGGATTGAGGGCAGGAGGAGAAGGGGACGACAGAGGATGAGATGGCTGGATGGCATCACCGACTTGATGGACATAAGTTTGAGTGAACTCTGGGAGTTGGTGATGGACAGAGAGGCCTGGCATGCTATGATTCATGGGGTCGCAAACAGTCGGACACGACTGAGTGACTGAACTGAACTGAACTGAATAGTCAAGTTTGATGCTTATCTACTTGAAGTTTTAGTCTCTCAGTCATGTCCGACTCTTTGTTACCCAATGGACTGCAGCCTGCCAGGCTCATCTTTCCATGGAATTCTCTAGGCAACAATACTGGAGTGGGTAGTCATTCTCTTCTCCAGGGGTTCTTCCTGAACCAGGGACTGAACCCAGCTCTCCCATGTTGCAGTCAGATTCTTTACTGTCTGAGTCATTAGGGTCTATATAATTGGCGGCTATTATTATTTTCCTAAAAATTAGCATATTTATATTCTTATCCAATAATTTAGCTTCATCTCATAAGTTTTGAGAAGCTAAAACTTTCGTATATTTAAGTATAAAGATTTTCTAATTTAAAGTATGGGTTCTTTCATTTTTGATACAAATTATCTATTCAGTTCAGTTCAGTTCAGTTCAATTGCTCAGTTGTGCCGACTCTGCGACCCCATGAATTGCAGCACACCAGGCCTCCCTGTCCATCACCAACACCTGGAGTTCACTCAAAATCACATCCATCGAGTCCGTGATGCCATCCAGCCATCTCATCCTCGGTCGTCCCCTTCTCCTCCTGCCCGCAATCTCTCCCAACATCAGGGTCTTTTCCAGTGAGTCAAATCTTCGCATGAGGTAGCCAAGGTACTAGAGTTTCAGCTTTGGCATTATTCCTTCCAAAGAAAACCGAGGACTGATCTCCTTTAGAATGGACTGGTTGGATCTCTTCGCAGTCCAAGGGACTCTCAAGAGTCTTCTCCAACACCACAGTTCAAAAGCATCAATTCTTCGACGCTCAGCTTTCTTCACGGTCCAACTCTCACATCCATACATGACCACAGGAAAAACCATAGCCTTGACTGGATGGACCTTTGTTGGCAAAATAATATCTCTGCTTTTCAATATGCTGTCTAGGTTGGTCATAACTTTTCTTCCAAGGAGTAAGTGTCTTCTAATTTCATGGCTGCAATCACCATCTGCAGTGATTTTGGAGCCCCCCAAAATAAAGTCTGACACTGTTTCCACTGTTTCCCCATCTATTTCCCATGAAGTGATGGGACCAGATGCCATGATCTTAGTTTTCTGAATGTTGAGCTTTAAGCGAACTTTTTCACTCTCCACTTTCACTTTCATGAAGAGGTTTTTTAGTTCCTTTTCACTTTCTGCCATAAGGGTGGTGTCATCTGCATATCTGAGGTTATTGATATTTCTCCCAGAAATCTTGATTCCAGCTTGTGCTTCTTCCAGCCCAGCGTTTCACATGATGTCCTCTGCATATAAGTTAAATAAGCAGGGTGATAATATTCAGCCTTGATGTACTCCTTTTCCTATTTGGAACCAGTCTGTTGTTCCGTGTCCAGTTCTAGCTGTTGCTTCCTGACCTGCATATAGGTTTCTCAAGAGGCAGGTCAGGTGGTCTGGTATACCCATCTCTTTCAGAATTTCCCACAGTTTATTGTGATCCACACAGTCAAAGGCTTTGGCATAGTCAATAAAGCATAAATAGATGTTTTTCTGGAACTCTCTTGCTTTTTCGATTATTTAGTGGATTTTTCAATTTGATCTCTGGTTCTTCTGCCTTTTCTAAATCCAGCTTGCATAACTGGAAGTTCATGCTTCACGTATTGTTGATCCTGACTTGGAGAGTTTTGAGCATTACTTTACTAGCGTATGTGATGAGTGCAATTGTGTGGTAGTTTGAGCATTCTTTGGCATTGCCTTTCTTTGTGATTGGAAGGAAAACTGATCTTTTCCAGTCCTGTGGCCACTGCTGAGTTTTCCAAATTTGCTGGCATTTTGAGTGCAGCACTTTCACAGCATCATCTTTCAGGGTTTTAAATAGCTCAACTGGAATTTCATTACCTCCACTAAATTTGCTTTGTTCATAGTGATGGTTTCTAAGGCCCACTTGACTTCACATTCTAGGATGTCTGCCTCTAGGTGAGTGATTACACCATCATGATTATCTTGGTCATGAAGACTTTTTTGTACAGTCCTGTGTATTCTTGCCATCTCTTATTAATATCTTTTGCTTCTATTAGGTCCATATCATTTCTGTCCTTTATCCAGCCTATCTTTGAAATGTTCCCTTGGTATCTCTAAGTTTCTTGACGAGATCTCTTGTCTTTCCCATTCTATTGTTTTCCTCTATTTCTTTGCATTGATCACTGAGGAAGGCTTTCTTAGCTCTCCTTGCTATTCTTTGGAACTCTGCATTCAAATGGGTGTATCTTTCCTTTTTTCCTTTGCTTTTCACTTCTCTTCTTTTCACAGCTATTTGAAGGGCCTTCCCCAGACAGCTGTTTTGCTCTTTTGTATTTCTTTCCCACGGAGATGGTCTTGATCCCTGTCTCCTGTACAATGTCACGAACCTCCGTCCATAGTTCATTAGGCATTCTATCTATCTATCAGATCTAGTCCCTTAAATCTATTTCTTACTTCCACTGTATAATCATAAGGGATTTGATTTAGGTCATACCTAAATAGTCTAGTGGTTTTCCCTACTTTCTTCAATTTTAGTCTGAATTTGACAATAAGGAATTCATGATCTGAGCCACAGTCAGCTCCTGGTCTTGTTTTTGCTGACTATATAGAGCTTCTCCATCTTTGGCTGCAAAAAATAAAATCAATCTAATTTTGGGTTTGACCATCTGGTGATGTCCATGTGTAGAGTCTTCTCTTGTGTTGTTGGAAGAGGGTGTTAGCTATGACCAGTTCATTCTCTTGGTAAAACTGTATTAGCCTTTGCCCTGCTTCATTCCATATTCCAAGGCCAAATTTGCCTGTTACTCCAGGTATTTCTTGACTTCCTACTTTTGCATTCCAGTCCCCTATAATGAAAAAGATATATTTTTTGGGTGTTAGTTCTAAAAAGTCTTGTAGGTCTTCATAGAATCTTCAACTTCAGCTTCTTCAGTGTTACTGGTTGGAGCATAGACTTGGATTTAGTGTGTTTTAAATTTTTAAAAATGTATTTGAAATATCTAAACTTTTAGATATATTTTCTAGCATAATAGCATATTGTCCAGAGAACGTAAACTGAATCTTAATATAGATGATTTGCACTGCAGTCCATAGAATCAGAAAGAGTACGACACAGCTGGGCCACTGAACAACAGAAAATGTACTATAGAAGTAAGTCAGACAGGCACAAAATAATACATACTTATGCTTCCATTCATATATAAAGTTCAAAACAAGCCAAACTATTGCTTATCCTTGGAGAGTAAATAGTGACTAAGTGAAGGCATAATGGAGATTTTGACAAGGCTGTTGATATTTTCCTTCTTGATCAAGGTTCTACTTGCAATTGGTAATTTGTGAAAATTCATTAAGCTCTTTATACTTGTGATTTATGCACATTTTAACACACTTGTTATATTTAAGTTAGAAGTTGGAAATCTCAGTGAACTTGTTTATAGCAGATAAGATACAGCTGAAGAGAGGTTTAGTAGGATAAATATGAATTTAAGGAATTATGAGTTTACAGCATAGAGATTCAAGGAGATAAAATTATAGATAAGAGTTTACAAGATATGTAGAAGAAAATGAGAATGCTACAATTACACATTCATATTTCTAATGTATCTTTGCCAATCCTCTCATCAGAGCAAAGAGTCTAGTCCCTCAAGGCAATGAATCTAGTATGACCACCTGACCTACCTCTTGAGAAATCTGTATGCAGGTCAGGAAGCAACAGTTAGAACTGGACATGGAACAACAGACGGGTTCCAAATAAGAAAAGGAGTACATCAAGGCTGTATATTGTCACCCTGCTTATTTAACTTATATGCAGAGTACATCATGAGAAACGCTGGACTGGAAGAAACACAAGGTGGAATCAAGATTGCTGGGAGAACTATCAATAACCTCAGATATGCAGATGACACCACCCTTATGGCAGAAAGTGAAGAGGAACTAAAAAGCCTCTTGATGAAAGTGAAAGTGGAGAGTGAAAAAGTTCGCTTAAAGCTCAACATTCAGAAAACAAAGATCATGGAATCCGGTCCCATCACTTCATGGGAAATAGATGGGGAAACAGTGGAAACAGTGTCAAACTTTATTTTGGGGGGCTCCAAAATCACTGCAGATGGTGATTGCAGCCATGAAATTAGAAGATGCTTACTCCTTGGAAGAAAAGTTATGACCAACCTAGATAGCATATTCAAAAGCAGAGACATTACTTTGCCAACTAAGGTCTATCTAGTCAAGGCTATGGTTTTTCCAGTGGTCATATATGGATGTGAGAATTGGAGTGTGAAGAAGGCTGAGCTCCGAAGAATTGATGCTTTTGAACTGTGGTGTTGGAGAAGACTCTTGAGAGCTGCTTCAACTGCAAGGAGATCCAACCAGTCCATTCTGAAGGAGATCAACCCTGGGATTTCTTTGGAAGGAATGATGCTAAAGCTGAAACTCCAGTACTTTGGCCACCTCATGCAAAGAGTTGACTCATTGGAAAAGACTTTGATGCTGGGAGGGATTGGGGCCAGGAGGTGAAGGGGACGACCAAGGATGATATGGCTGGATGGCATCACTGACTCAATGTACGTGAGTCTGAGTGAATTCCGGGAGTTGGTGATGGACAGGGAGGCCTGGCGTGCTATGATTCATGGGGTCACAAAGAGTCGGACACGACTGAGTGACTGGACTGAACTGAACTGAACTATATATTTAAAAAGTTTTTTCTTTCATTATTATTTTGTGCCAATGAGAAGTGTCATTAGGATATACCTACTTATGCTGGTTAATAGTACCTTCACTTGTTTGATGTGGACCTGGTCAGTTCAACTGTGATTTTTTATTTTCTTTTGTTTGTGGTGGAATGAGAGAATATCTAAATCTTATCATTATAGAGATCGTTCTTTCATTTATTCAACAACCGTGCACTGTTCACAGTGAGTAAGTTACACCAGATGAAAAATGAAGAGCTCAGAAGGCCCTCCTATGCTTTATCATCTTGCTTTCACTATACTTCCTTTCAGTCATTCAGTTCCTACTATGTTAACCTCCTTGCTGTCCTTCAGTGACGGAAGTTTTTCCCTTTTTCCTGGAAAGTTCTTTTTCAACATAACTGTATGCCAGGCTTTCTTTTGTTTTTTTCAACCTTTTGGTCAAATGTCATTCTATTAGCAACTCATTCCTTCACCAACTGCATCCCTCCCTATGACAATTTCATATTTTCCGCCACAGCACTTATCATCAACAGATAATTTTGAAAAACAGTATTATTTGCTGTCCTTGTTCTCCCTTATCTGTCTTTCTTCCTGAAAGTAAACTTCAAAGTGACATGTGTTTTTTTTTTTCATTACTATAATGTTCTTAGTACTTGGAACAGTTCCTAATCATAGTAGGTACACAAATATGATTTTTGAATGAATGGATATATGAACTAATAGTGCACAGTGAAATCAGCCTTTGATTTCAAAAAAAAGGAAACCCCAGCACTGTGGTGGCTTATAATAAAGTTTTATTTATTGCATTGGCTAAATATCCCAATCTCATTCTAAGAGTTGATGGAGCCTTCACCATCAGACACATTGCCTTTCAGGGATTAAGCCAACTTCACACTGTTTCTTAAATTGTCCCACTCAAAAATGATAAATAGAAAACTCAGTCACATTTCACTGTTCCCAGAAGGTAGTTTTTAGCTACCTGTGCCAAAGAAGGCAGGCTGTGATAATGGCAGAGATCATATTTGTATACAGTGGTTAGGAAAGACCTCCTAGAGAGAATAACAGTTGAACTGAGCTCAGATTTCTTTCTAGAGGCTGTCAACTATGGTGTTCTAAGACATGATTTAGATCCCAGTTCTATGTTATCTACCAAAAATTAATAGAGCTAACCGTATTTCTTAGGATTATGGCATTAAGTGAGATATTTCATATGCATAACTTAGCACAGGTTCTAGAAATTAATAAATACTAAAAAATGCTGTCTATTATTTATAACATTATCACTGACATTTAAAGTCTGTTTGAATTAAACAGTAAGTCTTTCTTCAAACAGTGAAATATAAAAACATATCTAAAGGGAGTAGATCAGTACTGGATGGATTTTTTTTCATAAAGAGGACCATTCATTATTGTAGGATCCACTCAAAAGAGGTAAGCTTTGAATCATGTTTGGTTGAAACACTGGTTACACACTAATCTGTATGAAAGGTGGATAATGCTCTTGAAATCAGAGCAATGATGGGAGCCCACATGGAATATATTGAAACAAATTATTTATCAAACACTGAGCAAATAAACCCTGCCAGAAATAGAGGGTCAAATTTGTATTCAACATTTGTGTTTTAAAACTCACCCACCACCAACAGTATCCGGAGATATTTGTAGAAATATATTGTTCAGTAATAACAGTTAATGCCAGAGATAGAGAAGATCAACAAAGCTTTAATCTCAATTACTTTGAAGTAGAAGAAAAGTTTTCAAAAAGGTAGTCATGCACAAGCATGTGCTCTAAGCTAGAATACTTTAAAAAAGATTAATATGATAATATCAATACAATGCTAAAATACTGACTACTAAGGAGGAGGAAAAATTACTGGTATTGTATTATGGGAGGAAAGCTCTGTGAAGAGAGTTTGGAGGAAATTTTGACTTGATGTATTTAGACTGGAAGGGTGACAATGAATTCATACACAAAAACAAATAAATAGAAGCAGTTAAACTCTCTGTACTGTTCTCTACCTCCCATATTGTTTTATCCTCAATAATGAAAGTTTAAAATAATTAAGCATGTTGGTTAAACACATACTACTCATTAATAGAGTAATTACCATAGATTTCCACAGTAAGATAAGAGTGTATATCTTAATACTCGATTTGTTATGCAAAAACATTATGTTCTTTAACTCCTCATTATAACTCGTGAGGATTGCTAGAATTTAGCTTATAGAATTACTGAAAGCCTACTTGAAGTTATGCTGTGCAAAAAAAAGAGTTAAGAAGATAGAGGAATACGATCGAATATGGTTGCTTATCATCATATGATACCAATTAGTATTTCACTAACACTGATTATTAAGGAGCACTGTGTGACTTACATTTCCATTTTCACTTAACACATTTTCTTTAGGTGTTTAGTTGTTCACGGGTATGAGAATTTATTTTGCTATTCACTGAGATCTCAGTTGGAGCTCTGACATTCCTGACTTATCAGAGCTTTTTCCACTTCAAGAAAAAAAAAAAAAAATTACCATTCCTCAAGGCACTAAATTACTTTTAGTATTACAATTGCTAGTCCTTTGTCTCTCCTTGATCCTCTGACATTTTTTTCATGTCTTCTCTTGTAGTGCACTTGAGCAGAGCTATTTTGATTAAATAACTCCCCAGAGGACTGAGATTATAATACAATAGTCTTCCAAACAGGTTATTCTTGAGTACATATTGCCATTATGCAGTGCAGATATAGCATCAGTATTTCATAAATGCATGTTTCTATGAAATCTGCCAAGTAGATGAATATCTCTTTCATTGTTCCTGACATCATTGAATTATAAATAATAAAGTGAAGCTCAAATTGTTTATTTGCAATGGAAGAGCTCTGAGAAAAATTTCAGTTATCAATGATATAGTAACCTCTAGAAAAGACAGGAACTTTAAAATTACAGTGAACACTATCTGAAATAATTCCTCTTAAATTGGGCAAGTGCTCAAAATTGCCATACATCAACTCTCCAAATCCAATAGAGTTAAAATGAATGGTGAGTACATACTTATTCATAGTTTTATTTTTTTCCAGAACCAATCTGCTTCAGTGTTTTGAAGTTAAGATAGTATTAGATGGGTGAAGCGATTACTAACTAGCATGGTTTGAACAAGGAAGACTATTCACTACTAGTCAGATTCTTTATTCTTCTGAGAAAGTGGTTACAACAGTTCGTAAGAATAATACTCTTCCTTTCTTATGTCAAATGACCACTTTCATTGCACATGGAAAGCTTCAAACATTAAACAAAATATGAGACAATTTAATTAAATCTTAAGAATTGAACTTCTTAAGTAAAATAAAGTCAAAAGTAAAATTTTAATCAGTGTGATTAATTATTCTCTTCCACCTTTTCATGTAGTTAGCATTTTAGTAGAGACCATTGTATGTTAAATCTTCAAGGAATTAAGTAAAAGGCCAATGAAGCCTGATTCAGTTTGAAAGTTCCCATTTAATATAGTTATCTTATTCCCAGACTCAGAAAAACTAAAAATTCTTGACATGTTAAAAAGTAAGGAAAACTACAAAGTTTCAGTTATGTAAGAAGATAAGTCGTGGAGATCTAATGGACAACAATTTGAGTATATTAACAATGTTGTACTGTACCCATGCAATCTGCTAAGGGAGTAGACCAAAATTTTATCACTGCACAAACAAAAAATAGGAAAATAGTAACTATGTGAACTTATGGGTATGTTAATTAGCTAAGTAGTGTGAATATTATGTTGTACAAAATATATACAATGTTTGCTGCTGCTACTGCTAAGTTGCTTCAGTCGTTTCCGACTCTGTGCGACCCCATAGACGGCAACCCACCAGGCTCCCCTGTCCCTGGGATTCTCCAGGCAAGAACACTGGAGTGGGTTGCCATTTCCTTCTCCAAGGCATTAAAGTAAAAAGTGAAAGTGAAGTCGCTCAGTCGTGTCCGACTCTTAGCGACCCCATGGACTGTAGCCCACCAGGCTCCTCCATCTATGGAATTTTCCAGGCACGAGCACTGGAGTGGAACTGTCATTTATACCTCAATAAAGCTAGAAAAAAAATTTAAAGTAAGCAAAGCTGTAAATCAAAGTGCAAAAAAACCTATTTCTTTGAGGAACAGACCACTCAGAAGCTTTGCATATGCTCAAAAATGCTTTACTAAAAAAAAAAGAAGAAGAAGAAAAAAAGAAAAGTCCTGTATTCTTTTTAGGTTATTAATTTGAGCACAGTCTGGTTGCTAATTTAATTTTGAGAGATTTAATATATTTTGGAGAGGTTAGGAACTTTTGTGTTCAGTGGTATTTGGTGGTAGGAGGTTATTTTACCTGCTGAACCATCCATGAGGAAGCCCTTAGGAACTTAGATTTGTTTATTTTATATCTCCTTCTTGTGTTAGGACTAGTAGTAGAAACCAAAGAGAATGACAACAGAATCGTAGAGCCAGCTGAAGGAAATAAAAATCTATTTTCTAGTATTTAGTCAATTAAAGGTAAAAGTAAAATTAGGTGGCTTATTTCCCTTGCTACTTTCACCTCAAAATAACAACTTAATCGTGGTTAGGTACCTATCTAGCATTTTTTTCTGTATGGCAGGATATACTTATTAAATAATGCATTAGCAAACTTTTATGAACTTAGGGAAGGGTGAAAGCACTCTGATTTTCCCATTGAAATATATACCAAATACATTTAACTAAAACAATTGAAATACACACTTAGTTTCTAGAATTTCCTGAACTGTAATTTTCTATTAACAATGAATAAGATCAATGGTAGTTTGGAGGAAGTAGTTGCTTCAAGGATAAAATTCTTTTTTTTTTTTTTTTTTTTTGGTGGGGGTGGGAATTAAAAGGAAAGGCTGCTGTATCCGGACTCGTCTCTACTGACGGAAAAATACTATAACCGATTTACTTCACTTTCACCAATCCTTCCTCATTTTCCCTGTGATCCCACAACTATTACGGTTTATTTTGGGTTGACCAAACAAGAATACTGAAAAAGAACATTTATTGTATATCTAAATTAATGAAACTAGGGGTAGAAAGAGAAGCACTGTACCACTTGAGATATTTTTGCTCTCAGAAAAGATAGAGGTGCTCATAAGGTCAAGTGTTCTTTTGGTTATAACTTCCAAGCATTCTAGCAACAAGAAAAAGTAAGTTCTATATATTACTGTGCTTCTTAAAATTCTTCTCTTTTATTTTCTACTATTCTATTTATAGCACTCTTGAAAATACAATAGACACACACAATAAAACAACTTTCACTTTTCTCTTGTCTGAATATAAAAATTCTGAATATTTTCATAAAATCTCATTATTTTTTCATTTTACAGTCAGTCTTTGTAAAATAAATTTGAAAAGTTATGCATAATATTATATGTTTCAAGTATATTTTGTACTTTAGCATTTATATTAAAATGTTCTTTCTCTTTTCACTAATTATTTCATACTATTAACAAAATATGTCAAAGAAACCATGTAAGAGTGGCATTAAAATTGGTATAAGTTTAAGATAGTCATCATTTGATATTTACATTCTCATTGTAAATTCTGTTACTTTTAATCTCATATAAAATTACCTAATAAAATTTTGTTCTCTCTATGAAACATAATATACTATAATTAATTTTATGACATAAATATTTTAATATGCTAATATTGCAAACCCAGAGTATTCAAAAGTGTGGGTATTTATACCAGAACTGTGACTTCAAATTATTTAATCTTTTGGGGTTTAAAATATCTGTACCTTCAGATGGCCAAGAGGCACATGAAAAGATGCTCAACATCAATAATTATTAGAGAAATGCAAAACAAAACTACAATGTATTCTTGGATTATGGCAATTTTTTTTTAGCCAAGACACCAAAAGCACAATCTATTTTTCAACCAAGGGAAAAAACAAAAACAAAAAAGAAGAGAAAGAGAGGGAAAATAAGAATGATTGTTCTTTAAAAGATACTGTTAAAAGAATGAAAATATGAAAACATCAACCACTGACTGGGTGAAAATTTTTGCAAAGCATATATTACTACTACTACTAAGTCGCTTCAGTTGTGTCTGACTCTGTGCAACCCCATAGATGGTAGCCCACCAGGCTCTGTGTCCCTGGGATTCTCCAGGCAAGAATACTGGAGTGGGTTGCCATTTTCTTCTCCAATGCATGAAAGTGAAAAGTGAAAGTGAAGTCGCTCAGTCATCTCCAACTCAGCGACCCCATGGACTGTAGCCCACCAGGCTCCTCCATACATGGGATTCTCCAGGCAAGAACACTGGAGTGGGTTGCCATTTCCTTCTCGAATGCATGAAGATGAAAAGTGAAAGTGAAGTTGCTCAGTCGTCTCTGACTCTTAGTGACCCCATGGACTGTAGCCCACCAGGCTCCTCCATCCATGGGATTTTCCAGGCAAGAGTACTGGAGTGGGGTGCCACTGCCTTCTTCAAGCATATATTGGATACATAAATTATATCTAAAATGTATAAAACTCATCAGTCACCACAGGACTAGTAAAGGTCAGTTTTCATTCCAATCCCAAAGAAAGGCAATGTCAAAGAATGTTCAAACTACTGCACAATTGCACTAATTTCACATGCTAGCAAAAAAGACTCAACATTCTCCAAGTTAGGCTTTGACAGTATGTGAATCAAGAACTTCCAGATGTTCAAGCTGAATTTAGAAAAGGCAGAGGAACCAGAGATCAAATTGCCAACATCTGTTGGACCATCAAAAAAGCAAGAGAATTCCAGAACATCTACTTCTGCTTCACTGACTATGCTAAAGCCTTTGACTGTGTGGATCACAACAAACTGTGGAAAATTCTTAAAGAAATGGGAATGCCAGATTACCTTATTTGCCTCCTGAGAAACCTGTATGCAGGTCAAGAAGCAACACAACAGCAGTCTGGTTCAAAATTGGGAAAGGAGTATGTCAAGGCTGTTTACTGTCACCCTGCTTATTTAACTTCTATGCAGAGTACATCATGAGAAACGCTGGGCTGGAAGAAGCACAAGCTGGAATCAAGATTGCCGGCATAAATATCAGTAACTTCAGATATGCAGATGACACCATGCTGATAGCAGAGATTGAAGAAAAACTAAAAACCTGTTGATGAAAGTGAAAGAGGAGAGTGAAAAAGCTGGCTTAAAACTCAACATTCAAAAAACGAAGATCATGGCATCCAGTCCCATCACTTTGTGGCAAATAGTTGGGGAAAAATGCAAACAGTGACAAACTTTATCTTCTTAGATTCCAAAGCACTGCAGATGCTGACTGGAGCCATGACATTAAAAGATGTTTGCTACTTGGAAGAAAAACTATGACAAACCTAGACAGCATATTAAAAAGCAGAGACATTACATTGCCAACCAAGGTCTGTATAGTGAAAGCTATGGTTTTTTTTAGTAGTCTTTTATGGATGTGAGAGTTGGACCATAAAGAAGATTGAGCACAAAAGAATTGATGTTTTTAAACTCTGGTGTTGGAGAAGACTCTTGAGAGTCCCTTGGACTTCAAGGAAATCAAACCAGTCCATCCTAAAGGAAATCAACCCTGAATATTCATTGGAAGGACTGATGCTGAAGCTGAAACTCCAATACTTTGGACACCTGATGTGAAAAGCCATCTCTTTAGAAGAGATCCTGATGCTGGGAAAGGCTGAAGATAGGAGGAGAAGGGGATGACAGAGGACGAAATAAGTGGATGGCATCACCGACTCAATGGACATGAATTTGAGCAAGCTCTGGGAAAAGATGAAGGATAGGGAAGCCTGGCATGCTCCATGGGGTTACAAAGAATCAGATATAATTGAGTGACTGAACAACGCAACAAAAATACTCAGTCTCAAAATCGCAAAGAATCAGATATAATTGAGTGACTGAACAAAATAACAAAAATACTCAGTCTCAAAAAAACTCAATAAAATGACAAAATATTTAATATTAATTTAATATTTACACAGAATCCTTACCAAAGGAAGCCCCAATATGTATTGGTTAGAGTTTAATCAAAGAAGTAGTACACTATATTTAGGGAACTTCGGGTGGTTTGGGGATTCTCAGGTGTGGAGCTAGTGATAAAGAACTTGTCTGCTAATGCAGAAGAGTTAAGAGATGTGGGTTCCATCCCTGGGTTGGGAAGATTCCTTGGAGGAGGAAATGGCAACCCATTTCAGTATTCTTGCCTGGAGAGTCCCATGGACAGAGGAAGCAAGCGGGCTACACTCTACATATCCTAGAGTCGGATATGACTGAAGTGACTTAACATGCACACAGGAGGTTTTAATTTCTGTTTCTGTCATTTATATCTAAAATTTTAAAATATAATTTCACTTATTTCTTGTTGGCCTTTTAAAAGAAAAATGAGGCAATTAAATTGATTTTAAAATAGCTTAGTTATAAAAAAAAAAAAGATCTAGCTCATTAGTCAATAAGGGTTTACCAAATGTTTAATTTATATAATATATATGTACTTCTATTAGGCAGTTTTAGAGACCAGGGCTAGATGGGAAAAATAAAACAAAACTTGATTTTCTTGAAACACTACAATACCACCTTTATATTTGTTTATACAGCTTAATTAATCCCCTTTAGTTTTACTGCCAACATAAGCAATTTATGTTGCAGTGGCCAAACACAAAGCAAGATATTTGGCAAAGCTACTAAGTAGGGAATATTTTCTGCTCAAAGCTGGATATTTGATCAAAAGCCCTTTAAATTAAATCAGATTTTTTAAAATTGCCATTGTTTCCTTTTTTCATCAATTTTGCTTAAGTAAATTTTAGTCGTTTAGGAACACAAAATGCTGAATGGTTCCCAGTGTGTTATTTAGCACAGGCCTTAAGCTTTTGGGAGGAGTTTTATTTTCTTATTGCAGATATAATCATGTTGATGCTATTTGTCATGGACCAAAACTGGACAGCTTAGTGTTTTAAAGCCAGGCCTTTCTATCAATCTTTCTGAAAGAACAATGAGATTAGCACTACAGGCTTCACATTATTGATTATTCTTAAATTTATGACTCCAAAAATTCAACGTAATAACATAGCCCAATTTCACCAATCGAAAGGTTGAAGGAGAAAGGTTAACACCTTTATCAACTCACCAAATTTTGGCATAGCCCAAATACATATGTTAATTCTATATATTGTTTTCAAACTTTCTAATATATTTTGGATTTGGAGAAGTATTAAAATATGACTTGTGTTTAGTTTTCTTTGTCTTTAGTTCAATTGTATTACTTTTCTCTTTATAACATAATGGTAAGGAAGAGTATCGTAATACTACTTTATTTGGTATGAAAGTGAAAGTGAAAGTTGCTCAGGCATGTCTGACTCTATGCTATCCCAAGGAAGATACAGTCGATGGAATCCTCCAGGCAAGAATACTGGAGTGGGTAGCCTTTTCCTTCTCCAGAGGATCTTCCCAATCCAGGGATCAAATCCAGGTCTTCTGGCATTGCAGGCAGATTATTTAGCCACTGAGCCACAAGGGAAGCCCAAGAATACTGGAGTGGGTAGCCTATCCCTTCTCCAGCACATCTTCCCAACCCATCAAACTGGGATCTACTGCACTGCAGGCAGATTCTTTACCAACGGAGCTATCAGGGAAGCCCTCAAAATGTAGTTAAAACCCCTTCCAGATAAGCCTTCTCCCTGTTGCCCTCTGAGAGATTCTGACTTTCACAGATGTCCATTGTGAAGTTATATTATGTGACTCAATTTAATTTGGTTTTCATTGAGTGGTTCCAGTTTCACAGAAGTACCATCATCCCTCCTTATCCTTATCAGCAGTGCTAATTCCAGATGCCAGGGGATACCAAAGTCCTCAAATACTTCATTTGGCCTTTCCTGTCCTAACTGCAGTTTCCACATTCACAGATTCAACCAACCCCAGATCCTCGGTTAGTTGAATCTGTGTCTTGGAAGCCTTCAGTTTGGAAATCCCTGGATAAGGAGGGACTACTGATACTAAACTCCATGTTAGACCATCTGACACATTCTTTACATTTGTGTTATATAGCATGGCTGGAGGTAAGAAGTATAAAACATGGAAACTCACTCCTCTAACAGCTAAAATATACATTGTGCACTGTATCATCTTTGTCTTTGACTGTTTCTCATTCTGACTTTTAAATTTTGATTATAGTTACAAATAACACTTCCTGATTTGCATTTATGAAAACATCCATTGTGACTATAAGAAATACACCTGTGACTTTTCTACTTTGGAGCTGGAAGGAAGTTTATAAACATTATATAATTATTTCTCACAATACTCAAACCAAAGTTTAATATTCTCATATTATAACCAGGGAAATGAGAATTGAATGCTAAAACTAGTTGTTAATTACCTAATACATTAGGGAAAGAGGTGGTCAGGTCTAGGCTGAGCACTTGTAGTATGATCCTAGATTTGTAGATACTGTAAATAAGCTAGATGTTGTTTAGTCTCTAAGTTTTGTCCAACTCTTTTGCAACCCCAAGAAATGTAGCCCCACAAGACTCCTCTGTCCATTAGATTAGCCAGGAGGAATACTAGAGTGGGTGAACATTTCTTTCTCCAGGGGATCTTCCTCACCAGGGATCAAACCTGTGTTTCCTGCATTGGCAGGTGGATTTTTTTTTTTACCACTTAACCACTGGAGAAGCCCAAACTAGATGATAGGATTACAGAATATTATTTACAATTAATATGCTCAGAGTTCATGAAAGGATTATATCTTGTGCTTTGCATAAGCTTCTGAGTAACATGGTCTAATTTTTTAAGGAATTGCAACAGTGATTACTTTTATTAGTAAGTAACACATATTACAAGATCATTTCATTCAATCCTTTCTTGCATTTTTTGGCATAAATATGTGATTTTTGAACTGAATTTTACATTTTACTGAATTCACATTCCATGACTCACATTCTACTTTCACATTTACAGGAGTAACTTGAGTTACTTTGAATAAAGCTCATACAAGTGATAGAATAAAAAAAAAATTATAGTATACCAATATTTGTGGGTGTTGTTGCTGTTCAGTTACCAAGTCATGTCCCACTCTTTGCGACCCCAGGGACTGCAGCATGTGATTCAGTCAGTCAGTTCAGTTGCTCAGTTGTGTCTGACCCTTTGTGACCCCATGAATTGCAGCACACCAGGCCTCCCTGTCCATCACCAACTCCCGGAGTTCACTCACACTCACGTCCATCGAGTCAGTGATGCCATCCAGCCATCTCATCTTCTGTTGTCCCCTTCTCCTCCTGCCTCCAATCCCTCCCAGTGTCAGAGTCTTTTCCAATGAGTCAACTCTTCGCATGAGGTGGTCAAAGTACTGGAGTTTCAGCTTTAGCATCAGTCTTTCCAATGAACACTCAGGACTGATCTCCTTTAAGATGGACTGGTTGGATCTCCTTGCAGTCCGAGGGATTCTCAAGAGTCTTCTCCAACACCACAGTTCAAAAGCATCAATTCTTTGGCGCTCAGCTTTCTTCAAGAAACAAATTTCCTTATGAAACTGATTTTCTTTCTATTCAATGTAGCTAGGCTTGGGTGGGGAATTCTCTTAATAATGTGAAACTCATATAATAAAAAAGTTACTCCATGCTGACTTAAGCAGATGAAAGAGCTACTTTAAATGAGAGGCTAGTACAGCAGCCTGAAGCTTGGAAAACATTTCTTTTTTATACTTCACATTGATGATCAAGGATAGAAATTACATTAAAAAGAGCAAAATGAAGGGTAATAAAAGGAGTTTAACTTGTAGGTAGCCTGGTTGCCTGAGTTTTCTCATATAAGATGAACCAAGCTTTTAGACTCCAAATTGAAAAAAAAAAAAAAACCTATTTCTCTTCCATTTCTGAATATTCTTCTATTATTCTGATATATAAATATATGTCTTTCTGCTAATGACTCTAGTTATATTTAAATTATGATAATTAATCTATGTGCCAGGATTTAAGAACTGGTCTTTGTAGGTATTATCTGAGGTTTTGTAAACCTAAATAAGGACTCTTTTTCTTAGTTACAGAAAATATGTTTATATTAGTGAAAACCTTTGGAGAAGGAAATGGCAACCCACTCCAGTATTCTTGCCTGGAAAATCCCATGGATTGGAGGAACCTGGTAGGCTACAATCCATGGGGTCGTAAAGAGTCGGACACGACTGAGCGACTTCACTACCTCACTTTATTTGCTTTATTGTTTTTGGCTCAAATTTAGAACACTTGCTACCATTTCTATTTAAAGAGTATTTGATTGGTTGGCTAGAGTTTTTTTTTTTTTTAATTCCCTCCACTGTTGATATTTTTTAAACTGTAAACTCCTACCACTTTGTTACATGAGGATGAATCTTAAAGTGCAGAGCAATAAAATTTCAAGTCAAAAGAAACAAAGTTTGAAAAAAGTTAGTTTCCCAAATCAGTTCATTAGATTTGCAAAGAAAAACACCTTAATTTGTATCTTGAATTTTGGTTGGACTTCTTGATGATCTTATAGGTGCCTTCAAGTTCAGATATCTTAAAAATCGTACAACCTTTACAGTATATCTGTAATATAGTTATATTTTTAAAAGTAAAAACACTTTTAAGATTACTGATATTCACAGTAAACACTGATATTCCAAATCTTATTTCCAACCATAAAGGTGAGCACAGCAAGAGAATGTGTATCATTTTATAACTTTATAATCTGAAGCCTATTTTTATTTTTTAACTTATGGAGCATCCAGTACATGTATGTCTACACTACCTATAATTTTAAATTAGATAAGTGGTCAAGTATGGAATGCATAAAAAGAGACAAACTCACTGTTGGATTTACTCTAAAATAACTAAATAGCAAAAAATATGCTATCAAAAGATATGAAATATTTTCCAAAAGTACAATAATTCAAGTTATAATTTTCATAATTACTACTGAATTAAGAATTCAGGAACATATAAGGCATAATTAAGTACTTCAGTTCTGTTCAGTTCAGTCGCTCAGTCGTGTCCGACTCTTTGTGACCCCACGAATCGTAGCACGCCAGGCCTCCCTGTCCATCACCAACTCCCGGAGTTCACTCAGAATCCCGTCCATCCAGTCAGTGATGCCATCCAGCCATATCATCCTCGGTCGTCCCCTACTCCTCCTGCCCCCAATCCCTCCCAGCATCAAAGTCTTTTCCAATGAGTCAACTCTTCGCATGAGGTGGCCAAAGTACTGGAGTTTCAGCTTCAGCATCATTCCTTCCAAAGAAATCCCAGGGTTGATCTCCTTCAGAATGGACTGATTGGATCTCCTTGCAGTCGAAGCAGCTCTCAAGAGTCTTCTCCTACACCACAGTTCAAAAGCATCAATTCTTCGGTGCTCAGCCTTTTTCACAGTCCAACTCTCACATCCATACATGACTACTGGAAAAACCATAGGCTTGACTAGATGGACCTTAGTCGGCAAAGTAATGTCTCTGCTTTTGAATATGCTATCTAGGTTGGTCATAACTTTTCTTCCAAGGAGTAAGAGTCTTTTAATTTCATGGCTGCAGTCACCATCTGCAGTGATTTTGGAGCCCCCCAAAATAAAGTCTGACACTGTTTCCACTGTTTCTCCATATGTTTCCTATGGAGTGATGGGACCAGATGCCATGATCTTTGTTTTATCATACAGTAAATAAATTTATCCATTTTGTGTGAAACCACACCTGAAATTTTATCTAATAATTTTAATTAGTACTCAAATACTGTTTTCCAATTCTACCTTAAATAACATTATAAAAATCTACATAGCATAAAACAAATTAAAATTCACATATCACATATAATTTTAGAGGTGACTAGTTTTCCTTGGTGGAGGGAGGTGAAGGTATTAATTAATTAATCAGCAATTTAAATATCTTCCTTCTCTAAATTATTTCCTGAAAATTAACAAGCTACCTTTTATGGGATACATAGAAATAATGCTTACTAACACACAACTTCTAATTTGAAAATGTTTACTGTAGTTAATTTAGTAAAATAATTCAGTTCAGTTTAGTTGCTCAATCATATTTGACTCTTTGCAACCCCATGGACTAAAGCACATAGGCTTCTCTATCCATCACCAACTTTTGAGCTTGCTCAAAATCATATCCATCAGTTCGGTAATGCAATCCTACCATCTCATCCTCTGTCATCCCCTTCTCCTACTGCCTTCATTCTTTCCCAGTATCAGAGTCTTTTCCAATGAGTCAGTTCTTTACATCAGGTGGCCAAAATATTGGAGTTTCAACTTCAGCATCAGATCTTCCAATGAATATTCAGGACTGATTTCCTTCAGGGTTGACTGCTTGGATCTCCTTGCAGTCCAAGGGACTTTGAAGAGTCTTCTCCAACACCATAGCTCAAAAGCATCAATTCTTCAACACTCAGCTTTCTTTATGGTCCAACTCTCACATCCATAACATGACTACTGGAAAAGAACATAGCTTTGACTAGATGGACCTTTGTCAGCAAAGTAATGTCTCTGCTTTTTAATATGCTGCCTAGGTTGAATCATAGCTTTTTTTTCCAAGGAGCAAGTGTCTTTTAATTTCATGGCTATAGTCCATTTTCAGTGATTTTGGAACCCAAGAAAATAAAGTATCTCACTGTTTCCATTATTTCCCCATCTATCTGCCATGAACTGATGAGACTGGATGCCATGATCTTTGTTTTTTGAATGCTGAGTTTTAAGTCAGTTTTTTCACTCTCTTCTTTCACTTTCATCAAGGGCTTCATAGTTCTTCTTTGCTTTCTACCATTAGGGTGGTGTCATCTGTGTATCTGAGGTTATTGATATTTCTCCTGGCAATCTTGATTCCAGCTTGTACTTCATTTGGCATTTTGCATGATATACTCTGTATATAAGTTAAATATACCATGTGACAATATACAGCTTTGACCTACTACTTTCCTGATTTGGAATCAGTCTGTTGTTCCATGTCTGGTTCTAACTGTTGCTTCTTGACCTGCATATAGATTTCTCATGAAGCAGACCAGGTGGTCTGGTATTCCTATCTTTTTAAGAATTGTCCACAGTTTTGTGATCCACACAGGCAAAGGCTTTGGCATAGTCAATAAAACTGAAGTAGGTATTTTTCCAAAACTCTCTTGCTTTTTTTATAATCCAACAGATGTTGGCAATTTGATCTCTGGTTCCTCTGCCTTTTCTAAATCTAGATTGAATATCTGGAAGCTCATAGTTCACATACTGTTGAAGGCTGGCTTGGAGAATTTTGAACATTACTTTGCTAGTGTGAGATGAGTGCAATTGTGAAGTTATTTGAATATTCTTTGCCATTGCCTTTTTTGGGTTGGCAAAAAAAAAAAGAAAAGAAAAAAGGAAACAGGCAAGAAGCAGAAACAGGCAAGTTTGAAGTTTAGCCTTGGAATACAAAATGAAGCAAGGTAAAGGCTAACAGAGATTTACAAGGGAACATACTGGTCATAGCAAATACCCTCTTCCAACATAAGATGAATCCACACCTGGACATCACCAGATGGTCAATACTGGAATCAGATTGATTATATTCTTTGCATTCAAAGATGGAGAAGCTTTGTACTATCGGCAAAAAGAAGACCTGGAGCTGACTGTGGCTGAGAACATGAACACCTTATTGCCAAATTCAGCTTTAAATTGAAAGAAGTAGGAAAAACCACTAGACTAGTCAGGTATGACCTAAATCAAATCCCTTACATTATACAGTGGAAGTGACAAATAGATTCAAGGATTAGTTCTGATAGAGAGAGTGCCTGAAGAACTATGGATGGAGAACTATGGATGATATTGTACTGGAAGCAGTAAACAAGACCATCCTCAAGAAAAAGAAATACAAAAAGGCAAAGTGGTTGTCTAAGGAAGCCTTACAAATAGCTGAGAATAGAAGAGAAGCTAAAGGCAAAGGAGAAAAAGAAAGATATACCCATTTGAATGCAGAGTTCCAAATAATAGCAAGGAGAGATAAAACTTTCTTCAGTGATCAATGCAAAGAAATAGTTGAAAACAATAGAACGGGAATGACTAGAGATCTCTTCAAGAAAATTAGAGATGCCAAGGGAATATTTCAAGCAAAGATGAGCTCAGTAAAGGAGAGAAATGGTATGGGCCTACAGAAACAGAAGATATTAATAAGAGGTGGCAAGAATACACAGAAGAACTGGACAAAAAAGATCTTCATGACCCAGATAATCACGATGGTGTGATCACTTGCCTACAGACAGACATCCTGGAGGGTGAAGTCAAGCGGGCCTTAGGAGCATCACTACAAACAAAGCTAGCTGAGTTGATGGATTTCCAGTTGAGCTATTTCAAATCCTAAAAGATGATGCTGTGAAAGAGCTACACTCAATATGCCAGCAAATTTTGAAAACTCAGCAGTGGCTACAGGACTGGAAAAGGTCAGTTTTCATTCCAATCCCAAAGGAGGGAAATGTCAAAGAATGTCTACCACACAATTGCACTCATCTCACACACTAGCAAAGTAATGCTCAAAATGCTCCGAGTCAGGCTTCAACAGTATGTGCACCAAGAACTTCCAGATGTTCAAGTCGATTTAGAAAAGGCAGAGGAAGCAAAGATCAAATTCCCAACATCGATTAGATGATAGTAAAAGCAAGAGAATTCCATAAAAAATCTACTTCTTCTTTATTGATTATGCCAAAGTGTCAGGAAGCATTTAACAGGAGGCTTCCTGTGCTGTTTTAGATCTGTCATGAATCCTCTGTCCTTTATTAATTCCTGACTATTCAGGAAATAAGCAGAGTAGCAAGCTACTCCTGGGGGCTTAAGAATGCATGTATTTCCTTTGTTAGTTTTTCCATATGGTGATAAGTAACTATTTATGACCCTCTTCCATTTTATGAACCATATGGAAATGTGATTATTTACAACCCTCTCTTTCATATGGATGACCTCATGTTTCTTTGATAACTTGTAAGTTTTGATTTTATCTCTGTTGAAAATAGCTACCTTGTAAGACAGTATAAATACCCTCACAATGTTGAATAAAACACTTTTGCTCCATCAGAGCTTGGGTCCCTGTGTTTTTTCTCTCTCTCTCAGGCTAATTCTCCAGAGCACAGAAGCCCACTGTGTCCACTTCCCTGCTCAGGCTTCTAAGACCCTCTTGAGAAGGCACTCTGTGTCTTCACCCCATCGAGAGGGCTCCAGGTGCCTTCGTGAACAGCACAAGCCCCGTGTCAGGAGCTTTATTGGTTTTCTGCATAAACCAAGGAATATAAGCCTCTTTCTCTCTCCTTTACTTCCTTATCATCGATTCTGGACCACCAGGTTCTGGTCCACTAAAGGACCTCAACACCAAAGATTTTGACTGTGTGGATCACAACAAACTGGAAAATTTTTAGAGATGAAAATTCCAGACCACTTTACCTGCCTCCTGAGAAATCTCTATGCAGGTCAAGAAGCAACAGTTAGAACCGTACGTGGAACAGACTGGTTGTAAATTGGGAAAGAGGTACATCAAGGCTGTATATTGTCACCCTGCTTATTTAACTTATATGCAGAATACATCATGAGAAACACTGGGCTGGATGAAGCACAAGCTGGAATCAAGATTGCCGGGAGAAATATCAATAACCTCAGTCATGTAGATGGCACTACACTTATGGCAGAAAGTGAAGAACTAAAGAGCCTTTTGATGAAAGTGAAAGTAGAGAGTGAAAAAGTTGGCTTAAAACTCAATATTCAAAATACTAAGATCATGGAATCTGGTCACATCACTTCATGGCAAACATATGGGCAAGAAATGGGAACAGTGAGACAATTTATTTTCCTGGGCTCCAAAATCACTGCAGATGGTCACTGCAGCCATGAAATTAAAAGATGCTTGCTCCTTGGAAGAAAAGCTATGACAAACCTAGATAGCATATTAAAAAGCAGAGACATTACTTTGCTGGCAAAGGTCTAGCTAGTCAAAGCTGTGGTTTTTTCCAGTAGTCATTCTTGTATATAAGAGTTGGATCTAAAGAAAGCTGAGTGTTGAAGAATTGATGCTTTTGAGCTGTAATGTTGGAGAAGACTCTTGTGATTCCCCTGGACTGCAAGAAGATCCAACCAGTCCATCCTAAAGGAAATCAGTCCTGAATATTCACTGGAAGGTCTGATGCTGAAGATGAAACTCCATTACTTTGGACACCTATTGTGAAGAACTGACTCATTGGAAAAGTCCCTGATGCTGAGAATGATTGAAGGCAGGAGGAGAAGAGACAATGGAGGATGAGATTATTGGATGGCATCACTGACTCAATGGACTTGAATTTGAGTAGTCTCTGGGTTTTGGTGATGGACAGGGAAGCCTGGCATGCTGCATTCCGTGGGCTGGCAAAGAGTCAGACACGACTGAGTGACTGAACTGAAGCTGAATCAATGTTTAATTGTTCAATTCATATGCTTCTTCCTCTAAAAATAACCAGTTTATAAACTATGGTGGCTGGGGAGAGCAGAGGTTGATAATGGAGAAAGCCTTTTTAAGATCTTTTCCTCCTAAAGTAAAAGGATAGTATTCTCAGACACACTGATTATATTTATATATAGATAATATTATGTGAGAGTAAATATAACCTGTTTTTATCCATCTAATTTAGTTATGCTTGCTCTCCATGACTAATCATAGGGGAACATATCTATTTCGAGGTTGCTTTATATGAAGTATATGTATATATATATATATATAAAACCTTCGAAGTCATACATTAAGTGGGCTCCATTAGTGACCTGTCATGAGCTCATGCCCATTAAACATGTATAAAATATTTCCAATGTTCTATGATCTGACAAGACCATTATAAGTTAATTTAGTATGCAATATATTTTTAAATACATACAAATTTTATTATTTTCAGAAATTAAAAGTGATTCATAAAAGTGGTTTATATAAAACAACTTTAATTAAGTAATTTGTTCATTCCCCTGTGACAGTCTTCACACACGATTGAAGATGCAGGCTGAATAAGCATCACCATTTTTAATAATTGCAACATATTCTGTTAAATGTAAAGAAACACAGTTGTAATTAGGAAAGAAAAAAATAATAAAAGTCTCTACCACATAAGTGTTATTGAAATATTTTATTAAAATGAAGTGCATACTTAATGAGTGATGCTGAGTAGTCACATTTGATACTGTAAAACCAGGGTCAACAAAAGAGCAAAATATTCAAAGTAAGCATTGATTACTTCGGACTCCTGATAAAAGCTGCCCGATTTCAGAAGGCAATCACTATGGTCACACAGACAAATTAAATGCATGTTGGAGAAAAACTTTTACAAAGACAACTTTTTTTAGTAATACCTTTGAATATTAAGCACTTGTTATCAAAGATTCTAAAGGGAACACATTAGCACTATAGAATCCAGACAATCTAAAATTAAATAATTAAGATAAAATCATTATATGGTTGAACTAGGTTAATGTATAGTAAAACAATTAAGTAGATAATGTAGACATCAATACAAAATCTCCTTCTAGTCTTCTATTACTTGTGGTTAGAGCCAGCAGTCTTCTGTGCAACAATATTTTGGGAAGTGCCAAGAAGACTATTGAAGTTATATGAAGTATTTTCCTCAACATTTTATCATTATTTTTCTATAGTTTTGTCAGGAATTATACCTTTTCTTCCTGGAGAAGTGAATGACAACTTAGTCAAGTATTCGTGCCTAGAAAATCCCATTTGGAGTCACAAAGATGTGGAAACAACTGAGCTAGTGAGCACACACATGCCTTTACTTTAAGTTTGGTATTCTAATGTATTTTAGCTAATATTTTAAAAATAATTATATATAAATTCCAGGAAAAAAATATTGAATGTGAATGAGTTTGTCAGTTTGACAGAAGAGAATGGAAAAGAAACACAAAGGCACAAGGACAATGCAAACTAAATTAGCCAACTTGATGTTCCTTGTTGAGGCAAAACTGGTTATTTGTGGCCTGCATTTTCAAATGTTAAATTTTCACTGCACTTAGCAACTTTGTTTATAGAAAATCAATGATTACACTATGTTCTCTGAAAAATACAACTTTTAGTAATGAAAATACTCTTTTAGTATAATAATATGTAGTCTTGCTGTAAGGTACAGGATTCAAAACTCCCTCTAGACAATGGAAGATTTTAGATGAATGAAATAATTGGAAAAAATGATAATATAGTGAAATGATTTTTATGAATATTAATGAAAACCATTGACTAAGGCATTCTACATATCACACATTGGGCAAAACCTTTTATATATATTATCTCTTTTAATTTTAATTGAAATTAATTTTAATAATTATTTAATTAATACATGACAGGAAGTTTTATCACCATTCTCCATATTTGGAATCTGAGTCAAAAGGACCACATTGGTCAAAGTCATACAATTAGTAAATTAAAAAGTAGAGCTTTGTGCTTTGGCCTAATTACCTTAAGCATCAATGTTTTAAAGCATCTTTTGAGCATAAACTTTCTTTCATGTTTCACCACACCCAAACTTCTGTAGTTGTGTGACCTAAGTTTCTTTATTAAATTAGTTCAGAATATTAAGTATTGTAATATCATGTGTCTATTCAATTTATATATATGACTGAATGACTAAGTACACACATATTAATATGGATATAGCTCAACATGTTATTGTTGTTTTTTAGTCACTAAGTCATCTGACTTGTTTTGAGACCCCATGGGCTACAGATGTCTCCTCTGTCCATGAGATTTCCCAGGCAAGAGTACTAGAGTAGGCTGCCATTCCCTTGTCTGGGGAATCTTCCGAACCCAGGAATCGGACCCACGTCTCCTCAATTGGCACGAAGAAACACAACTGGAATCAAGATTGCCGGGAGAAATATCAATAACCTCAGACATGCAGATGACACCACCCTTATGGCAGAAAGTGAAGAGGAACTAAAAAGTCTTTTGATGAAAGTGAAAATGGAGAGTGAAAAAGTTGGCTTAAAGCTCAACATTCAGAAAATGAAGATCATGGCATCTCGTCCCATCACATCATGGGAATTAGATGGGGAAAGAGTGGAAACAGTGCCAACAGTGCCAAACTTTATTTTTTGGGGCTCCAAAATCACTGCAGATGGTGACTGCAGCCATGAAATTAAAAGACTCTTACTCCTTGGAAGAAAAGTTATGACCAACCTAGACAGCATATTCAAAAGCAGAGACATTACCTTGCCAACTAAGGTCCATCTAGTCAAGGCTATGGTTTTTCCTGTGGTCATGTATGGATGTGAGAGTTGGACTGTGAAGAAGGCTGAGCTCTGAAGAATTGATGCTTTTGAACTGTGGTGTTGGAGAAGACTCTTGAGAGTCCTTTGGACTGCAAGGAGATCCAACCAGTCCATTCTGAAGGAGATCAGCCCTGGGATTTCTTTGGAAGGAATGATGCTAAAGCTGAAACTCCAGTACTTTGGCCACCTCATGAGAAGAGTTGACTCATTGGAAAAAACTCTGATGCTGGGAGGGATTGTGGGCAGGAGGAGAAGGGGACGACAGAGGATGAGATGGCTGGATGGCATCACTGACTCGATGGACGCTGAGTCTGAGTGAACTCCAGGAGTTGGTGAGGGACAGGGAGGCCTGGTGTGCTGCAATTCATGGGGTCGCAAAGAGTTGGACACGACTTAGCAACTAAACTGAAATGAACTGAACTGAACTCAACATATCATACCCCATAATCTGAATCTCATTTTGATAATAAAATGTGCTGTCATGAAGGAAAGAGAAACTTAAATGACCTCTTTCAAGCATAATAGGAAATATAAATACCAGATCCATTACATCATATCAGATACTGAAGTTATGAAAAATTTTCTAAGACAGAATATATTTCCATCAGTTAAGTTACTTCACATGCAATGTTGACACAGGACAAGTGAGGAAAAAAGGTGATTGATTCTAATCACATAGTTGATATAATTATCTGTATTAACATAAAATCATTAATAGAATAAATGAACAATTGTGTGTTTCCATTCAACATAATATTGCATTTTCATAAGTCTCTTCAAATCTGATTTTCTCCCTACTAATTATTTTTGTTTCTCTCCTAAACTTCGGACATTATTTCCCATACACCATAATTGACATGATCTATCCTCATATCTACACTATTTAATTTAAAATTAGAATGTGTGTGTGTATAGCATATTTGAAATTCCTTTTCTCCATTTTGTCATTTAAGCTTCACTCTTCCATTAAGCTACAATTTAAATCCATTTTTTTAAGACTGTGCAGTAGTGATCATTTGAATGCTTGCATAATACAGCAATAATAATTTTTTAGTGTATGGTTTGGCTTTAAAATTATTTATGAAGTGACTAAAATATTCCAGACATTTTATGGAGCATGGAAGCTACCAAGATGAAACTGACAAATATAGTCCCTGAAGTATAGATATAACTGGGCCAATAATCAAGAAAATAAATAGTTTAAGTGAATGCTAACTGCTTTTGAGAAGATAGAATACTGAGACAAATATTATTTGGAGACAGAAAGTTAAATTGGCTATCATCCTTAAGATTGGGTCATAGAGAAATGCTCTTTTAAAGGCATGATTAGTTTTAGACTCCACACAAAAGCTACTGGAACTCAATAAATAAATTCCTCAAGGTAGCAGGATAGAAGATTAAACCAAGGAAATCAATTGCATTTCTTTATACTATCAATGAAATATCAGATATAAAAAGAAAAAAATTCATTTTTAAATTTACATTAAAAAAAGATGAAATACTAAGGAGGGACTTCCCTGGTTATCCGATGGTTAAGAATCTACCTTCCAATGCAGGGGCCAAGGGTTTGATCCCTGGTTGGGAAACTAAGATCCCAGATGCCATGGACTAGGCAATTAACCCCACATGTGGCAACCACGGGGCTTGCTCACTACAACAAAGATCCTGTGTGCCACAGCTAAAACCCAATGCAGGCAAATATATATATATATATATATATATATATATATACACACACATACATACATAAAGAATAGGCAAGTAATAGATTGGGAGAAATGTTTATAACATACATGTGGATCCCAAAATATTTAAGTTTAAATAAAAGAACTCTGATGTTAAAGATACAAACCAGAAAATGAACAACAATTACAATTTCATGAGGAAAGATTTTATGGAGGAAAATGGCAAATAAGTAAACTAGCATATGAAAAAATATTCAATATCTTTAATGAAATATAATTAAATCCATAATGAGAAAGCACCACATCCAACTGAATGATGGTAAGGAATATAACAACCAGAACTCTACATTGCTTGAGGGAGTGTGAAACAATCATTTTAGCAAACAATATGGCAACATTATACAGTTAAAAATATACCTTTTCTATAACTCAAAAATTTTACCACTAAGCATATATCCAGGAGAAATAAAATCAAATGCCAATATAAAGAATTTTATGATAATATTTCTGGAAAATCTATTCATAATCAAACATAAAGCAGAAGACAACCTAAATGTCTCTTATCTGGTATAAATGTATATATTCATACAATGTACTACAACTATGGACTTAAAAAGGACAAATTACTGATTCATATAACATTATAAGATACAGCCTTATCATACTCCTTTCTTTTAAATTTCAGAAATATCGAATGATAAAATATGAACTCTTCTGCTACTGTGAAATTTAATGTTATGGGATTTATAATGTTGTGTGTGCATTGCTCAGTCATGTCCAACTCTAATATACAGGTTCCCTAGTGGCTCAGATAGTAAAGAAGCTGCCTTCAATGCTGGAGACCTGGGTTTGATCCCTGGGTCAGAGATCCCCTGGAGAAAGAAATGGCAACCCACTCCGGTATTCTTGCCTGGAGAATTCCATGAATAGAGGAGCAAGGCAGGCTACAGACCATGGAGTTGCAAAGAGTTGGACATGACTGAGTGACTAACACACACACAACATTATAAATCTGCAGCATTAAAATTCACAATAGCAGAGGACTTCATAGTTTACCATTCCATATTTCTGAAATTTAAAAGAAAGGAGTATGACAGGCTGCATATTGTCATCTTGCTTACTTAACGTACATGCAGATTATGTTATGTGAAATGCTGGGCTGGATTAATCACAAGCTGGAATCAAGATTGCAGGGAGAAATATCACAATCTCTGATATGCAGATGATACCACTTTAATGGCAGAAAAACTAAAGAACCTCTTGAGGAAGGTGAAAGAGGAGTGTAAAAGCTGGCTTAAAGCTCAACATTGGGAAACTAAGATAATGATATCCAGTCCCATCTCTTCTTGACAAATAGATGGGGAGAAAGTGGAAATGGTGACAGATTTTATTTTCTTGGGCTCTAAAATCACTGCAGACAGTGACTGCAGCCATGAAATTAAAAGAAGCTTACTCTTTGGAAGGAAAGCTATGACAAACCTAGATAACACATTAAAAATCAGAGACATCATTTTGCTTACAAAGGTCCATATTGTCAAAGCTATGGTTTGTTCAATAGTCATGTACAGATGTGAGATCTGTACCATAAAGAAAGCTGAGTGTTGAAGAACTGATGCTTCTGAACTGTGGTGCTGGAGAAGACTCTTGAGAGTCTCTTAGACAGAAAGGAGATCAAATCAATCAATCCTAAAGAAAATCAACCCTGAATATTCACTGGAAGGACTGATGTTGAAGTTGAAGCTCCAGTACTTGGTTACCTGATGCAAAGAGTCAACTCTTTGGAAAAGACACTGATAGTGGGAAAGACTGAAGGCCAAAGGAAAAGAGGCAGCAGAGGATGAGATGGTTAGACAGCATCATTGAATCAATGGACATGAATTTGAGCAAATTTAGGTAGATAGTGAAGGACTGAGGAGCCTAGCCTGCTATGGTGCATGGGATCACAAAGAGTTGGACACAACTTAGCAACTGAACAACATATTTCTGAAATTAAAACCTGACAAAGCTATTTTATGGTGAAAGAAAGCAGAAGAGAATGTGCTACCAATGATTTAGTCAAAATGAAGACATTATTGATTAGGAACTGAGATAAAGGGAGTGATGTCTATATTTCAATAAAAGCACACTCTACACGGATGTATCCATTTACCAAAGCACATAGTACTTATATTTAATATCTATTCATTTTAAAGTATGCAACATATACCTCAACAAAGCAAAGCATTGGGAAGATATTTCAATAAGGACATTCTAAGAAAAGTGCTCCAGAAAGATCAATTAAGATGAAAACACAGCCCCTTACTGTGTTTCTGTGCATTTCCTCAAGTCCAAAACTCATATTTTATACACTACATTCCATCTGTACTTTCCTCCACAGTGATATTTCTCAGGCAACATTCTCATCTCTCTTCTGATCCATCCCCTCCAATCTTTTTAACTGAATGCTTATCCTCAGCATGAAGCATGCTTCAATTTCTAAGAAAAAGCTACCTCCCCCAACTTCATATCATTCTTATTTTCTCATTTCCCACACTGAAATCTCAAGTCTCCCTATAAATCAATCCCCTTATAGGACTGAAAATGAAAATACTGTATTCTTCATTGATAACAATGAAATCTTTGAATTATCCTAAATTCATTTTCTCTTACTCTATGTCAATTTCTTCAGCAAATCTTGTCGACTCAACCCTGGAAATACTTCCAATTTTTATCAGCAATTTACTGCTCTCATCCACCACAAACACTAGGACCAAAGGCAATGTTATCTAGATCCTTGGTTATTCTCACGGCCTGAGTGGTTTCCCGGCTTCCAGTCATCAACTTTTCTGTCTGTTGACAGCACCAGCACCATAGCCAGGATAATCTCCTTACCATGTATGTGTGCCCAGTCACTTCAGTTGTGTCCAGCTCTTTGCAACTCCATATACTGTAGCCCACCAGGCTCCTCAGTCCATGACATTCTCTAGGCAAGTATGCTGGAGTGGGTTGCCATTTCCTTCTTTAGAGGATCTTCCTGAACCAGGGATGGAACCCACGCCACTTATTCTTCACTGATGGAGCCATCAGCAAAGCCTATCTCCTTACCCTATCCCTGCTCTATTTCAAATTCTCTAAGGGCAGTGTAGAGCTGACCTTATCATCATGACCTACAATCTTTCCTCCATCTGAGATCTTTTCCATTCTGAACATGTCTTCTACTACACTGAGCCTTACTGTCTCCTTTGTTTTCCTTGGGCCGCAGTTTTGAGTAGTTTTTCTCCATTTCCCCCTTTAAGACTTCGATCAAATGTCTCCATCTCAGTGATCTTGACAAGGACAGTTTTGGTGGAATATTAGGTGTAAAATGCTGATTAAAGTGGGCTGAAAAGAAAAGTGGTGGAAGAATTTGAGACTAAATGTAGACTATCCCATGAGGAACTTTGCCAAAGTAAGAAACAGAAAGATAGTTTTTACTTGTTTTGTTTAAGTGGTGGGGTTAAAGAAAAACTTATATTGATGTCTGTTAAAAAAGTAAGACCTATCACCATAGGTGTCAAGAGTATCACAGCAGGTGAGAGCTATCAGGCTCAACTTTAAATACAAAAAAAAAGGGGGGGGGGGTAAAATCCCCAGGGAGAATTTGGTGTGTGTGTGTGTGGGGGAAGGGTGGGGGAGGTGATTTGTTAGATGGGAAATTACTGAGAGGAAGCATAAAGAGTAGAGAGATTCACTGCAAACTGACCTAACGGAATTCTTCCTTGAAGGTATGTCATGGTGATCAGATATCACCTACGAGATGATGTGGGATAAAAGAATTTAATTAGATGTTGAGGATGATCTGATAACAGAGGTAGGAGAATTCTCTCCAAATTGCATTAGCAGGATTCTTACCAAAATTGCCACTGCTTTGATTATAGTTTTTGGTACAGTTACCATTTTTCACTATTTGGTAAATAAAACTACATTTACTTCTTAAGTATTTGTTTTTCTCATTTATCAATGGAATTAAATATTTATAAAAGGTTAAATCTTTGTGTTTATTATTTTCAGAATAGAATTTTAACAATAATTCTTATATAAGTAAAGGACAGAATACAAAGAAAGTTTCTTCCTTTGCAACAAAGATTATAAACACATTAGAATATGGTAAGGATCCTTCAGGTCTCTCTTGTGTCTGTCTTGTAAAATAATTTCCCAAGACAACATGATTTTCTTTAAGTGACTCTTCAGTTTTACTTACAGGTCATGGGCACAGAAATGTAAATAACTTTGCAAACAGAACAAGTTCTGGAGACTGAGACTCTTAAACTAACTTTACTTAGCTGTTAACTTTACTTAA
This sequence comes from Oryx dammah, assembly GCF_014754425.2. NCBI lineage: Eukaryota > Metazoa > Chordata > Mammalia > Artiodactyla > Bovidae > Oryx > Oryx dammah. The sequence goes on from NW_024070187.1 coordinate 51,052,980, forward strand.
CTTTACTTAGCTCTTAAATTCTTTGAGATACCTGAAGCAAAATTATGAGTGATAGTTGTCCTTCACTCAGAATTCTAGGTTAAGAGGCACCTAAGGCATGGAGGAGTTATAGTGAATAGCACAAGTTCTGCTGGGCTATGATTCAGTATGTGTTCCCGGCTATTTCTTTGTTGTCAACTACAGAAAATGAGATGCATTTGTTACATTCTGATGTTGATGCTCTCCAGAGATTCTGACATGATGAAGAAATAAATAATTTGAGGTGAGTATATTAAAAGTGACTCTCATGTTGGCATAACCATTTTATGGTTTTAACAGAGAACTATCTATATCCAGTTAATAATATCATTTTCATGTTGAGTTTCCTGCATTCTTGAACTAAAATATAAAGAGCCTTTCAGAACAAAGGTTTTGACTGTGCCTTTTATGTGAGTAGAGCTCACTCTGGTAGGTTGGGAATTCATTAGGTGAATTGACACTGCAATTGGTTGTCTTCTATTGGAGAAAAAGAAAACATGAAAATTCTGTGAAATATTGATGTTCTTTTTTGAAACCTTTTTAAAGTAAAGCTGTGAAGCAGCATAAATTAAAGGTGACTCTTCCTCTTTATGGAATCCCTTGATTTTGCTTTCAGGCAACTGAACATTTTCTGGCAAATTTAAATCGAAAGGGATTTATTAGCCAGTATTAGGGCTTCTCTGATATCTCAGTTGGTAAAGAATCCTCCTGCAATGCAGAAGACCAGGGGTTGATTCCTGGATCTGGAAGAACCCCTGGAGAAGGGATGGGCTGCCCAATCCAGTATCCTTGGGCTTTCCTTGTGGTTCAGCTGGTAAGGAATCTGCCTGCAAAGCTAGGAGACCTGGGTTTGATCCCTGGGTTGGGAAGATCACTTGGAGGAGGGAAAGGCTACCCACTCCAGTATTCTGGCCTGGAGAATTCCATGGACTGTATAGTCCATGGGGTTGCAAAGCGTTGGGCACAACTGAGCAGCTTTCACTTCACTTTGGTCATTAGGAGGATACAAAATCATTGGAAGTATATTAAAATAAACGTTCTGGCCACATTTCCAGGAATGACTTCACTTCCAAATAAAACTGCCTCTACCATGATCATAAGCTCCACTGTAGAAAAATAAAAAAAAATAAAAATAAAAAAACTTAGAATCAGAAAGCAGAGTTGACCTAACTGCACTGTTTGTTTTTTTTTTTTTTTTTCCTCATCTGTGTCAGTACAAGGGACATCTCAACTCCTACCTCCCTGTTCCAGTAATTCAAATTTAAATTTATACTATTTGAGTAACCAAAGAATATCCAGAAAATTAGCTGCAAAGGCATTTGTGAAATAATTTTAGATCCTCAGCATCTTCTGTAAATGAATTTGGGCTTCCCAGGTGACTCAGTAGTAAAGAATCTACCTGTCAATACAGGAGCCACAAGAGATGCAGTTTCCATTCCTGGATCGAGAAGAGCCCCTGGAAGAAGAAACAGCAACCCACTCCAGTATTCTTGCCTGGGTAATTCCCACAAACAGAGGAACCTGGTGGGCTACAGTTCATGGGACTGCAATGAGATGGACATGACTGAGCAACTAAGCATGCATGTATACGAATGCACATTAAAAGAAAATTCAACATCTTAAGCATCAATACATATTACATACCTGTCATATTTTTAAACATACTTTTGTAAAGTTTACTATAAATCAAACTTAGACATATGAGACCCTGATTTCACTTACTTAAATTATATGATTAAAGATGAGTTTTTGTGAATAATAGAAAGAAATCATATCAAATTGTAAACTATAAAAGGCAGATAGACTCTGTAGCCCTAATTTCCTTAATGTTTCTATTTTTGAGTAAATATGATCATCTTTGTTGTTTATATAACAAACAGAACTAGGAAAATTCATTGACCTAATTTTTTGTTATTGCTAATTCTATTTTGACCAGTGCTAAAACTTTCATGGCAACTGTAACTGGAGTCTAGGACTTTTATTAAACAAGATGTATTTCCTACAATAATATTTTTTCTCATCTATATCAGGGTCCTAAGACCCATCTCAGCCTTCATAATTTACTTGAAGACTTTACTAGTCATAATAAATCTGTTATTTCCGTGGTTACAGTTTATTACATAATATAGGACACAGTTCAAAATCAGCAAAGTGAAAAGGCACGTGGGGGGAAGGCCAGAGAAACCAGGTACAAGCTTTCAGGCGTCCCTGCCCAGTGGAGTCATAAAGGCACAGATTTAATTCTCCCAGCAGCAGTTATAGTACACATGAAGTACTGACATGTGACTGACTTCAGTTTCTCAGACTGCATTCAAACTTCATCCCAAAGAAAAACTAAGCATTCACCACAAATCACATCATTAGGATAAATTTATCTGGCCAGGCTGGTAAGGCTTGGTCCAAGGCCTCAGGAATGAAAAAACTAATAATAATCTTACCAAGCAGAGCATCCTAAGAGATCAGAGGTTAGGTTCAGAGCCAGCCAAGGGCTCATTCTGAAGACAGGCTTTTCAACACATTCAGGAACGTGTTGGGTTTTTATAACCCAGGTCTGCTGAGTTGCCTCTTTCCAGGTCGCCTTCCTTGATTAGTTCACTTTTTCCCAACAGATTTAATGAGATGTTCCTATTTAAGAAGATAAATAATTTCTTTGAAACCACAGAACTCAAAAACATTGTTTCCTTTATTTAAAGAAATAATCCATTTAATCATATAAATTTATTTTTTTTCTTTTAAAGTTTCATTTTACTTTGATTAACCCCCCCACCCCAAACACACACTGGAGGGAGGCTTGCAGCTCGTTTTCCCTAAAAAGACTCTTCAGCTCACATTTCCTAGTCTTAGAGACACATCCAACACCATTTGGTACAGTGTTATAGGAGGTTCATGGAAAGACTACAATTACCTTGCACAAGTGTGCCAAGATCTTCAGGGCAACACCAGTAAATATATGTATATACACATATAGCTGATTCAGGCTTCCCTCATGGCTCAGATAGTAAAGAATCTGCCTCAATTCAGGAAACCTGGATTCAATCCCTGAGTGGGGAAGAATGGCAACCTACTCCAGTATTCTTGCCTGGAGAATTTCATGGACAGAGGAGCCAGATGGGCTACAGTCCATGGGGCTGTAAAGAGTCAGACATGACTGAGCGACTACTATAGCTGATTCATTTTGCTGTACAGCAGAAACTTGTAAAGCAACTATAATATATTTTTTTTTTTAATAGAAGGAGCAAGGAAAACCAGTCTCTTTTAGGAGTGCAATCTAGTGCTAGGTAAATCCTACAGAATCAGTTAAAGGAAGTTCTAAGCAGCAGGAAGCATTAGCCACTCGACCAAAGTCAGAAATAACATAGTCAGAATTAACATAAAAGAAATCCATGGCTCTCTAACAGGCAAATGAACCATTTGAAATGGCAATGGAAGAAAACATCTGTGTAAAATAGCCCCTTAAAAAAAAAAAAAAAAAAGACTAAGTAGACTAAAGTGACTCAGAAATGTACAAGATTAGATGAAATTTGTCAGCCTTCCTGAACTAGTCAATATGATTAATAAAAATCCCCCTAAATTAGATAAGCAATGAGGACTTACTCTTTAGCACATGTAACTATATTTAATGCCTTATCATAACCTATAATAGAAAAGAATCTGAAATAGAATAGATAAATATATGTGTAAAAATGAATGTTTTCTGTACACCTGAAACTGACAACACTGTAAATCAACTATACTTCAAATAAAAATCAAAAATTTTAACTCCCTTCCAAAAAAGCAGCAGAAGACACTTATTTCTTCAGTAATGAACTCTTTATACATGAACCAATGCTGGCTGAATTTGAATAACTTACCTGAAAAAACAATGTTCGTATCTGATCACAGGAAAAAAAAAAAAAAAAGATTTGCTCTTACTACTGCCTTATCCTGGATTTGGTGATTAGTACCAAAAACGTGATCCTTGAGAAAATAAAATATAAACTTGACAATCTGAAATAAGATAAGTGTATAGAAATATTTGAATCTAAATGGTAGGAATAATTGAAGGAAAGTTATATCAAAGTGGCACACACAAAGAAAAAGAATTAGAGAATATCAGAGCAGCAAGTGAGTTCTATCTACTTAAAAGAAGCATCAACAAAGAAGTGCTAAAAACAAAAGATAGATTTACCCAGAATTAATGTTCTTCCTGTTTTTAATTTATAGTTATTTGGTAATCCAAGCTTCTGAGTAAAACATGTCTGTGAATTTGACTGAAAGTGGGATACATTTCCTGACTTATATATACATTCCAAAATATAAAATATTTGTAGATTGACATTATATTCATTGAAATACCATGAATATCACACATGAAAAACCTTAAATATCTTTTGGGGCAGTATTGGTTTCCTATTGAAGGAGGAACCGGACAGAACAGGCTCCATCTTGAAAGCAGGACTCCATCTTGAGCCAGACTGTGGACTTTGAGCTATATGCCCAGTATCTGTGGAAACAACATACCAACTGGAAAACCAGGCCCCAGGGATGGAAGAACCCCAGGACTCATACCTACACTCTCCATTGCCTAAAAGAATACTCTAATTATCTGTGTAACCAAATAGAATCATAAATTATATTATGCTTATTGGGGTATGACCACAGGCCTATTGACAATTGTCCACTGTTAACTACCTAGGCTTAAGGCATATGAATCACGGGTTAACTTTGATTGTATCTTTCTCTTCCTTTGTTCAGACTAGTTTCAGGGAATTTGGGGAGGTGCATTTGGGCATGTACACTTAGGGTATATAAGGTTTTCACAAAAACTGGTCGGGGTCCTTGGCTAAGAGGAGACTGCCTTGGGCCCACTGGTGTAATAAACTGCACTTCACTATCTGTATTGTCCTTCTGAGTGAGTTTGTTTCCTGGAACACGTGGCTACAACATTTGGTGCATTGGCTGGGGAACTCTTCACTTTGAAGAGATAGGTCTTATTTGAGGCCACCCTGAGGCTTTGTGGCTAGAATCTCCTAGGGAGGGAAGGCACCTCACCTCTTTGGAAGTATTCAGCCTTTCAATGCCTTGTTTCTTCACTTTGGCAGGTAATGAACAGCAGCAAGGCAACTGGGTGCTCAGGTGAGGAGGAACCCATCTGTCAGGGTGGAAGAGGGGGGCCTGATCACCCACCTGGGAGGGACTAGAAGGAGTGGGGACCCACAGGAGCCTGGAATAGACAGGTGGCAGTTGCTTGGTACACAGGTAGACAAGCGTGTTAGGGCTTAGGAAGGAAATTTGTGAAGGTCATTTAGGAGGTGGTGTCCACGCTGTCTTGGGGAAAACTATTACTAAGCAATTGCCAGGGGATTTTTAGGGGAAGAAACTTGGTCCTTGTGTGCTCATATTCTACCCTCCCCCAGGAGGTGTCCCATCTGCTGTGAAATTCTTGACCTCCTCGGAATTGTCAGGCTAGAAGGAGAGGGATACATACGTGAGTACGATTGGCTTTTCCAGAGATGGCCTAGGACATGGAATAATTAACCCATCTGTGTTTTCATCCACACCTGATCAAGTCCACCAAAGCAGAATGGATTTTGAAAGTTAGGGAGAAACAGTCTTGGACCATGTGGTGTTCTGGTTCGGCTGTGCTGACCGGCAGGTGAAGACATACCGATCCCCTTCTCACTCTAGGATCTAGCAGGTAAGGCTCTTCTCACCCCAATTAGGAAGGAGGTGGAATGACAATTTAAGTGTTTCATTGAGTAGAAATATTAGAAGTAAATAGGGTACCAAGGAACTTCATAGACAGAATGAAAAGGAAAAGTAGAAGAAAGTCCAAGAAGGTAAGCAAGATGGGGGGAAGTGAATGTAAGGCAACTGTATTGAAGCACATGATTAAAAAGTTAAAAAGGTGGAGCCTGGTGGGCTGCAGTCCATGGGGTTGTGAAGAGTCGGACATGACTGAGCGACTTCACTTTCAATTTTCACTTTCCGCTTTCATGCATTGGAGAAGGAAATGGCAACCCACTCCAGTGTTCTTGCCTGTCGAATCCCAAGGATGGCGGAGCCTGATGGGTTGCCATCTATGGGGTCGCACAGAGTTGGACACGACTGAAGTGACTTAGCAGCAGCAGCAGCCTCAGCCATATCATCTGTAAAATGAGAACAGTTTAAAGTATGCATCATACAACAAAGGGTCAGATAAGAGAAAAGAGAGCAAGAATGGAAAAAAAGAAAAGATCAGCAGATATCTGAGTGTAAAATATTTTAAAAATTGTCTTGCTGAATTTACTATGTAATAAAAATATTGCCACAATATTTCCATGAGCTAAAGGGATTATTTCTCTTGCAAATTCACATTTGAAAGTATGAAAAAGAAAGAGAGAATTAACATGTATTATTAATTGGGCTTTCCTGGTAACTCAAATGGTAAAGAGTTTCTGAAGTTCAGGAGATTTGGGTTCAATCCCTGGGTTGGGAAGATCCCCTGAAGAAGGGAAAGGCAATCCCCTCCAGTTTTCCTGCCTGGATAATTCCAGGTCACACAGAGTTGGACACAACTGAGCAACTAATAAACACAATTATTAATTAGGGATAACCTGGTGGCTCAGTGGAAATAATTCACCTACCAGTGCAGGAGATGTAGGCTCTATCCCTGGGTAAGGAAGATCCCCTGAAAAAGGAAATGAAACAGCAACTCACTCCATTATTCTTGACTGTAAAATCCCATGGACAAAGAGCCTGTTAGGCTATAGTTTCTAGGGTTGTAAAGAGTCAGAAAAAATGACTAAACAACTACACCAATTGTAACTAAGCAGAGCATAAAATCTCAGGGTTGATTAAACAATAGTTAACAGTTGTAAATTGACAAGAAACCATTGATTGGTGGTCTCTAAAGTAGGAACCATTTTACTCCTTTGGCTAGAGAAGAAAATTTTAGAAATTCTGTTCACATTAACATATTTAGTGTTATAGGTACTTAGTTTAAAATTTAAAATAATTAATCAACTTTATGTACATTTATCATCTGATTTTTTAATGAGCTTTAATAAAACAAACAAGTTTATAATAGAATAAAAATGCATGTTAAGAGTGAAAGCATCTCTAGTGTAAATATATTCTATTAGTTTTCTTTTATATAGCCCTTGTACAAATAAAACAACTGGTAATAGATTACAAGATTATTCTTGGGTTCTATTTTTCTTGGTTTATGATAAAGGAGTAATATATCATTTACATAGAATAACATTAAAGAAAATGATAGAAATAAAATGATTTCTGAAAGACTCAAACTATGTGTTTGTATCACTATAGGTAATATGCTATCCTAGTGTATAGGAGTCTACATCAGTTTATGGAACAATGAATGGCTTAAATTGTGTCTTGAGGGATGGAGTAAAAGAGAAAATGAGAATTCTTAAAACAATGGATTCTTTGCTACCTATGAACTATAACAAACTAAGGAAACTGTCATCAACAATATGCTCTAGAGATAACCTTTAATCATTTCAGGATCACATGAACTTTGAAAATGTCAAGGAACAAGTACTATAGCCTTTTCAGAATGGAATTTAGGTGCCGGTAGTCATCCCAGGAAGAGTTTTAAAGAAACCATTGTCGCGTTTTTCAACAAATGCAGTTAGAATACGAAATTGGATTTTCCTATCAGATAGGTATGCAATCAAAAGACCTTTATAGTCAATCTATTAAACTTTCTATTTATCCTATAAGATTTAGGAAAGTATAGTATTTAAATATTGTGCATAATATAATGAATTTTAATTATCTTGGAAAAGCAATGGTACATTGAAAAGTAATTTAAAATTAATTCTCAGTTGTAACTTGGTTGATTCAAGGAGAAAAAGAGATCTCTTTTTCTCTGAACATCTTTATATAACAAAATGGCTATTGCTGTACTACATTTTCATCTCCTTCTCAAATATTTATAACTAAACACAAATAAAACTTGGAATGAATCTTTGATAATATTTGTTTTGCTTGATTGAACTGTTCTTAAGGTCCAAGTAAATGAAAGATTAGTAGGAGGAGGTGGAGGAAGAGGATGAGGAATGGAAACTGTTTTGTGTTTTCGAATAATGACGTCAAAAAAAAAAAAACAGTATACGATTGCTACATCAATTCCTTCTTAGTAGAGTTATGTCTTAGAGTAGTTACAACATAAAGTATTTTTGCTCTGAAATTATTTATAGCAATAGCCTAATCATTAGGGTTTACCATACCCCCTTTATATAGTTTTTAAGATCCAAATTCTCAATGTACTATAATGCATATAACTACATGCTTATAAGACAACTTTTGATTCATTGACAATGGCTTTGAGTTAATGATTTCATAAATATAAATTGATACATAATTTTGCAATGATCTTTATTATTCCTGGTGTCATCATACAAAGATTGTTATGGCTTGAATATTTGTATACTCTCAAAATTTATATGTTTAAATTTTAATGTCCAATGTATTATTATTAGGAAGTGAGTCTTCTGGGAGGTGCTTAGGCTACAAAGGTCAAGTCCTGATTGATGGGATTGTTGTTGTTTTGTTTAGTTGTTCAGTCATGTCCAACTTTTTGAGACCTTGTGGACCATACCCTGCCAGGCTTTTTTGTCTAAGGAATTTTCTGGGCAAGAATACTCAAGGGGGCTGCCATTTCCTCTTCCAGGTGATCTTACCAACCCAGGGATTAAATCTGTCATCTGCTTTGGCAGGAGGATTCTTTACCACTGAGCCACCAAGGAAGCCTTCATGAGTGGGATAATTACCCTTTAAAAAACACCACAGAATTTTCTTGCCCTTTACACAAAGTGAGGAAACAGTGAGGAGTTTGAAGTCTACAACCTAGAAAAGTGTCTTCACTACAACCTAACCATATCAGTACACCTTGGACTTCCCTGACTCCAGAATTATGGCAAATAAATTTCTGTTGTTTATAAGTTACCTTTCCTATGGTATTCTGTTATAGAAGTCTGAATAGACTAAGACAAGTATGTCCCTGGGTTAAAATCTCACTTAAGATAGAATCTAGTGACTATATTTACTTTTGGCACCAGGGATTCTCAACGTAGACAAGCTTATTCTCCAGAGGTTCTTATTTATTTATTCATCCAGTATTCACTAAACATACTTAGAAATAAACAAAAAAGTTTGTTGCATACAAAAGAATTTTTCACATATGTGCAGATAAGAGTGGGGCTCAGAGAAATGAGTAATACAGTGACAATGTAACTGCTAATAGAAATAATAGAAGCTGGTATTTGGGGAAGGAGTTTGCTATGACCTCAATATAACATTCTGGTAAGAATCTTTTAGATCAGTGATTTTCAATGTCACACTTTGAGTGACAACTTTTGTTCCCAAATTAGCTGATTGTAGAGGAATTAGAAAGAATTTCTAGTATGCTAAGAGGCCAGTGTCTATCTCAGAGAGAGCAGACTGTCAATTGTTAAAGGACAGCCAACACCCAAGATCTTTTTTCCATTTTGTGAATGTACTGCTGGCCACATTCCCTCATCAGTATCTAAGGGAGATGGAGACGGAAGTTGGTCTATTTTCTAAAGGAAATTACCCTACAAGTTGTATAAGAATTGGCACGTTGGAGATTCTGCTTGAGGCAAAAAGCTTTGCAAAGGAATAGCCCAACTAACTTTATTTTACAGTTTTGTTATACATACACAGACAAGTGGCACCACAGAAAGTATGAACTAACAGATCATATTTGTGCAATGGAAGGGTGCTTTATATGATAATTTATACAATTAAAATGTATTGAAATGCGTTTTTAGAAAACCTGATGTAGTCAGCATCCAACATTAGAATTCACCCATTACAGATATATTGAAAGGCTTATATATTGCTTTCCTGAATAAATTCTCCTGTCTGGAAAGAAATATGTGCATAGTGTCTCAGCTGTGTCTGACTCTTTGCGATCCTTTAAACTGTAACCCGTCAGGCTCCTCTGTCCATGGGGATTCTCTAAACAAGAATACTGGCATGGGTTGCCATTTCCTTCTCCAGGGGATCTTCCCAACCCAAGGATGGAATTCGTGCCTCCTGTGTCTCCTGTGCTGAAGGTGGACTCTTTACTGCTGAGGCATCCAAGAAGCAAGATATAGTGATTACCCTTATTCCAATGCATTTTCCTGCATATCTTCATATTTTATTACATTTAAATTCATCCCTAATGAATTTAAAATATCCTTGATTAATATGCACTGTTTGCATTTTTTATCTAAGTTCATTATATCTCTATTTTAAACTTTCTTCACTCTTAATTTGTTAATCTTTTTTTTTCTTTTTTACCAGTAGGTACAGCTATAGTTTGTTTTTATTTTGACTTCAGTCTACTATTCTACTGCATAAATATTCTACAGTATGCTTACCTATTCCACTGGTGTGAACTTAGTCTCCCTTCCCTCACTTTTTCACTCCTATAACTTTTTATTACAAGCCTCCATGTTTCTCTGGGTTTACATAATTACATAACCTGTAACTGGGTTTTAGGATATGCATATCTCTACTTTTACTGAATATTTTAGTAATATACTCTGAAAGCTCTCCAGTGAGTACTCTTGGGAGAAGTCTTAGAATTAATGTGTGTATGTGTGTGTGTGTGTGCACGCGTACATGAGGGTGTTCAGTCACTCAATTGTGTCTGTCTCTTTGTGACTCATGGACTGTAGCCCATCAGGCTCCTCTGTCCAAGAATACTGAAATAGGTTACCATTTCCTACTCCAGGGGACTGGACTGGAAAAGGTCAGTTTTCATTCCAATCCCAAAGAAAGCCAATGCCAAAGAATGCTCAAACTACCGCACAATTGCACTCATCTCACATGCTAGTAAAGTAATGCTCAAAATTCTCCAAGCCAGGCTTCAGCAATACGTGAACCATGAACTTTCTGATGTTCAAGCTGGTTTTAGAAAAGGCAGAGGAACGAGAGATCAAGTTGCCAACATCCACTGGATCATGGAAAAAGCAAGAGAGCTCCAGAAAAACATCTATTTCTGCTTTATTGACTATGCCAAATCCTTTGACTGTGTGGACCACAATAAACTGTGGAAAATTCTGAAAGAGATGGGAATACCAGACCACCTGACCTGCCTCTTGAGAAACCTGTATGCAGGTCAGGAAGCAGCAGTTAGAACTGGACATGGAACAACAGACTGATTCCAAATAGGAAAAGGAGTCTGTCAAGGCTGTATATTGTCACCCTGCTTAGTTAACTTCTATGCAGAGTACATCATGAGAAACGCTGGACTGGAAGAAACACAAGCTGGAATCAAGATTGCTGGGAGAAATATCAATAACCTCAGATATGCAGACGACACCACCCTTATGGCAGAAAGTGAAGAGGAACTAAAAAGCCTCTTGATGAAAGTGAAAGTGGAGAGTGAAAAAGTTGGCCTAAAGCCAACGAAGATCATGGCATCTGGTCCCATCACTTCATGGGAAATAAATAGGGAAACAGTAGAAACAGTGTCAGACTTTATTTTGGGGGGGCTCCAAAATCACTGCAGATGGTGACTGCAGCCATGAAATTAAAAGACGCTTACTCCTTGGAAGAAAAGTTATGAGCAACCTAGATAGTATGTTCAAACGCAGAGACATTACTTTGCTGACTAAGGTCCGTCTAGTCAAGGCTATGGTTTTCCCTGTGGTCATGTATGGATGTGAGATTTGGACTGTGAAGAAGGCTGAGTGCTGAAGAATTGATGCTTTTGAACTGTGGTGTTGGAGAAGACTCTTGAGAGCTGCTTGGACTGCAAGGAGATCCAACCAGTCCATTCTGAGGAGATCAGCCCTGGGATTTCTTTGGAAGGAATGATGCTAAAGCTGAAACTCCAGTACTTTGGCCACCTGATGCGAAGAGTTGACTCACTGGAAAAGACTCTGATGCTGGGAGGGACTGGGGGCAGGAGGAGAAGGGGACGACAGAGGATGAGATGGCTGGATGGCATCACTGACTCAATGGACATGAGTGTGAGTGAACTCCGGGAGTTGGTGATGTACAGGGAGGCCTGGCGTGCTGGGATTCATGGGATCGCAAAGAGTCAGACACGATTGAGTGACTGGACTGAACTGAACTGAACTCCAGGGGATCTTCCTAACCCTGGTATTGAACCCATGTCTCCTGTGTCTCCAGCATTGCAGGCAGATTCTTTACCATTTAACTGTGAACCCCTAGATTTGATGAATATTCTATTAAATATTTAAGCCATAGATGAGGGTATTTTGGGAAACAAACATGCAAATCTATGACTAAACTGGCAGTAAATAAACTTCATAAAATATACTGCCTTTAAACACATTTATCTTTCAAAGTAATTGTTCACCAACATCCAGAAAACATAATTTCTGATTAAAATCAGGTACCCTTTATTTCTATCACCAATGTACTTGCTGATCCACTAATACTGTTAATTTAGTCAAATTCAAATCATATTAGTAGCAACTATATTTGCATGTATTAGTTTCATTTAATGTGTCTTTGAATATTTAATTACCCAATTTTTGGAAATAATTTTACTCAGGTGTGAATAAAAACCTTACATTTTTAAAATTGTTAGTGGGTAAGGAAATATTTTAAATATAATTTTTTCACTATATCCTACACATTTGTGATTGCATTTACATTTAAAAATATTTCCTCTGCCATAGCCCCAATGGACTTAATTGATTACAAGCATCCAATTCTAGGAAAATAATATGTCTATTAAAAAGATTGAGATTATACATCTAGACATTTAACTTGTGAATTTATACCTCTTAAAAAATAAAATTATATGGAAAATGTATCACTAAGCACTTTTCTTCTGTACATGTCATGACAAATGTTAGCATTGTGTGCCTTCAGCAAAAATGGAGTTGACAAATTGTCAGAACTCATAAATGAATAGAGTTAAAGAAGTTTCTTGAAATTTAATCCCCTCCTTCCTTGTAAAGGATTTTCTTCTTGAATTACTAACCAACACAATAAAACTGAAGTGTTAATAGTGAAGATTAACAAAAATAATGCTGATCAGATGTTTTTATTGGTTTTACTTCCAAGACTATCACAAATTTGATGTCTTCAGGATTTCATCATTTAGTCAAATATATTAGAACTGTACAAAAGCAAACCAAGCAATTACAAATATAATGAGTTTGATCTTTCATTTAAATCATATGTCTATAGTAACAATTGTGCTAAGAAATGAACAATCATATTTCACTGATTTCCACACAATTAAACTCTCCTAAGGAATTAAAAATTCTGACTTTAAAAGACCATGCTATGTTGTGAATTTTAAATCTTTTTTTTTTTTTTTTTTTGTATCTCAGCACTGGAGAGCATATTTTTAGTTTTAAATTAGAAAAGGTAAATTTCAAAGCAGTTTTTCAACATGTGAGGTTGTGTGAAAAGGAAAATGACTTTCTCATGTACATGGAATTTGTGTTGCTAATAATCTGACCTTAAAATTGGGAGATTATCCTGAAATATTTCAGTGGGCCCAGTATAACCCAAAATGATTCTTAAAAGTAGAAGAGATAAGAAGAACAGGAAAACCAGAGAGATTACCACATGAGCAGGACCTGGCCAAACATTGCTGGCTTTGAAAACAGAGGGAGAAGATGGGTCATGATCCAAGGAATGTGGGCAACCTCAAGAAACTAGAAAAGATGAAGATTTTCTCCTAGGCCCTAGAAGGAACATAGGCCTGCTCACACCTTGATTTGAAACTAGAGATACATTATGAACATCTGACCTTCAGAATTTAAGATAGTAAATTTGTATTGTGTAAGCCACTAATTTTATGATAACTTTTTTACACAAGAAATAGTGTTGTAGCCATGTGTTCTGGGAAACAAACTCACTCAGAAGGACAATGCAGATAGTGAAGTTCAGTTTATTACATTGGCAGGCCCAAGGCAGTCTCCTCTTAGCCAAGGACCCCAACCAGTTTTTGTGAAAACCTTATATACCCTACGGAGAAGTCAGTGGCACCCCACCACAGTACTCTTGCCTGGAAAGTCCCATGGATGGAGGAGCCTAGAGGGCTGCAGTCCGTGTGGTCGCTGAGGGTCAGACACAACTGAGTGACTTCACTTTCATGCATTGGAAAAGGAAATGGCAACCCACTTCAGTGTTCTTGCCTGGAGAATCCCAGGGATGGGGGAGCTTGGTGGGCTGGCGTCTATGGGGTCGCACAGAGTCGGACACGACTGAAGTGACTTAGAAGTAGCAGTATATACCCTAAGTGTACATGCCCAAATCCACCTCCCCAAATTCCCTGAAACTAGTCTGAACAAAAGAAGAGAAAGATACAATTAAAGTTAACCCATGATTCATATGCCTAAAGCCTAGGTAGTTAACAGTGGACAATTATCAATAGGCTTGTGGTCATACCCCAATAAGCATAATAGAATTTATGATTCTATTTGGTTACACAGATAGTTAGGGTATTCTTTTAGGCAATGGAGAGTCTAGGTATCAGCCCTGGGGTTTTTCCATCTGGAGGGCCTTGTTTTCCAGTTGGTATGTTTTTTCCATAGATACTGGGCATATAGCTCAAAGTCCAAGTCTGGCTCAAGGTGGAGTCCTGCTTTCAAGTTGGAGACTGTTCTAACTGTTTCTTCATTCCCTCCTCTTGATGCTCTTAACTCATAGTATGAGCATCACTCAGAGATACATTGCACCCAGGCTCTCTGACTGCCAGTTTGGGAGAACGACACCAACCTCTGGGTTACAAAGTTCATAATACATTGTAAAATGCAGGATCCACAAAGCAGAACTATCAAGGTAACTATAACAACGGTAAACATAGTTTTCCACCAATCAACCTTCACCCAAGATAGGACCGAAGTCCAAAAAGAAAGATTACCATCAGACACAGCTTTTACTTGACCTTTCATGTCACCTAGGTTGGCTGATATATTGCCAGACAAATCAGGAATATATATACAACATTCAACATTAATTATAGCACAGGTCCCTCTTTGTGCTGAAACTATGGTTAGTTTCAAGATGATACCGGCAAGTCCTTGTAGCAGCAGTTGATTGTAGAGCTTCACCTCTTCTTCTTTAAGATGATCTTGGTTTCACAGGGATCAGTGCGGTCCTTTTGTATAGTCCACTTGGCATCCTCTAGGTCTGTGTAGTATGCTCTCTTCATCCTCATATGGAGGATCCAGGGAGTGATACCTGCAACTTTAACTGCAGTAGGGCTGGTTAGAACAACAGTATATGGACCCTTCCAATATGGGGCCAAGGAGTCGTGTTTCCAGTCCATGACCCACACCTGATCCCCAGGCACAAATTCCTGAATCTGTTCCCCGAGGGGGAATGGTACCCTTTCTTGTACAAACTTAGTTACCTGGTTTATTACCTTACACAGTTCCATCTGCTGTGAAATCCCATCTCCCCTTACCTGAGGCAAATTTGCTGATATCTGTTTTATTATGGGAGGGGGCCTCCCATACACAGTTTCGTATACAGAATAGCCTTGGGACCATGGGGTCATCCTGAGTCTGGGCAGAGCCCATGGCAGCAAGTCCACCCAGGAGCAGTCAGTCTCTATGATCCACTTGGAGAGTCTCTTTAAGTGTCCAGTTGATTTATTCCACCATCTCAGAACTCTGGGCCTATATGCAGTGTTCATTTTCTATTTGATGTCTAAAGTTTTGCTTACTTGTTGTACTAAATCAGCTTTGAAAGCCAGGCCATTGTCTGGTCCAATGCTGGTAGGAAATCCAAATCTGGGAACTATTTCCCTAAGCAGGCACTGGGCTACTTTTGATGCTCTTTCAGTCCAGGTAGAAGCTTTTACCCATCCCAAGAATGTACATACCATGATCAGCATGTAATGGTGCTGTCGGTGAGGTTTCATTTTAGCGAAGCCCACTCCCAGGTGTTCAAAGGGAAGCATGCCTTTCAGCTAAATACCCAGAGGTTTTTATCTGAATACCTGAGAGGCAGCATTAAACTGTGAGCAGGCAGTATGGCCTAGGTCGGTCTCTTGGTGTGTTTGGCTTACCAGAGTGTGTGCCAGCTCCTCTGATACCAATAATTCTGCTTTGGCTAACCTGACAGCCATTGTCTTTGTTTATTAGGCTAGTGCCATCAGTATATAGGACCCAATTGGGGTCTAGAACCTTGCGTCCTTCTTTAAAACAAACCCCAGATACCTTACCTCCTCCTTGCAGATCTGTGTCTTCTTCTTCAACACCCGGTAACCTGCTTCCATCAGCAGGTGAAGCAGTGTTTTTGTCCCTTCCCAGCATTTTTTCTTGGTCTTGGGAGCCAGCAGCAGGTCATTCACATATTGTAGGAACCAACATCTGTACTTTTCCGGGTGGAATGAGTCCAGGTCAGAAGCCAAGGCTTCCCCAAAGATGATTGGGGAATTCTTAAACCCTTATGGGGGAGTTCAGGTGAGCTGTTGTTTGGTGCCCCCGACTGGATCTTCCTATTCAAAGGCAAAGATGGGCTGTGACACTGGGGCGAGACATATGGAGAAGGCATCCTTGAGATCTAGGCAAGTACAAACTTTAGTCCTTGGTGGGAGGAGACTAAGTAAGTATAGGGGTTTGGAACAGTGGGGTGTAAAGTCACAATAGCCTGGTTGACTAGCCTGAGATCCTGTACAGGCCTATAGTCCTGTCCTTCCTTTTTGACTGGCAGGATTGGTGTATTCCAAGCTGACTGGCACTCTACCAGAATGCCCACTTGATTCAATCTATTGATGTGGGGTAGTATGCCAGCCTGGGCCTCTATTTAGCCAGCATGGTTGAGGCAGGGGTTCGGAGGGTGGGGGTGTTGTTTTCTGTCCAGACCTCAGGGAATAATTGAGTTAGCTCTCTCTCATGCTCTTCTGGCCCACCTAGTTTTTCTTTTGGAGGCTCATGCAACCTCCACTCATCTTGAGGGGGTATTGAGAGAGAGAGCAAATAAGTCATAGTATCCATCCGGAAGGTGGGCCTCTCCTCTGGGAAGAAAGTCACTTATGCTCCTAGTATGGAGAGCAAGTCTCTTCCCAACAGGGGTACTGGGCACCCAAGAATGTTTGGTCCCCCACTTTTAAGGTTACCGTGGGTTCTCAGGGACCTAATATCTCTGAGCCCCGGCAGCCTTATTTAATTTCCAAGTCAGCAAGCCCCACAACTGTGGGAGCTTCCTTCTCCTTCCTTGCCTTAGAGCATTCATTCTTTCAGTGGCCAAAACCGTGGCACCGAGCACACTGGTTTGGCTGTAACAGGGCTGGGGCCTTCGTTGGGACCGTTTGAAGGACTGTCCTGTCCCTGGGGCAGAGGAGGTTTTCTGGAGGGCCCGAGATAGATTTTCCCAGAGCAGCAGCTAGCATTGTAAATCTCTTGTCTGTTCTCTTTTGCTCCCTCCGGCTCTCTGGCAGAGCACAGTCTCTGCTTACTTCTGATGTCTCCCTTCACTTCTTGTGAGTACTCACCAGGAGAGGCAGGTATAGTTTGGGCTGTTTGGCTGGAGTTGGATCCTGGAAGTGTTGGCCAGAGGCTTCTGTCACCAGGATTGGAGCCTGCTGAGGTGGCAGCTCTACGACCTTCGGGAGAGCTGGCAGAGAAGCAGCGGCTGCTAGAAGACTTCACCTGGCCCTGGATCAGGCATTAAGGCAGACTTCAGTCCTGGTGGAGCATTGGGCAGCGGGTGTGTTATTATCCAGTATGGAGGAGGGGGAAGGTCATCCCTGTCCAAATCCTATAGAATTCCTTTTTTATCATCAATCAATTTTTGTACCATTAATATTTTTCCCTTTCCCTTCTGGATACAGAACCTTGTCCAAGTAAGAGGGTCTTGAGCTAACTCTAGCCATGAATCAATATACGGATTTTGATCCAGGTGTCCTGTCTTTCCTGTGACTACTGTATAGACTGCTTCCACTATTTTTAAGTTCATGTTGTTCTCTGGTGGCCATCCTACTCCCACAGGGGCCATTCGACCTCACAGAATATGGGGAGGCTGTTAGGTGTCATCTTCACCCCATGCTGCTGCTGCTGCTGCTAAGTCGCTTCAGTCATGTCTGACTCTGTGTGACCCCACAGTCGGCAGCCCACCAGGCTCCTCCATCCCTGGGATTCTCCAGGCAAGAACACTGGAGTGGGTTGCCATTTCCTTCTCCAATGCATGAAAGTGAAAAGTGAAAGTGAAGTTGCTCAGTCGTGTCTGACTCTTCGCCACCCCCATGGACTGCAGCCTACCAGGCTCCTCCATCCATGGGATTTTTCAGGCAAGAGTACTAGAGTGGGGTGCCATTGACTTCTCTGATGGCTGAGGTGGAGTGAAGTAAATTGACTTTCCCAATCTTGCACAGCCAACAAGTGGCAGAAGCACAATGTATGAACAACTGTTATTGATAACAGGCATAAAAAGTTGGGCAAATTGTAGTTTCTTTTGTTAAAGAATTTAATGACTACTTTGTGATACTGGTGTCTACACATGAGCTGTACCACAGTGAGGTAAGTTTGGTATAGATTTTCAAACACAGTAACTGAGAATAAGAGCTTTTGAATCCAATCTGAGAGTGAATCCCAGATCTCTCCTGAAGTAACTGGTGATCTCTGAGTGATCTTACCTTTCTTTGCTTTAATTCATTTAACTATAAAGTTAAGGCAGTATATTGATAATGGAAATGTATTGTAATTAATTGAGTTAAAGCAGATATATTATCAAATACAGCTTCTCACATAAAAGTAGAATTCAATACAGAAAAATTGCAATTATAAAATCATTTTGAAATAGTGCAATAACCAGTCATCAGAGAGATAATAAATTCATTGTTGAAGCTAATTTAGTGACATACCAGAGATACAGTTTATTCAATCTAGTCTATTACTTATTTAACTGTCACATGTAATTTTAATTTTAAATGATTTTATTTTATATTTCTAGGGAACTAAAATTTGCCCCCCTGAAATGTGTCTCTACAGCATGCAGATTATTTCAAGCTGAAAACAATCAAGACTCAAAAGACTGAGAAAGAAAATTTAACCTTCCCTCAAACTGGGTAAAAGAATTTAGATGGAGGATCTGTTCCTGAAATAGAGCCATTAATAGATATATCTGCAAAAAATATGGGCTAGGTGCGGTGGGAAAAACTTGGCAGGGCTTAAAAATCAGAGTGCACTTTGTGTCCCATTGCTTCTGCCTAGCTCAACAAACTTTCATTTACCAAACATTTGCTTTATCATATAAATTGCCTTCCTCACCTTTGAGATCCAAAACCATTATCCCCAACATCTTTTGTCTTTTGCCAAAGATAATTTTAAGGTAATTGCTTCAGCCATTTTGGTGAATTACTCAATTTTGGAAGGTCACTTCCATGTACACCTATTTCTAAACTTTTGTTTGATTTTCCCTTTGATCTGTTCCATGTCAAGTCAGTTATCAGACGAGCCAGAAAAATCTAAAAAGGGGAGAGGAAAATTGATCCTGAAATTGATTGAACAATTGCATTAAAAAATTTGTTAAGATCGTCCTGAATTACAATGTTACATGAAATAATAGAGGCTGACTTAAAGCCTAGTTTGAGTCAACTTCATTATCTATATTCAGACTAGTTTTACAATATTTAAAATACTTTTCCTTTTGTTTTCATAACTGGAGGCCTTAAAAGCAAAAGTAGAGCTTCTTTTAAATTACAATTTTTAATTATATTCTCTGAAAACTTCCTAAGATTGGTAATAATTTATATCAGGATTATATAATTACTTGTTGCTCTCAAAAAAAGAAAACTGCATGGAATTTTGAAAGTATTGAAAAGATTTATAATGGAGAGAAACAGAGGATATAAGTGAGATTGTAAACCATTTTATACCCCCAAGCTGCTATAATCTGAACTAGAAAGGAAGGCTACAAGTTGCCTGAATATCTGTACTATGCCAAATGTTGTAATAGACACCATGTCCTTCCAAATAGCAAACCATTTTTTAACACAAAACCACAAACAATGTTTCAGCAATAGCAAAATAAAATGGATCTTATTAAAGCATAGCAACTCAAACATATATTACTAGAATCAATTAGAGAAGAAGCACTTCTCTTGTTCCTGTGGATGAATGGTTAATGCACTGAAGTGTGATATTTAATTACCTCTTTTTACTTCACTCATCATTATTTTAACTTTCATAGCTACACATGTTACACCAGCCATAAAATTATATAGTCCATTTTAAGGGGCAGTTATAGTATTTTTCTGATTTCCTGATACAGAGTATTTTGCCAGTGGTCACCACACCATGGGAAGGTTTTCCTCCAATCAGTTCCAAATTTATAAGCCCTTACATTTTACCAGTGTCATGTCATTAAACAGAGAAGTCTATGTGCCTACAATCAATTAGAAGCCTTTTCTGAGTTCCGCCCTCTTCCATTTGACCAATATACCTGCCAAGATGAAGATATTAATCCTGAATTGCCAGTCTTATCATACAAAATATCCTCAACATTGTACAAAATCCTACTATAATCAGATTTTTTTTCAAGAAGAGAAAATTCATCAATTTGTAGGGAAATACAAAAGAGCTAACCTATGCAGGAGACACTGATTCAATTTCTGGGTCAGGAAGCTCTCCTGGAGAAGGGATAGGCTACACACTCCAACATTCTTGGGCTTCCCTGGTGACTCAGATGGTAAAGAACCCACCTGCAATGTGGGAGACCTGGATTCAATCCTGGGTTGGGAAGATTCCCTGGAGGAGGGCATGGCAACCCACTCCAGTATTCTTGTCTGGAGAAACGTCATGAACAGATGAGCTTGGCAGGCTACAGCCATGGACTCACAAAGAGTTGGACATGACTGAGCGACTAAGCACAGCACACATAGCTTAGCTTAGCCTACCTACAACATGCTCAGAACATGTTTATATTAGCCTGCAATTGGGGCAAAATAATCAAACCACCATCTATTTTATAGTGTTGAATATTTCATGTAATTTATTGAATACTGTATTGAAAGTAAAAACTAGAATTGTTGTCTGGGTATAGAAAGGTTGTTATGTGTATTGGTTATTCATGCTCATAATAATATAACTGATTGCAAGCTGAGGCTCTAGTATCTTAGTATATATTGCTAACCCAGGGAAGAGATCAAAGTTCAAAACTCAAAGTGGAGTTTCTACTAAATGTGTATCACTTTCACAATATCATAAATTTGACAAGTTTTAAATGGAGCCATCATAAGTTGGGAACTATCTGTAATATTTATAAAAATGCTGTGTCATTATTGGCATAATCCTCAAAAACATTGAACAGTTTCCTATCAATGCTCTATTTGAAAACCTACATGAAGACCTCAGCTGCTAACTGGAAAGAAATATTTTTTTGATTCTACTATTCAAGATCAGTCAATTCATGATAGTTCTCATTTCTATTAGCCTTTGGCACTATACTATATCAAATGCAATTAAGTAGTCATGTTTCCTATCTCAAGCTTCCATTCTTATGATTTTCATCTTTCCTCCCATTTTATTTTTTTGTGAGTTTGTGTCTCTCCTGACCTAATTCACTGTGCCTTAAAAGCAAAACTCTCTTTTTAAAGTGAAAGTGAAAGTCACTCAGTCACATCTGACTCTTTGCGACCCCATGGACTATACGGTCCTTGGAGTTCTCCAGGTCAGAATACTGGAGTGGGTAGTCTTTCCCTTCTCCAGGGGATCTTTCCAACCCAGAGAAGTAACCTGAGTCTCCCTCATTGCAGGTGGATTCTTTGCCAGCTGAACCACAAGGGAAGCCCAAGAATACTGGAGTGGGTAGCCTATCCCTTCTCCAGGGGATATTCCTGACCCAGGTTCTCCTGGACTGCAGGCAGATTCTTTACCAACTGAGCTATTGGTGAAGCCCCAAGAGTTAAATTAAAAAAAAAAAATCTTCACAGAACACCCATTTCAACTTCTTCCCTATGTGAAATCTGACTGCCCTTTTCAGGGACCTCCTCTTCTCCTGCTTGGTGGATTTGTGGTGCATGATTTGAACATATCTCTTGGTAACTTTAGAGTGGTTTACTCATTCTACTATTGAATTCATTTCTTAACAATTTTGTCCAAAATCTGGCAGAAATCCATTTTTTGATGCTAATGCCATCTGTTTGTCAATAAAATCTTGAGATATTAACTGTTTACTTATGTCATGATTATTTTTTTTAACATAAGAACCCTCCCTTAATACATTAAAGGTAAATTAGAAAGGAGATTGCACTTAATAGAGAAAATAATAAAGTGAAATTCTTGTGTTGAGAGTTGTAAGCTCTTGATATTCATAACAATAAAAATAACTGTCCTGTCTCTCTGAAAGTGCTGTGATTCTCCATAGAGGAAATGGGGGAAATGGTCTCAATAGGTTAATTGTTAAATAATTTAGTATACGGTTTAGCTGTAGAAGCTTGTTTGGGGCAAGGAGCTAATGAAATGTTGGCTCAGAAAATGAAGGCAGTTTCCACATATACAGTTAGGAAAAATTTAAATATATATATTATATACATGTTGCTGCTGCTGCTAAGTCGCTTCAGTCGTGCCTGACTCTTCGCGACCCCATGGACTGCAGCCTACCAGGCTCCTCCGTCCATGGGATTTTCCAGGCAAGAGTACTGGAGTGGGTTGCCATTGCCTTCTCCGATTATATACATGTTACATATATATTAACTGAAGTTTCTAGGGATTTCTGAGCTGTGGACACTAAAACCACCTTTCCTATGGCAGACATGACTTGAACAGATACATTTATGACTATTGCAATTCACACTTCTTTGAAAGTCCAGACTGTTTAATATGATGTGACATAAACCCTTGCACTTTCTTGTGGACTGAGCATCTCACCATGAAGAGGTGGATGTGTCTATGCTGGGAAACTGTTGATAGGCACTTATACACTAAATATTTCACAGGTAAAAATGAACCTGCTTGTTTCACATAACAGGTTGCTTCAGTTACCTGGAGAATCTCATTCTCTTCTCTCTTGATTATTGCAACAAACTGTGAGCTTGTCATTAATCCTTCATAATTCCATGCCAACCTCTGTTTAATTTTCCAATAGCAGCTAGAATAATCCTCTTAAATACAGGTCTGATGAAATTAATTCTACATCAAGTTTTCAGAGTTGAAGATATTCTTGATCTCTTTATACAGACAGAAATGTTCCTACACATTTGATTTATTTCTTAATCCCCATGTTTACCACCGACAATACTATCATCTATTTTGTCTTTTGTGCCATTCCATCTCAGTTTCATTGCACAAAATCTTCCTTTTCCTGAACATGCATTGCAAGCATACATAGCCACACATGTACATATACACACAACCATACACATAGGTATGCATGGGAAATTTATATTTTTTTCCAGAACCTCAGTTTAAAAGACACCGTCTTCAGCAAGAAAATGTCATCCCTAGTGGATAATGAGGACCTCTTTGGTGTATTTTCTTGCCCTTCTCAATATATTTTTAATACATACTATTTAATGGTGTTGGGCTTCCTAGGTGGTGCTAGTGATAAAGAATCTGCCAGCCAATGCAGAAGATGCAAGAAGTGTGGTTCAATCCCTGGGTCAGCAAGATCACCTGGAATAGGAAGTGGCATCCCACTCCAGTAATCTTGTTTGGAAAGTTCCATGGAGAGAGGAGCATGGCAAGCTACAGTCCATGGGCCTGCAAAGAGTTGGACACAACTGAAGCAACTTAGCACATTTAATGGTCTATTAACAACACTTACTCTCTCCTTATGTACCATATATCTCCAAAGTAAGAACCATGTTATTAATGTATCATCAACACCTATCATAGTGCCTTGCCCATAGTAGATAATCAGAATTTTTAATGAATAACAAATAATAATTGATTTACATTTTTATAATGAGAATTGATGGAGACAAAATAATGCTACTTCATACCTTAAAGCTGTCCACATTCTTATCCCTGGAACCTATGAAAATGTTATAGAACATGGAAAAAGAGAATTAAGGTCACGGAATCAAATCAGTGTTGCTAATCTACTGATCCTAGGGTAAAGAAACTATTTAAAATTATCTGAATGGACCTTAATCTGGGAAGAGAGGCAGAAGAATCAGAAACAGAGCTGACACTGTGAGAAAAACTCCAATGGTCATTGCTGGTTTTGAAGCTGAAGGAAGGAGCCAGGAGCTAAGGAATGCTTTTCAGAAGCTGTTAAAGGAGAGAAATGAATTCAACATTAATGGCTTCAGAAAGGAATTTAACCCTGTGAGTTCCATTTTGACTTCTGATTTTCACAACATAAAGTAACAAATTTATGTTGTTTCAAGCCAAGTTGTGGTAATTTGCTATAGAGACAATACGAAACTAAAAGAATATTATATTTTATTGTCCTCAGCAAAATGATCTAAAATTATTTTTAAAAATCAACTACAGAAGAGATACAATTATGCTTTAGTTTTCCAAATCTATATTTAATAAAGATTTTGAGAGCACATTGTGTACTTATAAAAAAATTAGTACTTTAAAATTCAGGAAAAAGTTAAGTAAACATTTCAGAAAAGGGATCAATAATTAAATGTGTGAAGAGAGAGATACTTTATTAGCTAATCATTAATTTTTTTCTTTACCAGACATGAATATATCATATTTGATGCTTAATCACAGACTACCAGCATTCTAATTTAGTTTATTATAACAGCTAAATTAAAGGATTTATATGTAAAATATGTGCTAAATTTGCCTATAGTACAGATTTCTCACAATTCTCCTTTAATGCTAATATATATATGGCTTTATTCTCTTTGATGTTGATGAAAATCTACACTGAAAGCCAGTTTTCTTTCAGAAAATTCTTAAAGATGTAGCCTATTATTCACAGACTCTGGACTTGAAACAAATTCAAATAGATTCAGCATTCAAGTCAGTTTTAGAATATTTATTTCAGGTGATACATTTTATTAAAATTTTTTCCTTATAGAATCCAAGAAGGAATTATGCTTGAAGAATAAAAACAATACATATGAATCAGTAAAAAAGAATAAAATAAATCAATAAAAATAAAGTTGATGGTATATTTTGTGACTTGGAAATGATTCATTTTCATAATAACTTTCTAAATTTGTTCAGTGTTTTTCATGTTTGTTATGTAACCTTAATATATATCAACTTTTTCTTTTTATTGATTTTCATATAAGGTAAACATTGTGTAGTCCCTGGAGAAGGAAATTGCAATCCACTCCAGTATTTTTGCCTGGAGAATCCCATGGATAGAGGGGCTGGGCATGCTACAGTCCATGGGATTGCAAAGAGTCAGACATGACTTAGTGACTAAAGAACAACCAATACTGGTTATTAATTACTGATATAATTTGCTTTATATTGGACAGTGCAGAAGCACAGCAGAGAGGAGCTACCCCATGTCCAAGGTCAGGGGCAGCGGCCGAGAGGAGCTACCACAAGTCTAAGGTAAGGAGCGGTGGCTATGCTTAGCTGCAGCAGCCGTGAAGTGATACCCGACATCCAAGGTAAGAGAAACACAAGTCAGACAGTAGGCACTGAAAGAGGGCATCAGGGGGCAGACAGACTGAAACCACAATCACAGACAACTAGTCAGTCTGATCACGTGGACCACAGCCTTGTCTAACTCATGAGACTAAGCCATGCCATGAGGGAACATCAAGACTGATGGGTCATGGTGGAGAGGTCTGACAGAATGTGGTCCACTGGAGAAGGGAATGGAAAACCACTTCAGTATTCCTGCCTTGAGAACCCCATGAACAGTATGAAAAGACAAAAAGATAGGATACTGAAAAAGAAACTCCCCAGTTTGGTAGGTACCCAATATGCTACTGGTGCTCAGTGGAGAAATAACTCCAGAAAGAATGAAAGGATGGAGCCAGAGCAAAAACAAAACCCAGTTGTGGATGGGACTGGTGATAGAAGCAAGGATCGATGCTGTAAAGAGCAATATTGCATAGAAACCTGGAATGTTAGGTTCATGAATCAAGGCAAATTGGAAGTGGTCAAACAGGAGATGGCAAGAGTGAACATCAACATTCTAGGAATCAGCTAACTAAGGTGGACTGGAATGGGTGAATTTAACTCAGATGACCATTATATCTACTACTGTGGGCAGGAATCCCTTAGAAGAAATGGAGTAGCCATCATGGTCAACAAAAGAGTCCAAAATACAGTACTTGGATGCAGTCTCAAAAACAACAGAATGATCTCTGTTCGTTTCCAAGGCAAACCATTCAATATCATGGTAATCCAAGTCTATGCCTTGACCAGTAACACTGAAGAAGGTGAAGTTGAACAATTCTATGAAGACCTACAAAAACTTCTAGAACTAACACCTAAAAAAGATGTCCTTTTCAATATAAGGGAATGGAATGCTAAAGTAGGAAGTCAAGAAACACCTGGAATAACAAGCAGATTTGGCCTTGGAGTACAGAATGAAGCAGGGTAAAGGCTAATAGAGTTCTGCCAAGAGAATGCACTGGTCATAGCAAACACCCTCTTACAACAACACAAGAGCAGACTCTACACATGAACATCACCAGATGGTCAACACCAAAATCAGATTGATTATACTCTTTGCAGCCACAGATGGAGAAGCTCTATATAGTCACCAAAAACAAGACTGGGAGTGGACTGTGGCTCAGATCATGAACTCCTTATTGCCAAATTCAGACTGAAATTTAAGAAAGTGGAGAAAAACTATAGATCTTTCAGGTATGACCTAAATCAAATTCCTTATGATAATACAGTGGAAGTGAGAAATAGATTTAGGGACTAGATCTGATAGACAGAGTGCCTGATGAACTATGGATGGAGGTTCCTGACATTGTACAGAAGACAGGAATCAAGATGATCCCCGAGAAAAAGAAATGCATAAAATCAAAATGGCTGTCTGAGGAGGCCTTACAAATAGCTGTGAAAAGAAGAGAAGTGAAAAGCAAAAGAGAAAAAGAAAGATATACCCATATGAATGCAGAATTCCAAAGAATAGCAAGGAGAGCTAAGAAAGCCTTCCTCAGTGATCAATGCAAAGAAATAGAGGAAAACAATAGAATGGGAAAAACTAGAGATCTCTTCAAGATAATTAGAGATACGAAGGGAAAATTTCATGCAAAGATGAGCTCAATAAAGGACAGAAATGGTATGGACCTAACAGAAGCAGAAGATATTAAGAGGTGGCAAGAATACACAGGAGAACTGTACAAAAAAGATCTTCACGACCCAGATAATCACGATGGTGTAATCACTCACCTAGAGCCAGACATCCAGGAATGTGAAGTCAAGTGGGCTTTAGGAAGCATCACTATGAACAAAGCTAGTGGAGGTGATGGAATTCCAGTTGAGCTATTTCAAATCATGAAAGATGATGCTGTGAAAGTGCTGCACTCAATATGCCAGCAAATTTGGAAGTCAGCAATGGCCAGAGGACTGGAAAAGGCCAATTTTCATCCTAATCCCAAAGAAAGACAATGCCAAAGAATGCTCAAACTACCACACAATTGCACTAATCTCACACACTAGAAAAGCAATATTTAAAATTCTCCAAGCCAGGCTTAAACAATAAGTGAACAGTGAACTTCCAGATATTCAACTGGTTTTAGAAAAGGCAGAGGAACCAGAGATCAAGTTGCCAACATTGGCTGGAGCATCAAAAAAGCAAGAGAATTCCAGAAAACCATCTATTTCTGCTTTATTGCCTATGCCAAAACCTTTGACTGTGTGGATCACAATAAACTATGGAAAATTTTGAAAGAGATATGAATACCAGACCACCTGACCTGCCTCTTCAGAAACCTGTTTGCAGGTCAGGAAGCAACAGTTAGAACTGGGCATGAAACAACAGACTGGTTCCAAATAGGAAAAGGAGTACATCAAGGCTGTATATTGTCACCCAGCTTATTTAACTTATATGCAGAGTACATCATGAGAAATGCTGGACTGGAAGAAGCACAAGCTGGAATCAAGACTGCCAGGAGAAATATCAATAACCTCAGATATGCAGATGACACCACCTTTATGGTAGAAAGTGAAGAGGAACTAATGAGCCTCTTGATGAAAGTGAAAGAGGAGAGTGAAAAAGTTGACTTAAAGCTCAACATTCAGAAAATGAAGATCATGGCATCTGGTCCCATCACTTCATGGCAAACAAATGGGGAAACAATAGCTGATTTTATTTTTCTGGGGTCTAAATTCACTACAGTTGGTGATTGCAGCCATGAAATTAAAAGACCCTTACTCCTTGGAAGGAAAGTTTTGGCCAACCTAGACAGCATACTAAAAAGCAGAGACATTACTTTGCCAACAAATGTCCATCTAGTCAAGGCTATGGTTTTTCCAGTGGTCATGTATGGATGTGAGAATTGGACTATAAAGAAAGCTGAGTGATGAAGGATGGATGCTTTTGAACTGTGGAGTGGAGACGACTCTTGAGAGTCCCTTGGACTGCTAAGAGATCCAACCAGTCTATCCTAAAGGAGATCATTCATGGGTGTTCATTGGCAGGACTGATTTTGAAGCTGAAACTCCAATACTTTGGCCACCTGATGCGAACAGCTGACTCATTTGAAAAGATCCTGATCCTGGGAAAGATTGAGGCAGGAGGAGAAGGGGATGACAGAGGATGAGATGGTTTGATGACATCACCGACTTGATGAACATGGATTTGGGTGATCTCTGGGGATTGGTGATGGGCAGGGGGGCTTGGGGTGCTGCGGTTCATGGGGTCACAAAGAGTCAGACACAATTGAGTGAATGAACTGAACTGAACTAATATGTATGTGTTTTCTAACTTATTAAATTTTTTCTGTATTATTTATTGCATAAATTTATTTAATAATAAAACATTTTAGTCTTTGACAGAACTTCACTGGAAAAAAACTAAAATAACCCTTGATGGTGTCTTCTATAGGGTCCATGTTCGATCTTCTGGTTTCAATATTTGCAGTAATTCTTATATTTATCACTCTGTGAATTTTTCCTTTTAAAAATCTTTGATTATTAAGATGAAGAATATATCTTTATCTCTGATTGTTTGCCTCCAGTTAAATCTTTACTACCAGAATGTTGCAATCTTTAAACACCGATCAGGATGAAATGTCTAAGAATGAGCAAATCACATTGTGTATAATGTGAGGACCTTTAAAATAATTATCCATATCTGAAACTCCAGGTAACTTAGAAATTTCAAGATTTAATCCATCGGGACTTCCCTAGATGTGGATTAAGAAGCAGAGGCATTAAATTGTGAACAAAGGTCCATATAATCAAATGTGTGGTTTTTCTCTTAGTCACGTATGGATGTGAGTTGGACCATAATCAAAGCTGAACCCCGAAGAATTGATGCTTTTGAAGTGTGATATTGGGGAAAACTCTTCAGAGTCCAAAGGATTGCAAGAAGATCAAACCAGTCAATCCTAAAGGAAATCAATCCTGAGTATTCATTAGAAAGGAGTGTTGTTGGAACTCCAATACTTTGGCCACTTGATGAGATGAGTCAAATCATGAGAAAAGTCCTTGATGCTGGGAAAGATTGAAGGCAGGACGAGAAGGAGACAACAGAAGATGAGATGGTTGGATGGCATCACTGACTCAATGTACATGATTCTGAGCAAGCTCCAGGAGATGGAAATGGACAGAGAAGCCTGGCATGCTGCAGTCCATGGAGTTACAAAGACCTGGACATGAGTGAGCTACTGAACAACAGACATTTGATCCACTCCAAAACATCTATAAGACATTTGACCCATGGAATATTTGGTCAGTAGGGCATTTGGTCCATGCCAAAGGGTCCTTGATATTGGCAGGACAATTTACTTCTGCCTAAAACATCCTTGGAGAATTCATCTATGTCAAAATATCCTTGATAATTTGCTCCTACTCAAAACTGTTAGGCATAGACCAAATATGCTCATGGTAGTTTTGGATAAGACCAAACTTAAAGAACATTTTTTTGTCGATCAAATGTCTTTTATATTTTATACCCTGTTGTTAGAGTGTAAGATGTATTTATAGCCAGAAATGTTCTTGACTAAGAGGATATTCATCATAATCTCAGTAGATCTTAATTTGGAAATGAAATTAGGACATATATATGAGAGGAAGGATCAAGACACTTTAACAACCTAATTATCTCTGTTGGGTTAGATCACAGTACATTTTTATTTTTATGACTTTTAAAATTTTCTCAGTAAATTTGGAATTTAAATTAAAAGATATAAAATTAACAGAAATATGAATGAATATTAGAAATTTAAAATGAAGGAACCATTAAAGAAAAGTGGTAATTTGATGAAACCAAGAATGGATTAATTTCAGACTCTAGTAGTGTCATTTTATACCTATGATGACTGATCAATTCAGCTGGGACAAACTGTGTATAAAACAAAATCTAATGTAGTTGACTTATGTAAAAAATAATCAAACTAAGGAATCAAGGGTATAGCAAAGAACCTAAAGCAAAAAGTGTAACTGTAGATTCAACTTCACCACCAACTGCCCATTACCTCCTTCTCTTTAACCTATTTTAACCCTTAGAATTCCAGGACAGGGAGTTTGTGAAATGCAGTCCATTCAGCAGAAATATGACAGCAGATATAAAAGAAGTTTTCTGGACTAGGTAAGCAGCTTGATAAAGTCAGCTACTATGTCATTTTATCTTATGGCCTTTTAAAAAATTGTAATGTGAATTTTGTTCTTAGACAAATTATCTTACACTTCTTGTACATCTCAAAATCAATGAAAATCATTTTTCTGCTTACTTGCAGAGTCAAGAACTCTTCATATTATTTGTTCTCATGAATTTGGTATTATATTCCCTGAAAGAATTTAGTGTCATCTGTACTTTTCCATTTTTTCCCTAAATACAAAGCTAAAAGAAATTGAACACAAATTCCACGTGTCTCTATTATTTTGCATAAAGAGAATTTCATAAATAATCATCCCACTCCTATATTCAGATACTTTTTGCTACTTTTCTAAAATTTCAGACTTGAGAAAGTCTGAATCTCAAAAGGCAGCATATATTAATATAAATTACCATCTGCTTAATTATTATGTGAAGATTATTAATTTTCAATGAGAATTAGAGAGATCTTCTCTGTCCTCATTTCCACTTAGTCCATACCATATTTTATGTACTGTCACTTTAAAAGCATACTTTCAAAAAATAATTTCTATATTTATCAAAATTCTTCAGTTTCCTGTGGCAAAATAATACGATGCAATTTAGGCAACAAAATTAGGAATTTGCCAGTTATGCCCAAGGAATGACTTCAGGAACAAATGCATCTGGTGCATTAGGCGGTCATTTCAGAGCTTTTCATCAGTCTCTCCTTCCCTCTGCATACCGGTTTTGCCTTACAGCTATTTTTTCTCCTTGAAATCTGGCAATATAACCACAGAAGTTTAAGGTAAATTTTATTTAATGTTATTGTTGTCAAAGAGGAAGTTAGCATTTCTTTTCTACTGAGTTTACTTAAGATGTTTCAGGGAAGAATCTCATTGGTTTATCATGTGATAAAAAAATATCTGGGGGTCCACTATGTGTTTTAAGTCCACATTTTGTTCAAAGGTAAGGCACTGTGATTGGTAATTTCATCTATATTGGGTATAAAGAAACTTCTTAAACCAATAAAACAACAGCCAATACCAAGACCAAGAGGGATGAAAAAACGTATCTGGACAAGAAAAAATTATAAGTTAATATACCAACGTCAGCTACAAACTAATCCTTCCTACAATTAGCTGTTACATATAGCAGTACAACAATTGTTGGTGACTATATTTCAATGATATGGTTTTTGATGTTACTATCATAAAGTCAACTAAGTTTATCATTATTTGACAAAAGAAAAAGAAATTTGCCAAGTAAACTAAATGGTACATCTTACCCTCAGTTAAAAATGAAAAGCTGTCAGAGGCAGAAGGTCAAAGTGGAGAGAATTATGCCATGAAAATTATTTATATCTAAATTGAAATCTTGACTTAGTCATGTTTTATGATTTAAATAAATTCTAATTGTTAAGAGCTTATTTTGCAATGTGTGATTGGAAAAGCATAATATCCATTCACAGTATTGTGTATTTTGTTGAGATGTTTTTGTACTATCAGTAAATAATAGAAAATAGTTAATATTCAAGTCATTGAAAGAAAAACATTCTCTACAACATGCCAGCAAGTATTTTAAAACTTATAATCTGCAATGCCAAGTCACTTCAGTCGTGTCCGACTCTGTGCGACCCCATAGACAGCAGCCCACAAGGCTCCCCCATCCCTGGGATTCTCCAGGCAAGAACACCGGAGTGAGTTGCCATTTCCTTCTCTAATGCATGAAAGTGAAAAGTGAAAGTGAAGTTGCTCAGTCGTGTCGGACCCTTAGCGACCCCATGGACCGCAGCCTACCAGGCTCCTTCGTCCATGGGATTTTCCAGGCAAGAGTACTGGAGTGGGGTGCCATTGCCTTCTCCATAATCTGCTATACTCTTGATTTAATTACATTATTATGTATTATGGCACAATTACATCCAAAACTACAAATCTGTGAATATTCTTCTTTTACCATTCTGCTTTCTTTCTAGTACCCTAAAGTGGCATGGAAGAAGTGCTTAAAGTTCCAAAAAATCCATTAATTGTAGGAGAGAAATATAAATTCACTATGGTAAGGCAAGATTTTATTTTTCTGAAGACAAGAAAACACATGAGGAGAGAGAAATGTATTCCATTTTCAGAGGAAGAGAGAAAAACTATATGTCTAGAAGAGCAAGAGAGCTGGGTGAAGGAGCAAAGCATAAAAAGGGCTCAGTACTAAGTGATCTTAGATTCTGTACCCTCTCTCTAGCCAATATCATGTTATCTTTAGCTTTTGCAAATCTGAGTAGATAATTTACTGTAGAGCGGGAAACAATGTGGATAAGGCTTAATCCAATGGGCATAGAACTGAGCAAATCCTATTGATACTTCCCTTGGTGCTAGTGGCAAAGAATCTGCCTGCCAATGCAGGAGACACAAGAGACAAGGATTCAATCCCTAGGTCAGGAAGATTCCCTGGAGTAGGAAATGGCAACCCACTCTAGTACTCTTCCCTGGAAAATTCCATGGGCAAAGGAGTCTGGCAGTCTAGAGTCCATGAGACTGCAGAGAGTCAGACACTGCTGAGTGCACATACACACACTATTAAGACAGTGTGAGTCATTATACACTTGAGATTATTGTTTTCATTGTAAACTC
Organism: Oryx dammah; assembly: GCF_014754425.2. Lineage (NCBI taxonomy): Eukaryota > Metazoa > Chordata > Mammalia > Artiodactyla > Bovidae > Oryx > Oryx dammah. Next base: position 51,086,189 of record NW_024070187.1, read on the forward strand.
CCTATTTTCACTGATTTCAACTGTTCATCACCTTATTAAAGTGTTAAAACTAAAGCAAATTCTTAATTAGCTTTTCTTCAACTGCCACTAATATTGCATTTAAACCTTAACTTTGTGTTCCAAAATTGACAGAAAAAAATGATCAAGGCTTCTGGGATTTATGCTATGTTTTTACTCTATAAAATTACTCTGTCACTTCAGTATAAAGTAAAATACTTGATAACTGAAGGAAGAGATGTTTTACTAAGCAAAGTAAAATGGCAGCAGCATTTATAGTGCTCTACATATTAAACTATGTTATGTCACTAGTCTATAGATTACCTATTCTGAAACTGTCATACACATATATTCATCTGGAAGCTTTGAGCAGAAGAACATTTCCACTTGATCATGGCATATAAACCACAGACACATACAAAACACTACTGGGATGGAAATTTGAGTTCAGTAATCCACAGAGCTTCCCAGGTGGCACTAGTGATAAAGAACCCATCTGCCAATGCAGGAGTATAAGAGACATGGGTTCAATTCCTGGGTTGGAAAGATCCCCTGGAGGAGGGCATGGCAACCTACTCCAGTATTCTTGCCTGGAGAATCCCATGGACAGAGGGACCTGGTGGGCTAACATCCATAGGGTCACAAAGAGTGGGCCATGACTGAGTCAACTTAGCACACAGGCAGTCCACAATGCTTGAAGCTGGAACATCCTATATATGCTCTGTAGTGCATTAGTCATTATTATATATGATGGGCTTGAACTGTGGCGTTGGAGAAGACTCCTGAGGCTCCCTTGGACTGCAAGGAGATCCAACTAGTCCATTCTGAAGGAGATCAGCCCTGGGATTTCCTTGGAAGGAATGATGCTAAAGCTGAAACTCCAATACTTTGGCCACCTCATGCGAAGAGTTGACTCATTGGAAAAGACTCTGATGCTGGGAGGGATTGGGGGCAGGAGGAGAAGGGGATGACAGAGGATGAGATGGCTGGATGGCATCACCGACTCGATGGATGTGAGTTTGAATGAACCCCAGGAGTTGGTGATGGATAGGGAGGCCTGGCATGCTGTGATTCATGGGGTCACAAAGAGTCGGACATGACTGAGCGACTGAACTGAACTGAACAGGGCTTATGTTTGATGTTTAGTTTGATGATTTCACAAATGCAATATGAATTTGAGAATCAGAGATTTGGAGAGTTCATAAAGTCTGTCTTTTTATAACAAGTATAGTAGGTTTAAAATGTTAACCTAAGAAGACTTTTTTACTGAATACATACACATGTATATTCAGAATTTACATATATAAACATATAATTTGCACAATTTTTAATATATACATTTAAATAAGTAAATTAGTAAAATACCTTTACCTATAAATCATAAGGGTCATTTTAAGTACTAAGTACATGAACTATGTGAAAAGAATGTAAGTGGCAATCCATGATTTCAAGAGAGCAGTTTGGGGTAATTAATAAAATATGATAGATTTATAAAAAGATGTATTACTTGAACTTAAAATCTCTCATAATTAAGGGATGACTATTTGAAACTTGTAATTACCCTTGCTGAAATTTTTCTTGCCCTTGCTGCCTTCTCAGAAAATCCTTAAGAATTTCTGTGAAAGTTGTTAGGTTTAATTTCCTTTGTATAGTTTGCTACTGCTCACAAAAAAAACCAAAACAAAACAAAAGGAGCAACTCCATATGGAACTCCTTAGACCATATTATACATTCCTAACTGATACATTCATAACTAATTCAAAGTTTCACTATTTCCCATGATTATCCTTTAAGCTGATAATTTAAACAAGTAACTGAGGTCATGTTGTTCTTTTAATGAAACACAACTCAGAAAACTCCACTGTTGTCATTTAAGAAAAAATGTTATTAAATTAGTTTTTTTTTAATTTTTTAATCAATGAAATAAACTTCAAAACTTAAAAGCAATGGTCTACTTTTTCTTCACATTTCTTTATATTTTAAAATAACCATGTTTTAATTTGAGCATTGAACAAAAATAAGTGTTCTGAAGATGATAGCTTGAATATCTGGGATACAGTTTATAAATATCTAAATTTAATTAATTTATACTTCAACAAATTTTTTAAATGTATGCTTAAACAGATTATTTAAATTCCTAGCTTCTAAATACTGATACTGCTTCATATTTTGGGCAAGCAAATTGTTGATAAAGATTCATAGTGGGACAGTGACAGTTTGGCTACTAAATGAAAACTTAATCGGAGAAAATATTTAGGATAGAAGAGGATGAGGAGGAGAGGAAAAAGTAAAGGAGGAAACAAAGGCCAAAAGCTAGCAAAACAATAACAATATTTAATTATATCATAAAAAGACTATTTCTATGGGGAGCTAAAAGAAAAAGAGCTGGAAAGAGCTGGCAGAATTAGAAAAAGTGTCCACAACCATTCACTTTAGAATTTCAAACAAATCTTCATTAGTGAACATATTTAATTCCTTATAAAACCACTGACAAGTTTGCTTTAACAGGATTTACAAATTAGACATTTGAACAGTGTAGGTTATTACATGTTTCCATTATATCTTTAGGCTGACATTCTTTCTGTGACACATTTTCAAACAGAAAAAAATATTGAAAACTTAATCCTAAATATAAATGTTTCCATTGTGTATTTAATAGTTTAAATAAGTAAGGTACAACACAAAAAGAACTACTATTATTACAGAGGTAGCATTAATTTGCCTGCTGCTCACCTGCTACTATTTTCCAAAAATGCCTCATTTATTTTTTTCTTATCTCCCATAATATTTTTTTAATTCATTGTCTTAGTCATTTCTCCTTTAAATGGAAATCTCTATTTTCTTTATTTTAATTATTTTCTCTTCCTATAATCTTTGTATTATTCAACAGAGTCTTATGTTTTACTTTCTTTTTCAACTAAGTATATCTTCTTATTTTTTTAGAAAAAAACTTATTTACTAGTATTTTACATCAAAAAGTGCTTATTAAAGACAGTGTTAGGAATGTCTGTGGAACTACTGGGGGTTATAAACTGTGTTTTTTACCTTTAAGAAGTTGATAGTCTAGGTTGAGATGCAAGTATCATTTAGACGTGTTGAAACCAATATAAATTTGTTGAGTCTAGTTGATTAAGTTTAGAGTGTCAGGGGGAATTCAGTTATTCAGTTGAATTTCCAAGGTTATATATGTTTTCTACTTGTTTATTTGTTTTTAACAAGAGGTCTGAATTCAAGAGGGAGTATTTGGGGAATATTTTTTAAACCAGTTAAAGTTATGTAGAGTTTATCAATCAGAAGATACTATGCCACACTGATGAAACAAGTAAACTCTAAATCTCAGTGGATTGCAACAACTATTGGTTGTTTTGTTTGTTTTGTTTCCTTACTTATGCTAAGTATCCATCCATTAATGCCATTCTCCCACCAAGACCAACCTGAGGGATCACCTCTGTCTAGAACACTGACAGTCTCTCACAGAAAGGAAAAAGACATGACTAACTACAAGTTGGCTCTTAAATCTTCTGTCCAAATGACACACTGATGAAAGCAAGTCATACAGTCATTTCTGATGTGAATGGCACAGAGTAGAATAACCCTCCAAGAACTAGATATTTAACATTGTAAAAAAAAGTAAACTATCACAAAGAGCACTAACCTTTCACTCGTAATGTTAATTTAAGCTCTCAGGTAAAAATTTTCTCACATCGACAACACTTGAAACACTTGTCTTACATACACGTTTTATTAGTCAAGAGAAGAAAGGTCGAAGGTATATGTGGTTGTTTTTATTACCAGGTTTTAACACAATGACTAAAACCCAGACTTAATTCATGACAACTGAACAAAGAAACAATCACAACTGGAACATTTGGTCACTGTGTGGTGGAATAATTTTACATGGTACAAGATGTCTTCCAGTAATTATTTTCCCTAAATGTCAATTTCTGTGTAGGACAGAATTCTTTATAAAGAAATCCAGACTGTTATCATTGCTCTTACATCAATTTGCTATGGCATCCATAGATTATATCTATATAATCAAAGATGTAATTATTTTATTTGTATTGCTATTTCCTTGTATATTGCCTGGATCTTCTTCAAAGTTTCATCAAGGTAGAGACTCTTAGAGGGTTTGGTAGGTAGAGGATGCTTAGTAAGTGCAGAACAGAGGTATTTCAGAAGCCTTAAAGAGGCTTTGAAATAATGTAGGTGACATTAGTTAATAATCATTATATCAAAGGTCTTCTGGGTTTTAGTTGTGTAGATAACTATATTACTCAGTGATGGAAAAAAAAGAAAAAAAACATGCAAGTGATTCTGGGTCCAGAAGGATAATGCTATTATAGTGTGTAAAGTTATATGATGTCATTTTTGCAAGAATTTGTTATTTGATAGGAAAAGAAATCACTGTCTTATAATCTGCTTCTTAAAGAGATTCTCGAAAGTTGTTTACTTCCTCTACTACTTCTTCCTCCAGGTGGGCCTAACTCTTCATGGTCATGATTAAGAGGAGAGTGGGCAAGCTAAGTAGTAACTGACAATCCTTAAAAGGCACAGGAAAATAAGTCATCTTAAATCATGGACCCTTCCAAATGGTAGCATTACAAAAGAGAATAAATGATGCATTGTGGATTTGTAACTCTAAGATTCACACATGACTCAAGGGGGGCAATCCCAGGTAATATAGCTTGTAATTCACCTTCTTTTTTAAAACAGAAGTAATATTCTTCCCTGGTGTGACATCATACTTTGTCTTCATTTCCATCTGCTATCTGGTAGAACTAATTAAACAAAGTAAACAATTTTTAAAAATTTTCATTTACAGGTAATTTTCCTCATTACAACTCTGTGCGAGTTTGAACTGAGTCCTATGGTAGTACGTGACTTATCTGTGTTTAATCATATGAAGATCTTTATTCCTTTTCCTATTCAGCCTTGGGAATTCTCCCTTTAGAGGTTAAAATGTTGTAAACTCTCCTTTGGTCTACCTGTTCTCTCTCTCTGCTTTTAAGATCTCTCTTGCTCACTCTTGCTCTCCCCATCCCCCACTCCCACCCCCCACTCTTTGCAATCTCTGGATGATGAGTAATTCTTCTAAATTTACTAACTGAGTTCCTTTTATTCTATTCTGTCATCTAGCTACGCTTCCCTCGTTCTGTACTAGAACTTCTATCCTCTGTATTCATGCTTTAACAATACCTATGTTCAATATTTGCTTTTATTTTAATAGGCCTTCCCTAATTTTGTTGTTGTTGTTTACCTCCTTTTATAAAAAGAGACCATTAATGATTTTTTTCTTGTCTTTGATAAAAGCCGATTAATAATATCCATTATTTTGAAAACATTATAAGTCAGTGTATAAATCTTATAGTTAGAGACTCTCAGTGCATCATCTATCCTACCCTTTAACATGGCCATTTAGAAAAATCTATTCTGTAGGAAAGCATCATTCTCCTGCTGCTTTGTATAAGATTTTGGCTGTAGTTTAGGCGATCCTTTCTGTCCTTATTCGGAAAATTAGTTATAAAATATCAACAGCCACAATTTCATCTTGTAAAGAATAACTTTTTCTTTGTCAGGCCTAAAAGTATTATCTTTTGATCGTATTTTACAGCTTTGTCCTACTTCTTTACCCTGTTGTTCTAAGTGTTGTCATGTTTCATTACCAAACTCCAAATTTATTAATAATTGGTAAGCCATCCTTTTTAAAGTATTTTCATCATTAACTACAAGACTCCATGTGATCTGATACGGTAAATTCTAACATTTTTAATGCATTTGAAGTCACCATACAGTATCAAAATAAAATTATGATTAGGTGAAGAGTCTGTCATATTAACAAGAACAAAAGTACTTTGAAATTTATTGCTTGTCTAATTGAAATTTCCCATAATTTTATAGTCTTGTGTAATCTTCCTTTTGCCATACCTCCAACTTAAATTCTATTAGGAATTAGGTCAGGAATTCTATTAGGTCAGAGTCACTTTAGTCTTCTCTCAAGTGGGAAGTCAAATGTGGAATAAGTTCATCCTAAAGGAATTAATTCTATACTCCACTAAAAAGCAGGATGCTTCCATGTGTCACTTTGCCTCTTGCATATATTTTCTCTTTTAGAGTAAATGGGGTTGTGCTGTTTAGGAAACTACTCCAACTTAATTAGAGAAACTGCCTCTGGGGGATAACCCCACAGGGACTAGAATTATAATCACACATCTTATATAGTTGAGCTCAGATTTTGATGGCTTCTTGTCTCAATTTTATAAAGCTTGGCTGAGGTTTACTGGATCCCAGAACTGTCTAATAAGATTTGATCCCTCACAGTCCTTGATCAGAGCTTCCCAGGTGGCACTAGTGGCAAAGGACCCACCTGCTAAGGTAGGAGATGTAAGAGACACAGGTTTGACCCTGGTTTGGGAAGATCCCCTGAAGAAGGAAATGACAACCTGCTCCAGTTGTCTTGCCTAGAAAATTTCATGAACAGAGGAGCCTAGCAGGCTATTGTCCATCTTATCTTATCCAAGTGATATCGTGAAACAAAGCAGGATCCTAAGGACCTTGCTTCCCCCCATGCTTCACTGCATGTCTTCTGCCTGCCTTTCATCTGTGGAAAACTTTAGTCAAAGAGTAAGTTTAATCAGATAAATGAGAAATGCAGAAACAAAGAAAAACAGACAAAGGAGATTGAATAGTAATAATGTAGTCATTAAGCATAGTCAACGACCTTTAGTTATTTCTCAAGGGCTATAGGTCATATTCTGAGCCAGATCCTGTGAGCTGTCTTATAGGTACTAAAAAACCAGGGTGAAGAAGTTAATTACATGACCACCAGACTGTACCTATGACATAAGCTGCCCCACAATACTGAGAATTAACCTCAAAGAAATGGGAACAAATAGAACCTGGAACCGAAGATGAACTGTACCTCAAATAAATGAGATGACACTGGTCAGACCACTGATAATCAATTTGAAGTGAAAACTGCTGACAGTGCTATTTCCTGCATGTAGCCCCCTCCTTCTGTCTATAAAACCTTTGCCCCATTGGTTGCCAGTGTGGAGAGAGTAGGTCTTTGGACAGATATCCACACCCCTCTCCACCCCCCACCCCCAGTTGCTGGCATCTGAAATAAAGCAAACTTTCCTTTCTGCCAACCCGGCCTATTTATTGGCTTCTGAGCAGCAAGCAGTTGGACCCGTCCTCTGTCGGTAACAATCCCGCAGTATTTTCAAACTCTGTTCCATATGGGGGATCTCTAACAATTTTTGTGTTTGGGGTAGACAATTTATATTGGCCTCTTATGTTTCTGCCCTTATTATTTGCCCTATCCTATCTGTTGAAGGACGTTTGTGTACTGAACAGACTTGGAAGACAGTATCTTCCTTCAGGTCAAAGTACAAGCATGCTTCCTTCCCTTCTAATGCAACTCATGGTTTTACAGATATTCTCTGCCTCTTTTCTGTGTCTTCATGTGGAAATTAGGGCTCAGAGAACTCTTTCTCTCTCTATCTCAAACACACACAAACACACACACACACAGCTAGCACTCCAGCTGTTGCTGTGAATAAGAAATTGTCTTTTATTTCAAAATCAGGAGTCTGTGTCTTTTATCAGCACCTGTGAAACCATGACTGACTCACTTTTTAGCTTGCAAGTAAGTGAAAATAACTCTCAGACCCTTTACAGTTTGGGATAGTGTTATCAACCTCTAAACATATACCCAAACACAATTAAACTGGAGCTATGGTCACAGAGAGCTGCACCTGTGGAAGTACTGTGCATTCATCAGGTAGAGACAAGATAAAGGGTCTGGTCTACATTTTTTTCTGTTGTACTCCATTCCAAATCTCATATTGTTGTTCAAAGCATTTTGAGACAAATGTCCATATCATTCAGGAAATTTCTGTTTAATGATTCAAAATAAAACAAAGGAAGCTTAAAGGGGAAGAAAAGATGCTAGCCAAAAATACAAAATCATACCAGAATAGATAATTTTATCCATTAACTATTCTCTTGTTTATTTGTCCATTAACGAATTCCAAAACTTTTTACTGAATTTTCTGTTATAAGGCAGAATATTGGCTAAAAACCGAATATTAAGTAATAAACAAAACAGACTTCTTCTTTCCTTGAGTTTAAAATTTCTTTACATGGGTAACATTACACAGAAAAAGTGTATATACATACATACACGTGTGGGTGTGTGTATGCATGTGTATGTGCTCAGTCTTGTCCAACTCTTTGCACCCCATGGACTGTGGTTCACCAGGCTCTTCTGTCCATGGGATTTCCCAGGCAAAATATTGAAGTGGGTATACCATTTGTTTCAAAAAATATACAATGCATGCAGTTCTCTTAAACAGAAGATTCAAGAAAATGTTCAGCTCTTTTAGTGGACTTAAATTACTTGCCTCACAGAATGCTTATTTAAATGACTTTGCAGGCATACATGCTAAGTCACTTCAGTCCTGTCCTATTCTTTGTGACTCTGTGGATTATAGCCACCAGGCTCCTCTGTCCTTGGAATCATCCAGGCAAGAATACTGGAGTGGGTTGCCATTTCCTTCTCCAGGAGACCTTTCTGACCCAAGGATCAAATCCACATCTCCTGCATTAAACACCTAAGGTGCTCTGCTCTGTCATCTGAGTTATAAGGAGTTGTGGGTGTATGTATATATACATCTATGTCTACCTCTCCAATAACTGCACTAAGTTCTGTGAAGAAAACAAATGGAATATTCTGAAGAAATAATTCTTTGTATATGTTGAGTAGCCAACTTTACACTGAATGGTCTTGGGTTTAGATGCATTGGATGTGAATGAATTACTCCAATGAATCACTTAAGAGGAAAATTAAATTGCAATTTTTCTGCAGTTGAAAAAAATAGGATATTTAAAGTAGAATTTTGTTTGTGTGTGTGTCTTGACCTCTTTATATGTGTATATGATTTAAATGTTTGTGTCTCCCCAAAACCGACATGTTGAAATTTTGAAATCTAACCCCCGAAGTACTAAAAAGAGAGACTTTGAGGGGATGAGTAGGCCATGAAGATAGAGCCCTCATGGATGGGATCAGTGTCCTAAAGCAACCCCAGAGGGTTCCTACCCTACTGCTGCATGAGGACATCATGAGAAGACAGCCACCTATAAGGAAGTGTGCTCTCACCAGAAACCAAATATCCCTATACTTTAACCTTGGAATTGCTAATCTGTCTTGTGAGAAACATATTTCTGTGTTTCTAAGCCTCTTAATCTGTGATATTTCTATTATAGCAGGTTGAATTCACTAGAATAATATGGTTGAGAATGAAAGCTGTGAGGTTAAAATTTCAGTAAAAAGAATAGGCACAGTGTTTTTCTTAGAGAAAAAATGCTCCTTTGTCTATTAAACCTTAGTATAGTATATGTTTCTTAAAGCAAAAACCACATCTGACTCCTTGTGTTCTCCACAAAGCCCAGAACAGTACCTTACATAGAGAAGGTACTTTACATATCCTTTAGAAGATACATATTTCTTTCAAATCTTATATAAAGATTACTTAGATCCACTTTACCTTTCGCAGACTATTTGAAATATGTTAAGAAAAGAAAATTTTCAAAAAAAAAAAAGAAAGTTTTCTCTGAATAAGTTCAGTATTATATTAGTTCAATAATGATAAGCTCCCTGACTCATTTGTTGATTAAGTGGGACTCACTGCAAGAACACTAAAGCTTGTAATATAATTGTTTTGAATAAATCACCAAACTAATGTATTATAACTTCTGGAAAAATAATTTTTCAAGTTGGTTTAATGCTCCTCTTAAGTTATGTTTCTGATATTTTTATTACATAAAGTAGACAAAATAAAAATTGTGAAGTATTGACTATTTTTATTATTTGCTTTGATGTTTCTCTATGGCACTGGCAAAACTGTTTTACAAGAAGATGTATTTTCTAGTTGCTAGGTTTGTTACTTTTGTAAAAATTTTCAAAATATAAAAAATTGAATATGGTTGACTATTAAACTACTGATCTAAACATATAAAAATAAAATATTTAAAGAGTGTGAGCTGAGCATTTCTATCATTCACTTCTGCTTTGCCATGTTGTATTTCTTTTACAATGTAATTAATAAAGATTCAATGTAAATTAATATCGCAACCACTTCTACTTCATCAGTAGGTTCATTACAGATCATGAATAATTTCTGTCCATTGCTATATTGTGATCAAAAGATTGTCTGCCATAGTCCCATATGGATGCAGGTAGATGCTTAAACTACAGTTCTCTTGTTTATTTGATGGTCTCTGATCACTGTGTCTGAAGGATGGTATTTACTGCATCAGGTAGGACTATTAAAAAGTTATTAATGTCTGATATACTGTGATGAAATGGGAGAGTTAATTGACAACTTGTTAATTAAATCAGAACAAAGACAGTCCCTTTGGATTTGTGCTTTATTAAGAATTTTAAAATAATAAAATCTTGAGATTGTTTTGTGTAATCTTTATCATATACCTCAACTCCTAAATTTTCAAGTAAAAAAGAATTACCAAAATGAGTTTAACACACAGTAACTTTAAGAAATATTTTCAGATCTACTATATTGTGTTAACTTGAGAAATATGGGGAGGTATTTTTTCCTAGCATTTCCCACTTTCTAAATGCACTTGCTGATGTCATATTTTTCCTACTATACTTATAATGATTGTTACATCCTTTATTATTAATAACAAACAATTAAACATCACAATATTACTCCTCTTTGGGGAGTATATTATATCAAGAATCCATAATTAGAAATATCAGCCATTGTTTTTGGTAAGTGCAATATTAATGTCACTGAAATCTCAACACAATTAGTTTATCTGTTATCTTAATGAATGCTGATATCTCTGAACTGAAGGTGTATAATTCACTTTACAGTTTACTTTGAATTGAAAACAAGATCTTATTAAACTCTAGTCATTCCAATGTATTTTAGGTTTCCCATGTAATATAATTTATTTATAGAAATTATTGTATACTTAAACATCACTTTTTCTGTTGCATTTATGCGAAAGCTTCAATGATTCAAAGAAGTCAGATCTAAAAAGCAATACTTTTTTCAATTTCCTTTTCCTAGGATGAATGGATATCCAATTTTAGGAATATTATCCAACAGTATTCAAATAACAGCATCAATTTAAAACATAGTTATTACTCCTTAAAAATCAATTATTAAAATATACAAACAACAAAATCTTTGTCAAATTCTAAATGAAATGAACCCACACAAACTGTTCTTGAAACTTTCTAACCTAAGGAATTTGATATCATCGCCTCAGGTTATTAGATTTAATGACTGCAATATACTTCCTAGGAGAGAATAAGATAGAATCAGCCACTTTTTGCCTAAGGCTGACCTAATAGTGCTCCTGGCATTTTCTTGTTTGTTTTTTAAAAACACTTCACTGGGTCTTATACAGAAATGAAGTTTGGAAATCTATATAAATTAAGAATGATCTTTTGATAAATTTGTCTTTTGCTACATCAAATAAATCTAGCTGGACAGAATGTCATTAAATTAAAGACTATGTTAGGAATTATGTGAAGTAATGCTATTTAGAGTAGCTGAACTTTGAACCATGGGTTATTGGTCCAGGAGTAGCTAGGCACTTGAGATAAAACATAAATCATTGCTTCCTTTTTTTTGAGAAAGTCTTGATATTAAAAAAACGTCAGCTGAAATACACGATGTGTTTAATGCAAAGCAATTTACACTTTTGTACAAGCTCTTTATCTCCTTGTGAATCATGACAAATATTTCATGAATCATTATTAATTTTCATATTTTGCTACATTACCATAAAGTACATTCAAGGATTGGGAGCTAAACATCTCAGTTCTGATATACCATGCATTTTATTTTAATTCCCATTAGAATGGGCTTTCCAGGCAACTCAACTGTAAAGATTTTGCTGGCCAGTACAGGAGGAGTACTCCTTTTCCTATTTGGAACCGGTCTGTTGTTGCATGTCCAGTTCTAACTGTTGCTTCCTGACCTGCATATAGATTTCTTAAGAGATAGGTCAGGTAGTCTGGTATTCCCATCTCTTGAAGAATTTTCCACAGTTGATTGTGATCCACACACTCAAAGGCTTTGGCATAGTCAATAAAGCAGAAATAGATGTTTTTTCTGGAACTCTCTTGCTTTTGCCATGATCCAGCGGATGTTGGCAATTTGATCTCTGGTTCCTCTGCCTTTTCTAAAACCAGCTTGAACATCTGGAAGTTCATGGTTCACTTATTGCTGAAGTCTGGCTTAGAGAATTTTGAGCATTACTTTACTAGCATGTGAGATAAATGTAATTGTGCAGTAGTTTGAGCATTCTTTGGCATTGTCTTTCTTTGGGATTGGAATGAAAACTGATCTTTTCCAGCTAGAACTGAACATGGAACAACAGACTGGTTCCAAATAGGAAAAGGAGTCCGTCAAGGCTGTATATTGTCACCCTGCTTATTTAACTTCTATGCAGAGTACATCATGAGAAACGCTGGGCTGGAAGAAGCACAAGCTGGAATCAAGATTGCCGAGAGAAATACCAATAACCTCAGATATGCAGATGACACCACCCTTATGGCAGAAAGTGAAGAGGAACTAAAAAGCCTCTTGATGAAAGTGAAAGAGGAGAGTGAAAAAGGTTGCTTAAAGCTCAACATTCCGAAAATGAAGATCATGGCATCTAGTCAATCACTTCATGGGAAATAGATGGGGAAACAGTGGAAACAGTGTCAGACTTTATTTTGGGGGGCTCCAAAATCACTGCAAATGGTGACTGCAGCCATGAAATTAGAAGACGCTTACTCCTTGGGAGGAAAGTTATGACCAACCTAAATATCATAGTCAAAAGAAGAGACATTACTTTGCCAACAAAGGTCTGTCTAGTCAAGGCTATAGTTTTTCCAGTGGTCATGTATGGATGTGAGAGTTGAACTGTGAAGAAGGCTGAGTGCCGAAGAATTGATGCTTCTGAACTGTGGTGTTGGAGAAGACTCTTGAGAGTCCCTTGGACTGCAAGGAGATCCAACCAGTCCATTTTGAAGGAGATCATCCCTGGGATTTCTTTGGAAGGAATGATGCTAAAGCTGAAACTCCAGTACTCTGGCCACCTCATGCGAAGAGTTGACTCATTGGAAAAGACCCTGATGTTGGGAGGGATTGGGGACAGGAGAAGAAGGGGATGACAGAGGATGAGATGGCTGGATGGCATCACCAACATGATGGGTGTGAGTCTGAGTGAACTCCGGGAGTTTGTGATGGACAGGGAGGCCTGGGCATGCTGAGATTCATGGGGTCACAAAGAGTCGGACACGACTGAGTGACTGAACTGACAGGAGGAGTAAGAGATGTGTGTTGGAGTCCTAAGTGGGAAAATCCTCTGGAGGAGAAAATGGCAACCTACTGCAGTACTCTTGCCTGGAAAATTCCAGGGCTGAAGAGCTTGAAGGGCTACAGTCCATGAGGTAGAAAAGAGACAGGCACAACTGGGCACACATGTAAACATCCATTAGGATGAATATATGCAATTTAGTAAGACAGTGAAGAAGAAAAAGTAAACTTTGGATATAAGTCCCTGTTTTAAAAAATTGCTTGCCAGTCAATGTAAATTATAGAACTTGATTGGTGATTAAATACTTTTTACATGAGCAACTTGATGTGATGCTAACAGGATAACTTGTATAGAGATTAATTTTTTAAACTGATTCTTGATCATTTTGCCTAGCAATGCAGAGAAGACTGACTAATTTTAAGACTTTCATGATAATTTGCTGTTACAAATGTAAGGTTAATTTCCATAGTTATATACATATATTGATATTTAGATTTTTAAAAATGTTCTCAATCTATTTAATGTATATTTATCATACAAATATATTTAATATATAAATTCTGTGTATGCATTATCTTGAAAATTAAAATGACATTTTAGATGGTTACTAGATACAACATTTCCCATTTCTGCTTACTATGTAAACTGTGTTGAATAACAAAATCCCCACTTATAAAAAATGTATTTTTTGTTGGAATGGATGGTAATGTTCTTCTTATTTCAAAATATGGAGTTAGCCTATGAGTGTACCTGAATATTTTTGCTAATTGGCTGCATGGTTTTGAACTAAAGGAACTCAGAACATTACACATAAAAATAATGTATAATGATGACTCACAATGGCAAGTTATACATACATTAACCAAAGTGGATTTGCAAACCCATCCTCAGAGTCAAATTTGTTTTTGTAGCAATGTTTTGGGCTACTTAGCAGCTTTTAAGGAAATAAAGTGCCATCATTCTGTGTAAAACATTGAAATCATTCAAATTATACTTCATGTTCAAAATCATTATACATACTTTGCTAAATTTTGCTGCTTGTTTAGTAAGTAATACTGTATTTTATTCTGAAATTTCTCCTCTTATAATTGTCAATATGAACTAGTAGTAGAATTTTAAATAAAGAGGTAAATTAAAATAAATGTAGGAAAATATTTCCTTTGTAATTTAAAATAAAGGTTGGAAACTATTTCCTTTTCCTAGTTCTCCAAGGCTTAGTTTCATTGAGTTAGACAAGGCTGTGGCCCATGTGATAAGATTGGCTAGTATTCTGTGATTATGGTTTCAGTGTGTCTGTCCTCTGATGCCCTCTCACAACATCTACCATCTTACTTGGGTTTCTCTTACCTTGGATGAGGGGTATCTCCTCACGGCCACTCCTCCTGACCTTGAACGTTGAGTAGCTCCTTTCAGCCCTCCCCGCCCGTGCAGCTGCCACTCATTGGTTGTGGGGTTGCTCCTCTTCGCCATCATGGGAAATAGATGGAGAAACAATGAAAACAGTGGCAGACTTTATTTTGGGGGGCTCCAGAATCGTTGCAGAAGGTGATTGCAGTCATGAAATTTAAAGAGGCTTACTCCTTGGAAGGAAAGTTATGACCAACCTAGATAGCATATTCAAAAACAGAGATATTACTTTGCCAACAAATGTCCATCTAGTCAAGGCTATGGTTTTTCCATTGGTCATGTATGGATGTGAGAGTTGGACTGTGAAGAAAGCTGAGCGCCAAAGAATTGATGCTTTTGAACTGTGGTGTTGCAGAAGACTCTTGACAGTCCCCTGGACTGCAAGGAGATCCAATCAGTCCATTCTAAAGGAGATCAGTCCTGGGTGTTCATTGGAAGGACTGATGATGAAGCTGAAACTCCAATACTTTGGCCACCTCATGCGAAGAGTTGACTCATTGGAAAAGACTCTGATGCTGGGAGGGATTGGGGCAGGAGGAGAAGGGGACAACAGAGGATGAGATGCCTGGATGGCATCACCGACTTGATGGACATGAGTTTGAATGAACCCCAGGAGTTGGTGATGGACACGGAGGCCTGGCGTGCTGCGATTCATGAGGTCGCAAAGAGTCGGACATGACTGAGTGACTGAACTGAACTGAACTGAGTTCTCCATGACAAGAAATACATTATAGTACATTACCAGTTTTAAGTTGATAAATATAATATACTTTTGGCCATTTTTAAGAGACCAGTCTGTTTTATTTTTTTTAATATGGAGATGTACATTTTTATTTCACACAAGTGCCATTCCATTTGATAAAACCTAAAATTTCAAAAAATCACATTTTATTAAAATTAAATCCATTTTAAAATCACATAGCAAAGTAAAAATACAAAAAATTAAATAACTAAACATGCAAACATACACACTACCCCCTCTGTTGCAAAAATGGCTAAAATAATAGGCCAGACTAACTTCATAGTTATGTTCTCTTGAAATTTCAATTAACAACAAAGAGAGATCAGAATGGCCTGATTTTCTAGAATTCATGAAAAAGTTGCATAAAATTTAATTAAAGACAAAGACAGACAAATACTTCTGAAATTTAAGCCATTCAGAATTTAAGGATTAAATTTTGCACTGCTTGCTATACTCATATTTCCTTCAAAATATGTGTGTCTCTTCTAATAAATTGAGTTGTCCTCCATTTTTTTTTTTTTCCAAAATGTGTGTCTCTGTGTGACAACTGTTCCAAGACCAAACATCCATCAGGGGATTTTTATTGTGCTCTCACATTAAATCAATAGTTTGGTTTGATGCAAAATATTTAGTTTCAAATATCTTTTCCATCTATACATAAAAAAGCATACATATACTCAGCATCTTTTTTAAATGTAGTTGCTATCAAAAGTTTGATCACCGTGATTTTGTACTTTTCAGGCATCTGTTCCTTCTCTTGGACATAATTCACAATCTTCTCTTTTTGTCTTTGTATTCTTAAAACTCACCATAATATATCCATGAGTGTGTTTTTTTCTCTCTCTTGTTTGCCTTTCTTGCAATCAAGTATCTTTCATTTCTCTTTAATTCTCTAAAATATATTTCAATGCTTAATCAAATATGTTCTTTTTTTTTCTCTTTTTCTGCTTCATTTTAGCAGAGGTCATTAATCTGCTTTCAACATATGTATATATTTTACATTGACAATCATCTGACTATCCATTCTTTATTTTAATTCTTTTAGTCAATAATTGTATCTTATGTTAACAGCATCTTTTTTTTCTCCTTATATATATATCATTATTTTATATTACATTTAAGGTTTTATTTTTCTTGCCTGTTCCAGTAATACCTCACTTTGTGTATGGGGACCACTATATGGTGATTTTTAGGGAAAAAAAAAATGTGTTTTTTAGGGAAAAAAAGTTGTATTTTTCATGTGCTTATTTATTTTGATATGTGAGTTTATTTTCTTTTAGTATTAGCAATCTATTGTAAAGTCAAGGTATGCTAGGCTTTCCTAAACAAGCAAAATACATGAATTCTTTGCAGATAATTACAGTGAAGTTTTTTTTTTTCTCATCAGTCAGGATTTATCACATACTGAACAGCTTCATTCTTACAGTTACAGTGTGCAAAAAGCTTGACTTCTGATATTACTATGATAGAGTATATTAGGTAGAGTTCTCTGGAGAGATGGGAAGAGAGAAATGAAAGATATTCTTCAGGAACAAGTCTAGAAGTGGCTATCAAAGTATTTGTTCAAATCCTATTGGCCATAACTCAACCACATTCCCTAACTGAACTATGTGCATATTTGCACTATGACTACTTTACTTGGTAATGTGCATCAGTGAAAGACTGAAGGCCAGTAATCACTCTGTGAGAGAACTGGGTTATTTAATGAGAAATGCACAAGTGAGGAAGGATTTAGAATCTCAAGTATTTCAGAACTTACCCTTACCACTCATGCTTCATGTTAACTCTGTATGGCAAATCTTACAGTCAAGGTTTCAGTTTTCACCTCTCATGAATAATACCTGAGGGAGTTGGTCTCCCTAGAAAAATTATATCAAGTTCTTCCCTCTTCAAAGATTTTTACACACTCTTGATATCCTCATCACTTGGACTGACATCTACAAGTGAAGAGCCAGTTAAAATTTGTCCCAAAGGGAGAAATAGGACCTAAAATATACCAGTGGAAGACAGTTTGAGTCTTCTCAGGATTCACTGGTGTTTCGTTGTTTATTATCTGTTAGTATCTAAAACATATTTTTACTTCCTAATTGTAAAATTTCTCCAAAATTGACTGTGAAAGAGGGAATCCAAAAATTCAAGTTATTTCAACATTTTGGCAATAACTATAATTTTATAATATATAATTTTTTCAGTTCAGTTCAGTTCAGTCACTCAGCCGTGTCTGACTCTTTGCAAGCCCATGGACTGCAGCATGCCAGGCCTCCCTGTCCATCACCAACTCCCAGAGTTTACTCAAACTCATGCCCATTGAGTAAGTGATGCCACACAACCATCTTATCCTCTGTTGTCCCCTTCTCTTCCCACCCTAAGTCTTTCCCAGAATCAGGGTCTTTTCCAATGAGTCAGCTCTTCACATCAGGTGTCCAAAGTATTGGAGTTTCAGCTTCAACATCAGTCTTTCCCCATGAATATTCAGTACTGATTTCCTTTAGGATTCCTTTACATCTCCTTGCAGTCCAAGGAATTCTCAAGAGTCTTCTCCAACACCACAGCTCAATAGTATCAATTCTTCAGCACTCAACTTTCTTTATAGTCCAACTCTCACATCCATACATGACCACTGGAAACCATAGCCTTGACTAGACAGAACTTTGTTGGTAAAGTAATGTTTCTACTTTTTAATATGCTGTCTAGGGTGGTCATAACTTTCCTTCCAAGGAGTAAGCATCTTTTATTTCATGGCTGCAGTCACCATCTACAGTGATTTTGGAGACCCAAGAAATAAAGTCTGACACTGTTTCCACCGTTTCTCCTATTTGCCATGAAGTGATGGGACCAGATGCCATGATTTTAGTCTTCTGAATGTTGAGTTTTAAGCCAACATTTTCACTCTCCTTTTTCACTTTCATCCAGAGGCTCTTTAGTTCTTCACTTTCCACCATGCAAGGTGGTGCCATCTGTGTGTGTGAGGTTATTGATATTTCTCCCAGTAATCTTGATTTCAACTTGTGCTTCCTCCAGCCCAGTGTTTCTCATGATGTACTCTTCATATAAGTTAAATAAGCAGGGTGACAATATATAGCCTTGACATACTCCTTTTCCTATTTAGAACCAGTCTCTTGTTCCATGTCCAGTTCTAACTGTTGTTTCTTGACTTGCCTACAGAGTCAGGTCAGGTGGTCTGGTATGCCGATCTCTTGAAGAATTTTCCACAGTTTATTGTGATTCACACAGTCAAAGGCTTTGCCAAATCAATAAATCAGAAATAGATGTTTTTCTGGAACTCTCTTGTTTTTTCGATGATATAGAAGATTTGGCAATTTGATCTAATTTATATCTAATTTGATAAATTTTTTTTAGCATTTATCAATTTCTGTGAGTTGACACACCCCAATACAAACTAAACAATTAAGTGTTCTTTATCAAAACCTTCTACAGTATTAAATATACATGTCAGTTACTTTCTTATTTTCTAACAAATATCGTATTGTATGAATTGGTCAGAAATCTAGTTTATAAAATTATATTGAAAGTTCTTGAAAACAAATATTGGCAAATGCTTTCATTTAAATGTAGTTTTGAAAGAAATATTCTTTTCAAACACCACTTTTCCTGTTTTCTAAAAGTTTTGTTGGTAATGTAATATGTTTAGCTAGACTATGAATGTTAGATTAAAAAATTTTTAATAGATGTAGGCTTAAATTATCATATTTTATTAAAATATCTTAGTCCCAGATGAACATCTGTTTGGTAATATGTTGCATCCAGATATAGTAAATTAATGACATATATAAAATTATAGGAAATGATACCTTTAGTACCATTATAAGCAGAGCTTTTAAAATGCCATTTGTTACAACTTGTCATCCTGTCATTATATAGCGTCATGTAGCATTTAAAAGTTGTATACCCTTCATTTTGAAGATCTTTAGAAATTTAAAATATAAATTTTTATGATTTCTGTTGCACTGTCCTTTATTGCCAATATGAATAAATCCTTATGTTTTGATTAAAACAGGCATTACATTCCACCTATTTGGAAAAAAATGAATGTTTATTCTCATCTTCTTAGCCTTAGCAGGTGGTTTAATTTTAGTAAACTTCAGAGTTATAATTTCATGCTTATTAAAAACATTTATTATGATTACTGATGATATACATAGCTGAACAAAACTTTTGCTTTGTTAAATTATTTACAAAAATGCTGCTTTTTAAAATAAATTCTTTCCTTTGAGAGATTATCTTGGAGTCTTCAGAGAGGATCTAGAAGTGTGGAAATAAATGGTTTTGGAGTAGTTCAGTTCAGTTCAGTTCAGTCTCAGTCGTGTCCAACTCTTTGCGACCCCATGAATTGCAGCATACCAGGCCTCTCTGTCCATTACCAACTACTGGAGTTCACTCATAACTCATGTCCATCGAGTCAGTGATGCCATCCAGTCATCTCATCCTCTGTCGTCCCCTTTTCCTCCTGCCGCCAATCCCTCCCAGCATCAGGGTCTTTTCCAATGAGTCAACTCGTCTCATGAAGTGGCCAAAGTACTGGAGTTTCAGCTTTAGCATCATTCCTTCCAAAGAAATCCCAGGGCTGATCTCCTTCAGAATGGACTGGTTGGATCTCTTTGCAGTCCAAGGGACTCTCAAGAGTCTTCTCCAACACCACAGTTCAAAAGCATCAATTCTTCGGTGCTCAGCCTTCTTCACAGTCCAATTCTCACATCCATAAATGACCACTGGAAAAACCATAGCCTTGCCTGGACGGAATTTTGTTGACAAAATAATGTCTCTGCTTTTGAGTATGCTATCTAGGTTGGTCATGACTTTCCTTTGAAGGAGTAAGTATCTTTTAATTTTATGGCTGCAATCACCATCTACAGTGATTTTGGAGCCCCACAAAATAAAGTCTGACACTGTTTCCACTGTTTCTCCATCTATTTCCCATGAAGTGATGGAACCACTTGCCATGATCTTCGTTTTCTGAATGTTGAGCTTTAAGCCAACTTTTTCACTCTCCTCCTTTACTTTCATCAAGAGGCTTTTTAGTTCCTCTCCACTTTCTGCCATAAGGGTGGTGTCATCTGCATATCTGAGGTTATTGATATTTCTCCTGGCAATCTTGATTCCAGCTTGTGCTTCTTCCTGCCTAGCATCTCTCATGATGTACTCTGAATATAATTTAAATAAGCAGGGTAATAATATACAGCCCTGACGTACTCCCTTTTCCTATTTGGAACCAGTCTTTTGTTCCATGTCCAGTTCTAGCTGTTGCTTCCTGACCTGCATACAGATTTCTCAAGAGGCAGGTCAGGTGGTCTGGTATTCCCATCCCTTTCAGAATTTTCCACAGTTTATTGTGATCCACACAGTCAAAGGCTTTGACAATGTCAATAAAGCAGAAATAGATATTTTTCTGGAACTCTCTTGCTTTTGCCATGATCCAGCAGATGTTGGAAATTTAATCTATGGTTTCTCTGCCTTTTCTAAAACCAACTTGAACATCTGGAATTTCATGGTTCACGTATTGCTGAAGCCTGGCTTGGAGAATTTTGAGCATTCTTTTACTAACATGTGAGATGAGTGCAATTGTGCGGTAATTTGAGCATTCTTTAACATTGCCTTTCTTTGGGACTGGAATGAAAACTGACTTTTTCCAGCCCTGTGCCACTGCTGAGTTTTCCAAATTTGCTGGCATATTGAGTGCAGCACTTTCACAGCATCATCTTTCAGGAATTGAAATAGCTCAACTGGAATTCCATCACTTCCACTAGCTTTGTTCGTAGTGATGCTTTCTAAGGCTCACTTGACTTCACATTCCAGGATGTCTGGCTCTAGGTGAGTGATCACATCGTTGTGATTTATCTTGGCCATGAATATCTTTCTTGTAGAGTTCTTCTGTGTATTCTTGCACCTCTTCTTAATATCTTCTGCTTCTGTTAGGTACATACCATTTTTGTCCTTATCAAGCCCATCTTTGGAGTAGTTATGAACTAGTAATTTATATGTTTGTTTCTTTAAGGTTCATATATATTATCTACTAAAAGTTACAGAATATTTTTGAAATAAATCTAAGCTATAATATTCATGAATTTAACTTAAAAATTTTGTCACTGAGCTATAAAATTATGCATTCTTTTAACATTAATTTATTCAGTAATTTACGAAGTCTCTATAGAGCAGATACTACTTTAGATTATGCTGGTGGACAAAACACTTGGCTTTGCATAGCTTTAATAGGGGATATAAATACATAAAGCAAGAATTCTAAATAAGAAAATTAAGCATATGTTGAAAGACGAGGAGTACAGTGGGGGAAAAAATAGATTAGGGTGAGAAAAAGATTGGTAGCAGAGGATGGGGAGTTAAAATTTTAAGTGGGAAGCTCAGAGTAGTTATAGTGATGGTGACATTTGAACAAAGAAATGAAAAGGTGAGATAGTTTGCCAAGAACTGTCAGCAGTAAGGCTATTCTAGACAAAAGTATTGGCTATTGCAAAGGCTTAAGGTTGGATCATGCCTGGCATATCTGAGGAATATCAAGGAGGCCTCTGTGAGTGAGTGGGGAGTAGTAGGTATGAGGTCACAGAGGTTAAATGAGTGGCTAGTTCATGTAAAAGCTTAGATGTCATTGTAAAACTCTGTCCTTTATATTTGAAAACTTACTGCAGGATAGAATTTCTGCTAATAACTGAGAGTTCAAATGTCTACAACTTCAAGGATACTTATTCTAGTAAGACAGAATAAGAAAAAGAGTACATGTTTCAATATGGTATGACAAATCCTCCGAGATCCAAGTGTAAGGAGTTACGGTGACACAGAAAAAGGCCATCAAAATCAGACTATATACTTGGTGACCTTCTGTTACTATACATTTGTTTATATTTTCTAAATTTTTACATACACCCTTTATTTACTGGTTTCTCTCATTTAACATAATTATTTCGAGAATCATCTAAGCTGTATATATCAATAGTTCATTTTATGCTTAAAATATATATCATAACTTATCATTGCTGTGTTAATGGTTATTGGCATCACTTCCAAGGTTTTGTATGAACACAGGCTTTGTTTCTTTTCTGTAAATTCCTAGGACAAGAATGTCTATATCATATAATCACAATATGCTCAACATTTTAAGAAAATTTCAAACAATTTTTCACATATAATATATCATGTTATATGCCATCAGCAGTTTATGGAATTTCTTGTTGCTTCATAACCTGCTCATACCAAGTATTATCAGTCTTTATAGTTTCAATTTTTTAAGTAGATTTGTAGGTTCATCTCACTGTGATTTTAATTTCTATTTTTTAATGTCTAAATGTTGAGCCTTTTTTCATGCGCATATAAGCCATCATGTACCATCAGTGAAGTACTTTTTCAAATACTTTCTTCATATATAAAATTGGGTACCTACTCTGCTTAATGATTAGTGAGGTTAATTTTAATTTTTATTTTTTAATAATCTGAGTAGATATTAATTTTCAGGGATACAATTTGCAAGACCCTTCTCCAATTTGTTGGCTTCTTCTTTTGAAACAAATATTAACAATGTTTTCAAGAAGCAAAAGATTTTAATTCTGATCACACCAAATTTTTTTTTTTTCTTTCTTTCCCTGATAGGTCAGTTGGTAATGAATCCACTTGCAATGCAGGAGGCCCAGGTTCAATTCCTGGGTCAGGAAGATCCCCTGGAGAAGGGATAGGCTAACCACTCTACTATTTTGGGGCATCCCTTGTGGTTCAGGTGGTAAAGAATCCACCTGCAAGGTGGGAGATCTTGGAAGATCTGCTGGAGAAAGGAGAGGCTACCCAATCCAGTATTCTGGCCTGGAGGATTCCATGGACTCTACCGGGTCGCAAAGAGATGGACACAGCTGAGCAACATTAACACTTCACTTTTTCTTTCATGGATAATGCTTTTGGTATTCTGAGAAATCTTTGCTAAACTGAGATAAAAATATTTTTATTTTGTGTTTTCTCATAAAGCTTTTATACTTCGAGCTTTTATATTTCAGTATATGATACATTTTGAGCTAATTTTTATATCTGATATGAGCTTTGGATCAGCATTCCTTTTTTTTTTTTTCCTAACAAGGATATTTAATTATTCTAGCACCATATTTAGAAGACTATAAGATGCTTGCTCATTGGAAGAAAAACTATGACAAACCTAGACAGCATATTTAAAAGCAGAAACATTACATTACCAACAAAGTCCATATAGTCAAAGCTGTGGTTTTTCCCTTGGAGAATCCCTTGGACAGCAAGGAGACAAAACCAGTCAATCTCAAATGAAATCAGTCCTGAATATTCATCAGAAGGACTGATGTTGAAGCTAAAGTTCCAATACTTTGGCCACCTAATGTGAGGAAATGATTCATTGGGAAAGACACTGATACTGAGAAAGATTGAAGGCAGGAGGAGAAGAGGACAACAGAGGATGAGATGGTTGGATGGCATCACGGACTTGATGGACAATAGTTTGAGTAAGCTCTAGGAGTTGGTGATAGACAGGAAAGCCTGTCATGCTGCAGTCCATGGGGTTGCAAAGTGCGACACAACTGAGAGACTAAACTGAACTTATTTTTCTCCACTGAATGCCTGTGTACAGTTGTCAAAAATCAATTGAGCAAAGATGCATGAATCATGAATCTCTATTTTCTGTTACATTGATTTGTCTACTATGACATCATTACATCTTTGTTTTCATTTTTGCAGTTTTATAAAAACAAAGTCAGTATATGTTCTCTACCCTTGTTTCTTTTAAAACTTTAATTTAGCTATTCTAAGTCCTTTTATCTTTATTTATATTTTAGAATTAGCTTGCCAATTTTTCACAACAACAAAAACCTGATGAAAGCTTTAATTGTGATGGCATTTTATCTATCAGGAAAATTGACATCTAACAATATAAGTGTTCAGATCCATGATTACTATATAGCTTTCAATCTATTTTTTTTAATTTTATCTTAGTAAAATAATTTTTTACTTAGTAAAATATTTTTGGGGGCCTTCAGTGCAGAAGTTCTGTACATTTTTTTTTTTATCAGATTGTTCTTCAAGTAGTTTGTGTATCTTCAGCCAGTTCAGTTCAGTTCAGTTGCTCAGTCATGTTTGAAGTTTTGTGACCACATGGACTGCAGCACACCAGGCCTCCTTGTCCATCACCAACTCCCAAAGTTTACTCAAACTCATGTCTGTTGAGTCAGTTATGCTATTCAACAATCTAATCCTCTGTTGTCCCTTTCTCCTCCTGCCTTCACTCTTTCCCAGCATCAGGGTCTTTTCCAAAGAGTCAATTCTTTGCATCAGGTGGCCAAAGTATTGGAGTTTCAGCTTCATCAGTACTTCCAATTAATTTTCAGAACTGATTTCCTTCAGGATGGAATGGTTGGATCTCCTTGCTGTCCAAGGGACTCTCAAGAGTCTTCTCCATTACCACAGTACAAAAGCATCAATTCTTCAGTGCTCAGCTTTCTTTATAGTCCAACTCTCACATCCATACATAACTACTGGAAAAACCCTAGCTTTGACTAGACAGACCTTTGTTGGCAAAGTAATGTCTCTGCTTTTTAATATGCTGTCTAGGTTAATTGAAGGAAGTAGGGAAAACTGCTAGACCATTCAGCTATGACCTAAATCAAATCCCTTATGATTACACAGTGGAAGTGAGAAATAGATTTAAGGGCCTAGATCTGATAGATAGAGTGCCTGATGAACTATGGAATGAGGTTAGTGATATTGTACAGGAGACAGGTATCAAGACCATCCCCATGGAAAAGAAATGCAAAAAAGCAAAATGGCTGTCTGGAGAGGCCTTACATATAGCTGTGAAAAGAAGAGAGTGAAAAGCAAAGGAGAAAAGGAAAGATATAAGCATCTGACTGCAGAGTTCCAAAGAACAGCAAGAAGAGATAAGAAAGCCTTCTTCAGCGATCAATTCAAAGAAATAGAGGAAAACAACAGAATGGGAAAGACTAGAGATCTCTTCAAGAAAAGTAGAGATGCCAAGGGAAAATTTCATGCAAAGATGGGCTCGATAAGGGACAGAAATGGTATGGACCTAACAGAAGCAGAAGATATTAAGAAGAGGTGGCAAGAATACACAGAAGAACTCTACAAAAAGATCTTCATGACCCAGATAATCACGATGGTGTGATCACTCATCTAGAGCCAGACATCCTGGAATGTGAAGTCAAGTGGGCCTTAGAAAGCATCACTATGAACAAGCTAGTGGAGGTGATGGAACTCCAGTTGAGCTATTTGAAATCCTAAAAGATGACACTGTGAAA
Organism: Oryx dammah; assembly: GCF_014754425.2. Taxonomy (NCBI): domain Eukaryota; kingdom Metazoa; phylum Chordata; class Mammalia; order Artiodactyla; family Bovidae; genus Oryx; species Oryx dammah. Next base: position 51,111,974 of record NW_024070187.1, read on the forward strand.
ATGCTGCATTCAATATGCCAGGAAATTTGGAAAACTCAGCAGTGGCCACAGGACTGGAAAAGGTCAGTTTTCATTCCAATCCCAAAGAAAGGCAATACCAAAGAATGCTCAAACTACTGTACAATTGCACTCATCTCACATGCTAGTAAAGGAATGCTCAAAATTCTTTAAGCCAGGCTTCAGCAATCAGTGAACCGTGAACTTCCAGATGTTCAAGTTGGTTTTAGAAAAGGCAGAGGAACAAGAGATCAAATTGCCAACATCTGCTGGATCATGGCAAAAGCAGGAGAGTTCCAGAAAAACATCTATTTCTGCTTTGTTGACTATGCCAAAAACTTTGCCTGTGTGGATTACAATAAACTGTGGAAAATTCTGAAAGAGATGGGAATAACAGACCACCTGACCTGCCTCTTGAGAAATCTGTATGCAGGTCAGGAAGCAACAGTTAGAACTGGACATGGAACAACAGACTGGTTCCAAACAGGAAAAGGAGTCCGTCAAGGCTGTATATTGTCACCCTGCTTAGTTAACTTATATGCAGAGTACATCATGAGAAACGCTGGGCTGGAAGAAGCACAGGCTGGAATCAAGATTGCCGGGAGAAATATCAATAACCTCAGATATGCAGATGATACCACCCTTATGGCAGAAAGTGAAGAGGAACTAAAAAGCCTCTTGTTGCAAGTGAAAGAGAACAGGGGAAAAGTTGGCTTAAAGCTCAACATTCAGAAAACAAAAATCATGGCATCTGGTCACATCACTTCATGGGAAATAGATGGGGAAACAGTGGAAACAGTGTCAAACTTTATTTTTTGGGGCTCCAGAATCACTGCAGATGGTGACTGCAACCATGAAATTAGAAGACACTTACTCCTTGGAAGAAAAGTTATGACAAACCTAGATAGCATATTCAAAAGCAGAGACATTACTTTGCCGACTAAGGTCCGCCTATTCAAGGCTATGGTGTTTCCGGTGGTCATGTATGGATGTGAGAGTTGGACTGTGAAGAAGGCAGAGTGCTGAAGAATTGATGCTTTTGAACTGTGGTGTTGGAGAAGATTCTTGAAAGTCCCTTGAACTGCAAGGAGATCCAACCAGTCCATTCTGAAGGAGATCAGCCCTGGGATTTCCTTGGAAGGAATGATGCTAAAGCTGAAGCTCCAGTACTTTGGCCACCTCATGCGAAGAGTTGACTCATTGGAAAAGACTCTGATGCTGAGAGGGATTGCGGGCAGGAGGAGAAGGGAACAACAGAGGATGAGATGGCTGGACAGCATCACCGACTTGATGGACGTGAGTCTGAGTGAACTCCGGGAGTTGGTGATGGACAGGGAGGCCTGGCGTGCTGTGATTCATGGGGTCGTAAAGAGTCGGACATGTTTGAGCAACTGAACTGAACTGAACTGAGCTAGGTTGGCCATAACTTTTCTTCCAAGGAACAAGCTTATATTTTATGCCACTGTAAATAGTACTTTTCATTTTGTTTATAGTTAGAATATAGAAATACATGATTGTTTATGCTGTTGATTTTTGCAACCTTGCCAGTTCCCATCATAGATACAGAGAGTTGAGCCATTTGTGAATAAATTTTTATTCTCTTTTTAAGCAAGATTATTGCTTTTCTTTCTTGCCTTATTGCACTAGGTGAGATTTTATTTATTTCAATGTTTAAAATAGTGAGAGAAGACATTACTGCTATTCTTCTATATTTTAGGGAGCAAATACTCAAGGTTTCACCATTAAATATGATGTTTAATAGCTTTTTAAAATTGTATTCTTTTGTAGATGTTCTTTATCATAATGAGTTTTTTTTTTAATTCATAGTTTGATGAGTTTTATCCATAGTGGATATTGAATTTTACCTAAAGATTTTTATAAACCTATTAAAAGTATCATATGGATGTCCTTTGGTAAGTTGTTATACTTTCAAACGTTAAACTAAACTAGCATTTCTGAAATAAATCCTACTTTGTCAACATATGTTAACCTTTTTTTGTTTTTTGTGTTCCTTTTAGTAAAACATCTGAAAGACATTTGAATCTATCCTTGTAAATGACACTGTGTTGCTTTCCTATAATTTTCTTTTTCTGATTTTGGTATCAGAGTAATGCTGGCCTTGAAGACTGAGTTAGAAAATATTCTTTTCCTCTTCAATCTTCATTTATATATAATTTGTGCTGCTTCTTCCTGGACTTGTATTTGTGGGTATGATTTTAATGTGAAATACATTTTCTGTAGGTCTGTTAATATTTATTGTTTTTTCTTGTGTTTCAATAGCTTGTGTCTTTCAAGAAATATGCTACTTCTCTCATTCCAGATAGCACTAAAAAATAGTAACTAGAAAATCAATGTTTATTTTCTCAAAGAAAGTCACTTATTAATGTACCGGTATTTTCCTATTTCTATAATATCCATCATTTCTAATTTGTTGGTGATTTTTTCAAGTCTTCTATATCTTCTGAATTTGCAGAGTACTTGCAAAAAATGTTAAAAGAGGAATGTTTGAAATTAATTAAAATAATTGCCAATTTTTCCATTTCTTCTTCAAGGTATAAGTTTTTGTTTAATGTGTACCAAAGATCTTTTATTAGTTATCTAAAAGTCAAGAATTGCTATATTCCTCTGATATATTGACCCTTTTGCTTGTTTATATTTTTAAAATCACTTCTTTATGTTTAGTAATGCATTTTGCTCTAAAATCCATCTTACATCATGTTATATAATCACCAAAATTTTCTTTTGATTAATGTTAGTATAACATATGTTTTTCTTTTACTTTCAAGATACTTTAATATTTAATTCTTAGTTAATAAATTAATAACTTTGTGAATTAAAAGTTAGTCAATAAAGTTAATGAAAGGAGCAGTTTTTTTTTTTTTTTTTTTTTTTTGGGCTCTAGAAGCATCAGGCTATATTATCCTAAAATCTTTAAACCATAGGCTTTAAACCATAAAACTCCTATTTTCTAGGTCTCTGTCAAAGGTACAGTTTTTCAATCCTTTTTATCTTTTTCCTAATTCTTATCAGTGTGATCTCTTTTACTTCCAAGCCTTTCCCTTTGTCTTCTACATAACTTGTTTCAAGGGAAATAATTATCTTGCCTATCAGAGAATTCTTTGTGAGAGTTTATTGCATCTCTCTGCCTTAGTAAAAACTGATTCTTCCCTGAATCATTCAAATTTTTTCAAAGTGGGGAAAAACATTCCAAATGCTCTTGTCCTTAGGATCAGGAGTACATATCAGTGTCATTTTTACTCTTTGATATTCGAGATGGCTGGATGGCATCACCGACTTGATGTACGTGAGTTTGAGTGAACTCCGGGAGATGGTGATGGACAGGGAGGCCTGGCATGTTGCTATTCAAGGCGTCGCAAAGAGTCAGACACGACTGAGCAACTGAACTGAACTGAACTGATTCTCTTCTTAAATCTCTGTACTTTTTAAAACCTCTGTTTTTCTTTTTTTTTAATGTTTCTTATTGTTCTACTTTTCTACCTTCATTACATTTGATTATTTTAATAACACATGTCTGATTATACACTCTTCTTCACTGGGAACTGTAAGATTGGATTTATAGCAGTCTTCTTCACCCCAAGTGGCTTCACTCACATATTCCTTTACATAACAAGAAATTCAACACAATGCTTCCTTGATGACATTCATTCCCAATGTATTATGATCTTTTACCTCTTAAGCTTTGCACTTACTATTGCTGTTTGTCATACAACTAGATCCCAATAATCATTGTGTTATTCAGTCAGAAAAGACACCTCTACCCAAAGTTCTCTTCATATCAGGAAATAAAGATTCCACCCCTCACTTTCAGGAGATAAAATAAATGTTGACATACTCTGTCTTGCACATGCCTCATTCCATTCACCAGCAAATTATATTCATCAACTACCCAAATACATATAGAACAAGCCATGCCTGAACATGTCCATTACCACTGATTTGGTTAAAAAAAAAAAAAAAAAAACACACCATAATACGTTCTTGAATTATTGATCTGTTTGATTTCCTCACTTCCAAACTTGCTCCACTTCTCCCTCCTCCCCAGTCTGTTTTTGACAAGGCAACTTTTCTGAAAGATAAAATCAGACGGTTTCTTTCTGCTGCTAGAAAAATAAAACTAAAAATTCAAAGCTTTTCTAAGTGCTAGATGTTAATCCACCACTATGTTCTTCCTCTGCCATCTCTATGACCTTAGTTGCCTCCTAGTTATTCCTCAAATGCAACAGACAAGCTGTTCACTCAATGTCTACATACTTGTAATTTCCTCTACATGGAACATGTTTTTATTTATATTTGTATGACATCCTCCTTCATTTCCTGTGTTTTTCTGCTCAAATAACATTTCATAAGTGAAATATAACCATCAAATATAAAATAAAATTAACCTCTACCCTGGCATTATCTATCGACTTTCACTTTCATTTAGTTTTTCTCTGTAATTCTTATCATCATCAGCCATATATTTATTATTCCACTATCTGTTTATTTTGCTATTACACTTCGATAGAATGTAAACTTTTACTCTCAGGTATCTCATACACTGTATACTGTGCTCAGTTGCTCAATCATGTCCCACTCTTTGTGACCGCATTGACTGGAGCCCTACAGGATCCTCTGTTCATGGGACTTTTTAAGGCAAGAATACTGGGACAGGTCGGTATTTCCTGCTCCATGGGATCTATCTCTTGTAGTTTTTGTATTCTTAGAAGGGCAGCTGGAAAATTATAAATGCTCAATGAATATTTGTTAAAGTTACTTTTGTTGTTGTTGGGCTCCTTTGTAGGTTCTACCACTTACTTTGAAAGTGAAAGTGAAGTTGCTCAGTTGTGTCTGACTCTTTGCGACCCCATGCACTGTAGCCTACCAGCCTCCTCTGTCCATGGGATTTTCCAGGCAAGAATACTGGAGTGGTTTGCCATTGTCTTCTCCATGAGATCTTCCCCACCCAGGGATTGAACCCAGGTCTCCAGCATTGCAGGCAGATGCTTTACCGTCTGAGCCACCTGGGAAGTCACCACTTACTTTAGAAGTCTATATATGTGAGCATTAGAAATAAAATCATGTCACACATTTAAATGAGTAAAATTTTGTATTAAATGGAAAATTTTGAAAGCTAGATGAATGGTCTAATACTAATATATGGAGGAAAAATAAGCATAATTTCTACAGTTTAGTAGTGGAATTCTTCTATAGAATTTTTTTAGAATCCTACACTAATGTACTATAATGGCACTTGTACATTACAATTATGCAAACACTTTTGGTAATTCATATCCTTTTTGTGATTTATTACTGCATCATTTAATTCCTTAGGAGCATTACAGCATTTCAAGTTTTCATGTTCAATAAACCTTTTGGGATTGCTACCTTTTCTATTCAAGTGGAAACACTTTCCTGTGTTTTCATCTAAAAGGTTTATCCCTCTCCTCTGCTCAGGAATAAATTACACTATGCTAGTTTCCGAGTTTTGATAAATTTGCAAATCTGTCGCTGATAAAAGCCTTTTCATAGGGAAATATTTTTACACAAAGCACAAAAGTAATGTAACACGCCATTATGTTCATGTGTATGTTTCTATATTGCACAGTGACAGCATTCATCTTATTAACTCCATCTAAGGCAAATAATTGCCAGATGACTTCCTAATACCTTACATGGTTTAGAATCTAGCATGACTAAAAGTTTTTGGTTTACTAGTGTGTAAATTAGTTTATAAAAAATACATTTTGCATGAAATGTTCAGTTCAGCTCAGTCACTCAGTCGTGTCTGACTCTTTGTGACTCCATGAACCACAGTATGCCAGGCCTCCCTGTCCATCACCAACTCCCAGAGTCCACCAAAACCCATGTCCATTGAGTCAGTGACGCCATCCAACCATCTCATCCTCTGTCATCTCGTTCTCCTACTGCTCTCAATCTTTCCCAGCATCAAGGTCTTCTCAAATGAGTCAGCTCTTCGCATCAGGTGGCCAAAGTATTGGAGGTTCAGCTTCAACATCAATCCTACCTATGAACACCCAGGACTGACCTCATTTAGGATGGACTGGTTGGATCTCCTTATAGTTCAAGGGACTCTCAAGACTCTTCTCCAACACCACAGTTCCAAAGCATCTGCTCAGCTTTCTTTATAGTCCAACTTTCCCCAGGTAGTTCAGATAGTTAAGTGTCTGCCTGCAATGCGGCAGACGTGGGTTCGATCCCTGGATTGGGAAGATCCCCTGGAGAAGGAAATGGCAACCCACTCCAGTATTCTTGCCTGGAAAATTCCATGGGTGAAGGAGCCTGGTAGGCTATAGTCCATGGGGTCACAAAGAATCATACATGAGTGAGCAACTTCATTTTCACTTTTACTTTCACTCACATCCATACATCACCACTGGAAAAACTATAACCTTGACTAGATGGACCTTTGTTGACAAAGTAATGTCTCTGCTTTTCAATATGCTGTCTAGGTTGGTCATAATTTTCCTTCCAAAGAATAAGCATCTTTTATTTCATGGCTGCAATCACCATCTGCAGTGATTTTGGAGCCTGAAAAAATAAAGCCTCTCACTGTTTCCACTGTTTCCCCATCTATTTGCCATGAAGTGATGGGACCAGATGCCATGATCTTAGTTTTCTAAATGTTGAGCTTTAAGCCAACTTTTTCACTCTCCTCTTTCACTTTCATCAAGAGGCTCTTTAGTTCCTCTTCACTTTCTGCCATAAGGGTGGTGTCATCTACATATCTGAGGTTCTTGATATTTCTCCTGGCAACCTTGATTCCAGCTTGTGCTTCTTCCAGCCCAGCCTTTCTCATGATGTACTCTGCATATAAGTTATATAAGCAAGGTGGCAATATACAGCCTTGACATACTCCTTTTCCTATTTGGAACCAGTCTGTTGTTCCATGTCCAGTTCTAATTGTGGCTTCCTGACCTGCATACAGATTTCTCAAGAGGCAGGTCAGGTGGTCTGGTATTCCCATCTCTTTCATAATTTTCCACAGTGTATTGTGATACACACAGTCAAAGGCTTTGGCATAGTCAACAAAGCAGAAATAGATGTTTTTCTGGAACTCTCTTGCTTTTTCAATGATCCAGCGAATGAAATAATAGATTGGTACAAAAGTAGTTGTGGTTTCTGAACATGAATTTTAAATCATTATAATTAGGTGCAAACACATCTTTATTAATCAAAATAGGAACCATTATAATCAACACATTTTTCCAATGAGAAATGTTTATTTATTCCTATAACTTAAAAATCCATGCTTCAGGATTCAATGAATTGGAAAGCAGTTTCTGCCTCCTGCTGCTTGTGAAAGCATTCTCCCTGCAAAAAGTTGTCCAGATGCTTGAAGAAGTAGTAGTTGGTTGTCAAGAGGTCAGGTGAATATGGCAGATGGAGTGAAACTTTGTAGCCAAATTTGTTCAACTTCTGCATTTCATTTATTTGCTGAGCATACTTCTCAGATGTAATGGTTTCACTAGGATTCAGAAAGCTGTAGTGGATCAGACTGGCAGCAGAATCAGATGGCAGTAGATCACCAAACAGTAACCATGATCTTATTTTGGTGCAAGTTTGGCTTTGGGAAACACTTTGGAGCTTCTTCTAGGTCCAACCACTCAGCTGGCCATTGTCAGTTGTCATATAAAATCCACTTCTTGTCACATATCACGACAGAATCCGATACAGAAATGGTTCACTGTTGTTGCATACAAGAGAAGATGATAATTCAAAATGATGTTTTTTAAATTTGCAGTCAGTTCATGAAGCACCCACTTATTGAGCTTTTTCATCTTTCCAGTTAGCTTCAAATGTTACATGACCATAGTATGGTCAGCAATGAGTTCTTCTGCAACTTTTTCTGTAGTTGTAAGAGGATCAGCTTCAATGATCTTCTCAGTTGGTCATCTTCAATTTCCTATGGTTGGCCATGGTGTTTTATATCTTTAAGACTCTTGTCTCCTTTGCAAAACTTCTTGCACCATCACTGCACTGCACCTTTGTAAGTACTTCCTAGCCCAAATGTGTTGTTGATGTTGTGAGTTGTTTCTGCTGCTTTAGGACCCATTTTGAACTCAAATAAGAAAATAGCTCAAGTTTACCATCTGTCTAACATAATTTTCCTAGTCTAAAATACATATAAAATAAACAGCAAGTAATAAATCATTAGCAAAAGCATAAAGTGAGAAATGTACATTAAAATCATGCATAACATTACTGCATTTAAGAATGTATTCCAATATCAAATGGCACAGTTTAACAATGTAAAATTGCAATTACTTTTACAAAATCAAATATAATGCTCTAAGAGCTATTTGTCAATCATAAATTTTGTGAAGTTTTATTTTGTCAATTTATATTTTCTAAAATTTCATTGAACCCTTCTGTAGTAAGAAACTAATTATAAAAAACTGATTCACTGTTTCTCCAAAATTATCATTATGACATATTAGTAAGATAATCACAGAAGTTGAACTGTTTAAATATTGAACTGAACCTAAAATATTTGATTAGGTATTCTGCTGAGCAGTCATTGTTGAAGCAATACTATTATCAATAAGTTGGTACAGTCAAGGAGGGGTAAAATTTCCCTTCTACTCCTTTTGACTTACAATGGTTTGACTAATAATGAAATTATTAGAACTGGATATGGAACAACAGTCTGGTTCCAAATTGGGAAAGGAGTATGTCAAGGCTGTATATTGTCACCTTGCTTATTTAACTTATATTCAGAGTACACGCACACACACAATTTTTTTCTGATTATTTTCCATTATTGATTATTGAAACATTGGTTATTTCAAGATATTGAATATAGTTCCCAGTGCTAAACAGTAAATTCTTGTTGTTTATCCGTTTTATACATGGTACTATGTATGGTAACAAATAACTCAACATTCAGAAAACTAAGATCATGGCATCTGGTCCCATCCAGTTTCAGTTCAGTCACTCAGTCATGTCTGAATCTTTGTGACCCCATGAACCGCAGAACACCAGGCCTCCCTGTCCATCACCAACTCCCAGAGTCTACCCAAACCCATGTCCATTGAGTCAGTGATGCCATCCTACCATCTCATCCTCTGTCATTCCTTTCTCCTCCTGCCCTCAGTATTTCCCAGCATCAGAGTCTTTTCAAATGAATCAGCTCTTCACATCAGATGGCCAATATATTTGAGTTTCAGCTTCAACATCAGTCCGTCCAATGAATTTTCAGAACTGATTTCCTTTAGGATGGACTGGTTGAATCTCCTTGCAGTCCAAGGGACTCTCAAGAGTCTTCTCCAACACCACAGTTCAAAAGCATCAATTCTTTGGTGCTCAGCTTTCTTTATAGTCCAACTCTCACATCTGGTCACATACTTCATGGAAAATAGATGGGGAAATAATGGAAACATAGACAGACTTTATTTCCTTGGGCTCCAAAGTCACTGCAGATGGTGACTGCAGCCATGAAATTAAAAGACACTCCTTGGAAGAAAAGCAATGAAAAACCTAGAAAGCATATTAAAAAGCAGAGATATTGCTTTACTGACAAAGGTCCATATAGTCAAACCTATAGTGTTTCCAGTAGTTACATATGGATGTGAGAGTTGAACCATGAAAAAGGCTGAGAACCAAAGAAATGATGCTTTTTGAACCTTGAGGGTCCCTTGGACTGCAAGGAGAACAAAACAGTCAATCACAAAGGAAATCAATCCTGAATATTCACTGTAAGGTCTGATGCTGCAGCTGAAGCTCCAAAGTTTGGCCACCTAATGTGAAGGACTGACTCCTTCGAAAAAACCCTGATCCTGGGAAAGATTGAAGGCAGGAGGAGAAGGGAACAACAGAGGATGAGATGATTGGATGGCATCCCTGACTTAATGGACATGAGTTTGAGCAAGCTCCAGGAGTTGGTGATGGATAGGGAAGCCTGGTGTGATGCAGAGTTTATATATATGAGTCTGATTCTGTTTTATAAATAAGCTATTTTTACTCTTTTTAGATTCCACATATAAGTGATATCATATAGTTGTTATGTTATATTATCATATCATATTATTGTTCTTTGTTTGATTTACTTCACTTAGCATGTTAATCTCTAGGTCCTCCCATGTGGCTGCAAATGGCATTATTTCATTCTTTTTTATGGTTAGTAATATTCCATCATTATGGAATATTATAATATTATATGCCTTAGAAAGCATCACTATGAACAAAGCTAGTGGAGGTGATGGAATTCCAGTTGAGCTATTTCAAATCCTGAAAGATGATGCTGTGAAAGTGCTGCACTCAATGCAGCTGATTGCTGAAGCTGAAACTCCAAAACTTTGGCCACCTGATGTGAAGAATTGACTCATTGGAAATGATCCTGATGCTGGGAAAGATTGAAGCAGGAGGAGAAGGGGACAACAGAGGATATGGTTGAATGGCATCACTGACTCAATGGACATGAGTTTGAGCAAGCTCTGGGAGTTTGTGATGCACAGGGAAGCCTGGCATTCTGCAGTCCATAGGGTCCCAAAGAGTCGGACATGACTGAGTGGCTGAACTGAACTGAACTGAATATTTTATTGTATATATATCCTATATCTTCTTTATCCATTCATCTATTGCTGGACACCTAGGTTGTTTCCATGTCTTGACTATTGTAAACAGTGCTGTTATGAACATGAGGGTGCATGTGCCTTTTTTAAATTAGAGTTTTCATAGTTTCTGTATATATGTCTAGGAATGGGAAGTTTCAGTGTTTTCAGTGTATATTTCCTAAAATTCTATTTACTTTAAATTAAAAAGAATTATACTCACAAATCCTTTTAAATAAAATTATTTGATTTTGGAATAAATCAATAAATAAATCATTATTATTAATTATCATATTTATTTTGGCTTCACTGCACAGTCTGTGGGATCTTAATTTCCCAACAAGAGATTGAACCCAGGCCCTCATGTACATGGAGTCCTAACCACTTGACCACTGGGGAATTTCCCAATATATTTTTAGAAAACAGACATGCATTTTAAATTTTAAAATAACAGTGTCTAATCTGTCCAGCAAACATTAGTTATATTGCTTGCCATTAGCTAGTTCTGGAGTTCTATCAAGTGACCAAGGTCAGGTATGAAACTGCTTAGAGCTCAGTGCAAGACAACTGTCCCCTTGACATCCACATTTGCTGCTGACAGGCTGTGCCATATCATTTAGATTCTCATATATTGTTTCATATGGATTTTCAAGGTGGCTCAGTGGTAAATAATCTGCTTGTCAATGCAGAAGCCTCAGGAGACACAGGGTCAATCCCAGGGTCAAGAGGTCACTGGAGGAGGAAATGGCAAACCACACCAGTATTCTTGCCAGGATAATCTCATGGACAGAGAAGTCTCACAGGCTACAGTCCATAGCGTCATGAAGAGTTGAACACGACTGAAGTGACTGAGCACACACACACATATTGTCTTATATTATACAAAATTTTGTGGATGTTTGAGTGAGTGTGTTTGTGCATAAACACTGATCTTTTAAGTATATCTTAAGTAGACAGTATCAGTTTAACATAGAAAATAGTTCTTATGATCAAAAGAAAGGATGTTTGCCTTATTAATACAATTCAAAGATATGTATTACTTTTAAAACTTGTTCAAGCATGCCAACCAACTATTCATTTAAATAGTTCTTGAATTTAATACATGTTTATAAGGTGCTAACAACAACTTTAAGTTCGAAGAACACAGCTAATACACATTTATAACTCTCTTAGCTAGTTTTGTATGTTGCTTAACCTTCATTTTTCCCCTGAGATCTTTATTAAATTATTGGCATTAATTTATCTTTTAGAAGATATCATAAGTGTACACTACCACCCTTATCCTAGATTTTAAGGTGTGAGTATATAGAGGCTATCTACATTGTTTTACTAATATTTAAACAGATTGATAATAAAAATACAACAATAATGATAAAACTTCCCATTTTTCACCTTATTCAGTAGTGTTTTGCTTGATCATTAAGGTTGTATGCACAAAATACATCATGATTCTAGTATTCCATGACTCACGCTTTCTAAGGCACAAAAGAGTCTGATGATATGTGTAATATCCTTCAGTTCAGTTCAGTCACTCAGATGTGTCCATCTCTTTGTGACCCTGTCATCACCCACAGGCTTCCCTGTCCATCACCAACTCACAGGGCTTGCTCAAACTCACATCCATCAAGTCAGTGAGGCCATCCAACCATCTCATCCTCTGTCATCCCCTTCTCTTCCTGCTTTCAATCTTTCCCAGCATCAAGGCCTTTTCCAAGAAGTCAGTACTTCGAATTAGGTGGCCAAAATAAGGTTTCAACTTCAGCATCAGTCCTTCCAATGAATATGCAGGACTGATTTCCTTTAAGATTGACTGGTTAGATCTCCTTGAAGTCCAAGGGACTCTCAAGAGTTTTCTCCAACATCACAGTTCAAAAGCATCAATTCTTTGGTGCTCAGCTTTCTTCACAGCCCAACTCTCAGATCCATACATGACTACTGGAAAAACCATAGTCTTGACTAGACAGTCCTTTGTTGGAAAGTAATGTTTCTGTTTTTTAATATGCTGTCTAGGTTGGTCATACCTTTTCTTCCAAGGAGCAAGCATCTTTTAATTTCATAATTGCAGTCACGATCTGCAGTGATTTTTTATACAAAAGTCTGTCACTGTTTCCATTGTTTCCTCATCTATTTGCTATGAAGTTTTAGGACCGGATTCTTTGATCTTTGTGTTTTGAATGTTGTGTTTTAAGCCAACTTTTCCACTCTCCTCTTTCACTTTCATCAAGAGGCTCTTTATATATTCTTCATTTCTTCCATAAGGGTGGTGTCATCTGTGTATCTGAGGTTATTGATATTTCCCCCAGCAATCTTGATTTCAGCTTGTGCTTCATCCATCTGGCATTTCGCATGCTGTACTCTGCATAAAAGTTAAATAAGCAGGATGACAATATACAGCCTTTCCCAATTTGGGACCAGTCAGCTGTTCCACATCTGGTTCTGACTGTTGCTTCTTGACCATAGTAAAATTAATTTCAAAACCTGAAGTTTTCAGAACTAAAACTTAGACAAAGCAATGTTATATTAACAATGAGACTAAAGTGAATTATTACATCATCAACTTGCTTTATGAAAACTTCAGTTTTTGACAATAAATACTTCAAAGGTAGTATGTAGGAGGGGCTACTGCATCAATGACAGCAGAAAATAAAATTATCTAAATGGTTTTATTTTGTGTCACTCTCAATAGGCTATAGTCCTCTTGATTACACAGAACAGATGTCCAGTTGAAATATTAGAATGCACACTGGGCTTTTTCTGAAAAAAAGACAGAAAATAACTGACTTTGCATTTAAAAGACAATTAGCCATGGAACAAGATAAAGTTTTTTGGGCATACTATTTTCTGGTAAATATTGGCCATCATTAATTCTTTTGTACATTTAGAGATTAAGTTATTTGCTTTCCAATAAACAAGAAATCTGTCTCCTGCTTAAAACCAAATACTCATAAGGAAGCAACACATTGGCTTATTCATTATAGCTATGCTTTATAGTTTTTGCCCTAGAGTTTAAATACACATTTTAATTTGCCTCAATATTATTTGAAATAATATTATATGATGACTTCTTTCCAGTAAACAACTACAACAAAAATTCCAAATAATTTCCACTTATTATTTTTACTATTGTTGTCATCAATATCATAAATGTATAACATATCCTTACCAAAAGGGTTTATACTAGGATTACAAGGTTGATTCAGCATTCAAAAGCCAATCATTAATTTATTATGTCAGCAGTTTAAAGAAGAAAATCATATCAACTTTTCAATAATACATCAAAGAGTATAATAAAGTACAACATCCACTTATAATAAAAACTCTCATCAAACTAAAAAAGAACAAGAAATAAAGACCTATAATTAATATCTTTCTTAGTGAGGAAACACTAAATTATTTCTTCCTAATATAGAGAAAAACTGAAAAACCCACCTTTCTCACACTTTCTATGCAACACAATACTCCTTACTATATTATAATATCTTCAACTATCCATCTAAAAACTTGGATTCCATTGGATTTTCCTGTTTACTTTTGTTCCCCTTTATCATGATTACATTCCAACAAAACTAATTTTTTTCTTTATCTGTAATTGTTCCTGGATTCCTACATTGATTTCCTCTCTGTAAATAAAATACGCATCCTAACAGAAAATTTTGTCTAAAATATGAATTTAGCTTAAATTTTCAGTATACTAATTGATCCAGGTGCTTACAAGGGCTTATTCAATTCCTAGAAACATTACCACAGAGTTTGTTTTTGAGAAAATATAGTCATTCTTCCAGTTCTTACTTAGATGTCAACTTCTCTTCAAGAGTTGACATCTAAGTAGAAATGTTTGTTTTTCTTCAGGAGTTGACACTGCTCTGGTCTCTGTCTTGGGGAGGGAGGACAAAAGTTGTGGGAGGAATGTTCCTTAGGGAAACAAAACTTGTGGAAGACATAGAGCTCATGCTTTTGCTTAGTTGCTAAGTTGTGTCCAACTGTTTTTGATCCCATGGACTATAGCCTGCCAGGCTCCTCTGCCCATTGGACTTCCCAGGCTAGAATATGGAAGTGGGTTGCCATTTCCTCCTCCAGGGGGTCTCCCCAACCCAGGGATTAAAACTGCATCCTCTGCACTGGCAGACAGATACTTTCATTTCTTTATTTATTTTTACCACTGAGCCATCCGAGAAAGAGCAGAAGGCATACAAGGTAGCAAGCCTGGCCAGAGACGGCAAGTTGCCTTGGTTCACAGCATAGGAGAGTGTGGGGCTCACGTTCTGGATCAGAACTGTAGCACAATTGATCCCAAATGTCTGAGTGATTCTACCCTTTATATTGTCCCACTTATGTAATATTCTGAAAAATTAAAATAATTGGGGTAGAAAAATCAGCAATTGCATGTGTATTTTGAGTGGGATTGAGATAAGAGATTGACTATTAAGGCATCATAAATAACTATTTGTAGAAATCTCCTGTATCTTGATCATGTGATAGTTATAAAACTGTGTGTTTGCCGAATTAATGAAATTACATGTCTATGTAGTATTTGTTTCATGATATTTAATTAATAATATGGCAAAAAAGAGAATAGCAGAGCTAACAAAAAGAAAATAGCAGAGCTAAATTACATTGACAAGTTTAAAATTAATAAACAAACATCTGGTCTGCCTAACAGATTAAAGAGACACAACTTTTATATGACATTAGTAATCAATAAATCTATATGAAATATATTTTTAATCAAGTTATACACATGTGAAAAAATTTTAAAAATGTTGCCAAAATGTGTCTGTGTCCATTTCTGTGAGTGTGTATGTGTATATTACATCAGAAAAATACTATAATATACAAAATATAAAAATCTTATATAAGATAGAGGAGGAAAAATAAAATATAAATAAATCAATAACAATGGATATATTAATAACAAAAGATGTGTACATTGTAAATTACTCTAAAGTAAATTCCAAATCTCTTATAAACTGAAGACTGATGCATGATATGTAAAATTGTAGAAGTGCTGAAAAGATTTGCTTGAGCAAATTTTCCATGTTTACCTCATCTTGGAAATAAGTATTAACTTTAAAAAAAAAAAAAGAAAGAAAGAAAAAAAGTTAAAAAGGGAAATCTACCACTGAGGATTACTCAAGAAAGTCTATAATCCAAAAGAAGAAAGAAACAAACAAAAAAAATGATAATAAAAAAAATTAAGCTGAAAAAATCAAATCACGATTTTATAAAATCTTTACTGTGGTAGCTTCAATGTATAGCATATAACCTTACACATTATATGACATTGAAGAGTGTGCACTTTAGTAAAAAAAAAAAAAACAAACCTACATTTTAGCTCTTAGGTTCACTCACTTAAGTTTCAGGCATCAGTTAATGGTGTCTTCAGAGCGACTGTGTTACAACTCTCTTCCCACATAACTTGCATACTTACCTCTTGGGCGGGGGTGGGGGGGGTGGGGGCGGGGGCGGGGGAAAGGAATGTGTGTATATATTTATATGTACCTATTTTGTATCAATGAATCTGTGCAGTTTATCAAACCAATCTCTACAGTTGAGTTTATCAAATATCACAGATATGGTTTTTGTTTAATTCTCCTCATATATTCAAAATCTCCATTTATTTGTTCAGTAATTCTATCTATATATGTCATGTCTAGAAAACCACAGATAATCATTAACATCAAAGATATCCTTGTCTAGCTAGGAGTGTGTTGATTTTATTCTATTTTTATCTTTTCACATATAACCGGATCTGTAATGTTCCAAAAACTGATATTAAAACAAGGTAATACTTTATTTTTGTAATCAGAAAAGAAGACAAAACACTCTATTTCTTTAGAGCTTAAGATAACGTATCAGCTATCTATTGTTATTTAAGAAATCATCCCAGAATTTAGCATCTTAAAAGTATGTATCTTTACCATTTTATACAGAGTTCCTTATGAGACTAAAATTAATATGTAGGCCAAAGCAGTTGTCTTCTTAAACTTACTTGAGTCTAGAGCCTGACTCCAAGAACAGTCATTCAAATGCTTGACATATTAGTGCTGGCTGTTGACAGGAAGCCAAGAATTCCTTCCCACGTGAATTTTCCCATAAGATTGCTGGACCATGCTACTGATATAAGATTTAGTTTCCCCCAGAGCTAGTGAACCAAGACACAGCAGGGTGAAAAAAATTATGTCTTCTACCAACTAGCCTTTGAAATCACAGGACATCATTTTAACAGTGTCTTCTTTAAAACAAAGGTGAGACTTAATCAGTTTGGTAGGGGATGGCTCTAAGTGATACCAGGACTAATAAATCATCAAGGATATTTAGATTTGAGTAGCTCTTTTTGGCCGCCGCCCCTGACCTCTGGCATAGTGTAGCTCCTCTTGGCCGCTGCCCCTGATCTGCACATTCAAGGTCAGGAGGGGTGGCCCTGAGGAGATACCCCTCATCTAAGGTAAGGAGCAGCAGCTGCACTTTGCTGGAGCAGCCGTGAAGAGATACCCCATTTCCAAGGTAAGAGAAAACCAAGTAAGATGGTAGGTATTTCGAGAGGCATCAGACGGCCAACACATTGAAACCATAATCACAGAAAGCTAGTTAATCTAATCACATGGACCACAGCCTCCTCTAACTCAATGAAACTAAGCCATGCCCTATGGGGCCACCCAAGAAAGGCGGGTCATGGTGGAGAGGTCTGACAGAATGTGGTCCACTGGAGAAGGGAATGGCAAACCACTTCAGTATTCTTGCCTTGAGAACCCCATGAACAGTATGAAAAGGCAAAATCATAGGATACTGAAAGGGGAACTCTCCGGGTCGGTAAATGCCCAATATGCTACAGGAGATTAGTGGAGAAATAATTCCAGAAAGAATGAAGGGATGGAGCCAAAGCAAAAACAATACCCCATTGTGGATGTGACTGGTGATAGACACAAGGTCTGATGCTGTAAAGAGCAATATTGCATAGAAACCTGGAATGTTAGGTCCATAAATCAAGGCAAATTGAAAGTGGTCAAACAGGAGATAGCAAGAGTGAAAGTCAACATTCTAGGAAGAGCAAACTAAAATGGACTGGAATGGGTGAATTTAACTCAGATGACCATTATATCTACTACTGTAGGGAGGAATACCTTAGAAGAAATGGAGTAGCCATTGGGTCAACAAAAGAGTTTGAAATACAGTACTTGGATGCAATCTCAAAAATGACAGAATGGTCTCTGTTCATTTCCAAGGCAAACCATTCAATATCACAGTAATCCAAGTCTATGACCCAACCAGTAATGCTAAAGAAGCTGAAGTAGAATGGTTCTATGAATACCCACAAGACCTTTTGGAACTAACACCCAAAAAAGATGTCCTTTTCATTATAGGGGACTGAAATGCAAAAGTAGGAAGTCAAGAAACACCTGGGGCATCAGGCAAATTTAGGCTTGGAATACAGAATGAAGCAGGGCAAAGGTTAATAGAGTTTTGCCAAGAGAATGCACTGGTCATAGCAAACACCCACTTCCGACAACACAAGAGAAGACTCTACACATGGACATCACCATATGGTCCATGCCAAAATCAGACTGATTATATTCTTTGCAGCCAAAGATGGAGAAACTCTATACAGTCAGCAAAAACAATTCCAGGATCTGACTGTGGCTCAGATCATGAACTCCTTATTGCCAAATTCAGACTTATTGAAGAAAGTAGGGAAATCCACTAGACCTTCAGGTATGACTTAATCAAATCCCTTATGATTATACAGTGGAAGTGAGAAATAAATTAAGGGACTAGATCTGATAGATAGAGTGCCTGATGAACTATGGACGGAGATATGTGACATTGTACAAGAAACAGGGATCAAGACCATCCCCATGGAAAAGAAATGCCAAAAAGCAGAATGGCCATCTGGAGAGGCTTTACAAACAGCTGTGAAAAGAAGAGAAGTGAAAACCAAAGGAGAAAAAGAAAGATATGATCATATGAATGTAGAGTTCCAAAGAATAGCAAGGAGAGATAAGAAAACCTTCCTCAGAGATCAATGCAAAGAAATAGAGGAAAACAACAGAAAGGGAAAGACTAGAGATCTCTTTAAGAAAATTAGAGACACCAAGGGAACATTTCATGCAAAGATGGACTCGATAAAGGACAGAAATGGTATGAACCTAACAGAGGCAGAAGATATTAAGAAGAGGTGGCAAGAATAAACAGGAGAACTGTACAAAAAAGATCTTCATGACCCAGATAATCAGGATGGTATGATCACTAACCTAGAGCCAGATATCCTGGAATGTGAAGTCAAATGGGCCTTAGAAAGCATCACTATGAACAAAGCTAGTGGAGGTGATGGAATTCCAGTTGAGCTATTTCAAATCCTCAAAAATGATGTTATGAAAGTGCTGCACTCAATATGCCAGCAAATTTGGAAAACTCAGCAGCGGCCACAGGACTGGAAAAGGTCAGTTTTCATTCCAATCCCAAAGAAAGGCAATACCAAAGAATGCTCAAACTACCACACAATTGCACTCATCTTACATGCCACTAAAGTAATGCTCAAAATTCTCCAAGCTAGGCTTCAGCAATACATGAACCATGAAATTTCAGATGTTCAAGCTGGTTTTAGAAAAGGCAGAGGAACCAGAGATCAAGTTGCCGACATTGGTTGGATCATGGACAAAGCAAGAGAGTTCCAGAAAAACATCTATTTCTGCTTTATTGACTATGCCAAAGTCTTTGACTGTGTGGACCACAATAAACTATGGAAAATTCTGAAAGAGATGGGAATACCATGCCACCTGACCTGCCTCTTGAGAAACCTGTATGCAGGTCAGGAAACAACAGTTAGAACTGGACATGGAACAACAGACTGGTTCCAAATAGGAAAAGGAGTACATCGAAGCTATATATTGTCACTCTGCTTATTTAACATACATGCAGAGTACATCATGAGAAACGCTGGACTGGAGGAAGCAGAAGCTGGAAATAAGATTGCTGGGAGAAACATCTATAACCTCAGATGTGTAGATGACACAGCCCTTATGGCAGAAAGTGAAGAGGAACTAAAAAGCCTCTTGATGAAAGTGAAAGAGGAGAGTGAAAACGTTGGCTTAAAGCTCAACATTCAGAAATCTAAGACCATGACATCTGGTCCCATCACTTCATGGGAAATAGACAGGAAAACAGTTGAAACAGTGTCAGACTTTATTTTGGGGGCACTAAAATCACTGCAGATAGTGATTGAAGCCATGAAATTAAAAGACGCTTACTCCTTGGAAAGAAAGTTATGACCAACCTAGATAGCATATACAAAAGCAGAGACATTACTTTGACAAAAAATGTCCATCTAGTCAAGGCTATGGTTTGTCCAGTGGTCATGTATGGATGTGAGAGTTGGACTGTGAAGAAAGCTGAGCGCTGAAGAATTGATGCTTTTGAACTGTGGTGTTGGAGAAAACTCTTGAGAGTCCCTTGGACTGTAAGGAGATACAACCAGTCCATTCTAAAGGAGATCAGTCCTGAATGTTCTTTGGAAGGATGATGCTAAAGCTGAAACTCCAATACTTTGGCCACCTCATGTGGAGAGTTGACTCTTTGGAAAAGACTCTGATGCTGGGAGGAATTGGGGGCAGGAGGAGAAGGAGACAACAGAGGATAAGATGCTTGGATGGCATCACTGACTCAATGGACATGGGTTTGGGTAGAATCTGGGAGTTGGTGATGGACAGGGAGGCGTGGCATGCTGCAATTCATTAGGTCTCAAAGAGTCAGACATGACTGAGCAACTGAACTGAACTGATTTAGATTGAATTGGATTGAATTAGCTCCTTCATGTGGTATTTATACTGGTTATAATGCTTTAATCAATACACAGATTTTTCACCTTTTTAAAAAATCTAGCTACATGAAAAATGTACATATTGGAAACATCTATTTCCATAAAATGAAATGAATAAAAAACTTATTTGACTTTCAATTTCTGGAACTTTTGTTTTAGTCTTACCAGTATTTCATGATATAATATTTTGGTTTGTCTGTATGATATAATGTCATTAACTGTTTTCCGCATAGACATTTTTATTTGTTAATGTAATGTTCTTTTTTTTTTTTAATGTAATTTTCTAAATAGGTCAATGAAAATAGCTTAGTAAAACATTAGGGGAAATATTTAAAAAAATAAGATTCTTTCTACTCTAAGTGGGAATATTTATTCTTAGGATATCTGATAAGTAATGACAAAGTCATAAACTTGGGAAATATATCATTGGATCATTGGCTAATTTTTTTTTTCTGATGATAGCTATGAAACAGAATAATATAAATAAAGTCTTAGTATGGAAATTAGTGTGAAAAATTGGGTATTTGAAAACTGCTTGCTGTAATAGAAAATTATTCCAATACATGAAAATTACAGCCATTTCAAAAGTCTACATTTTAAAAACTATGAAGTTCTCGTAAATTTTCAGAATTTTTTGCATAATTAAAAAATTACCTCAGATTTTTAGTTTAGAAAAGAGGAGGCAAGGATAGATTTAAGCATTATTTTTAAAAGATGATTTACAATTTATTTTTTGTCATTTGAAATTAAATAAAATATTTAGCAGATCAACAAATAATATTTAGCAGATCAACTCTGCCTTAAATGCTCAGATTTCCCTCTGTGTTAAAGGTATTAGTACTGAGGAAATATCCCTGAAATAAATTTAAAATTTCCTTTGTTAGTGGTATCTTAAAAGAGAACAGAAGTTCATCTGTTAGGAGTAGTTTAGATGTATCCAACTTTGAAGTCAGATGATGGAGTTGCATGGCCTATCTGAGTTTCTACTCACCATATGATTTCATGAGAAAAGAAGGGTTTTCAGCATTTGAGTTCCCATTCTAAAGCTTATTCAAAGCAAAGCAAAAGATTTGAATGCAATCCAGGGTGATAAAATATTCTATGGTTAACTTTAAGCACAATACTTTTTAATAATTTTGCTAATGAACCTCACTAGGGAATACAAATTCTGCTCATTAAGGCTATGTAAGATAATGGCTAAGTCTTTTTTTAAAAATCTGAGGTTCTTATATTTAAAGTTCAGGAATAATGTGATTTCATATGTTGATAGTTTTAGGGCTATTATTCCCAAATTCTGACAGACCTCTAGCTTGAAACTATGCAGGATGTTAATGGGTAAGGAAAAGGGAACAACTAAACTAATCTTTAAGAGACTACTTACCACTGTGTAGGGCATATTCTCTCAACCATATATAATTTTTCATGAAATCTGAATTAAATATAATAGTATTTAAGTATTGGCTGATTTCTATTGGTAAAAAATGATAGTTTCTTTTTTTAATTACTTGCTAATTTAATTAGTGGTTTAATTATTTTCTTTAAAAACATTTTGGGTTTACAAAAGTAGATTTAAGTAAAATATTAAATAAAACCTGGAACAGTTCTATGTGACTATTGCACATAAAAATCTTGAGTTCATAAACACAGCTTTAAGACTTAGCTTTTACAGTTCAGAGGTTTTCCTTTGTACTTAGGTATACTAACCCAAACATGGAACCATAGAAATTTAGGAAAATTTTAATTGATTCCATTTAATTAGCCCTATGGAGAAGGAAATGGCAACCCACTCCTGTACTCTTGCCTGGAAAATCCCACAGGCAAAGGAGCCTGGTAAACTACAGTCCATGGGGTCGCAAAAAATTCAACCATGATTGAGCAACTTTACTATCACTTCACTTTTAATTAACCCTAAATTCTTTCAATACAACATCAAAGCCAGGAATGTGTGATAGGTCAGTTATAGAAATGAACTTCATCAGGACCCATTGTCAGCTATCAATATCTTACCCTCTTCCTTGGATCACTCTTGGTATTTGCTCATCAATGAGTTTGTAATAGTTACATTCTGGCATTGGGATGGGGTTTGGGTAAAATAGATTGGCTGTTAGAGCAAGTTCCATGAGCTGGCTTACATAAAATATGCCACATGGATAGCTCAGTTCTAGTCTTAGTACAAGTTCTTGAAGAGAGGATTTAAACTTATCACTCTTCAAATGCCAAGTTAATTACAGGATCAAAAAGACATTCTTAAGAGAGTGAGAAAATGGATAAAAGTGATTCTCCTTGTTGTGACCAAGAGTCCAGCTTGCTACTCTAACAGAATTTTGTGCCTCAGATCCATTCATGAGCTTGTAGTCTTGTACTTTCTGAATTTATAAGATTCACAATTTATAGACAAGACACATGGAGGAATCATGTTGCAAGTTTCCACTCAAATTACATCATTGGAATCTGACACACAGCAATTCTCATTCATTCAAAAACATATTTGGTAAATGCACTGCTGTATTTCTGGCATTTTTCTAGAATTAAATTGAGGAAGAACTTGTCCTTGTGGAAATTTGGAATAATGATTAATACATAACTAAATAGAAAATTGCAATAAGGTTATCTGATATCAAGATCTGGATAATCATAGTATAATACTGAAAGTTCAAAGAAGGTTACTGTAATTCATGTTTATTTTTTATTCAAAAATACTGGAAAGGACAGGAATATCCATTGAATGATACAATAAACATTATCCTGAATCCTAAATTAACAAATCCTAGATAAGTGGGTTTTTTTTTATGTCCTTAGATTGTGTTTTCTGTTTAAATTAATCAAATTAAACCATATGAATAAAACCAAAGTTCCCTTGGAACTGGAAAGCAGTATGCAAAACACTTGCACTAATTCAGCCTTCAGTGACGGTAGTGGAAACTATGACATGTCACCCAGCTCCACCAAGTAAGAAATGTGCATGCTGATGGGACTGACATTGTCAGCTGCTTCAGGGATTACCTCACCCTTGGACAGCCATGTGATTTTATACAAAGTCACTCTCCTCCCAGGCTCACCCAATGATGGAGGTGAACATAAAAATGGTGTGACATTTTGAACTAACACAGAACAACCTGATGGACCATTTTAGCTTCAGAACCCCTGCAGTCAGCCAAGGCAGCCATCAGGCCACATCATAGACAGGCTTCTCTCTTAGTCCATCATACTTTCTTTCTCTTCCTTCTAAAGGTATCAACTCCAATTAAAACCTTAAGTAACATTCAGATCACTAAACCCCATTTCAGGGTCTGGGGAAGCCACTTTTGACAATAACCAAAAAGCGTTTTCCTACAAAAATGTCACTTCTAAACAGAGACCTGAAAGATAATTATATGTTTATCACAAAGAGATATGTGGAATTATATCTACATAAACAGAACACATTCTTCAAATATTCTTCTAGTTCAGAAGAAAATATACATAAAATATGAATTTGTATTTTCAATGTGGTAATGAATTTTGTGGTTGCAGGAAGGAGAAAAAAATGAAAATATGAGAAAAATTATGAATGAAGAAATAAAGCTATTTCATGTATAAAACAATAATGGGGGAAATGAAATAAAATCAAGATGATTCCAGGTTTATAAAATGTAGCAATGAGGGGGAGTCTCTTTCTGGAAAAGATGAATATAGTTTTTGACATGAAAAGTTTGGGGAAGTAACAATTAACAATATGTATAAATCTTCCAAACAACTGAAAATATAACTCTAGCTCATAAGTTAAGAAAAGCATTTAATTGGTTCATCCACTTATATTTTGAGAGTTTCTTTATTTGTTTCTGAGCATAGAGTGGGGAATAAATCTGGTATGGTCATTGTCTTCAGAGTGCTTATAGCATAGGATCAAAGACAGATATAACACACATAATCATACAAATAAACAGATAACAGAAAACTGTAAAATAATCCCTATGGACAAAAAAATAGGATATGAGGAAATGAAGTGGAGGGGACTTAATTGGTACTGTGGATATCAGAGAAGGCCTCTGAAGGCCATTTAACATGTTTATGTTAAAACTTGAAGCATGAATAGGCTTCAGCTTAGCAAACAGCAGAGTAAGAATTTTCTTACCAGAGGAAGCGGCATCTGTCAAATGTTTAAATTCTGTCTTAAAAGATATGGTAGAACTTGGTTAAAACTGGTAGCCTTTCCCTTCTCCAAGGACTTCCCTAGTAGTTCAGCTGGTAAAGAATCCGCCTGTATGCAGGAGACTCCAGTTAGATCTCTGGGTTGGGAAGATCCCCTGCAGAAGGGAAAGGCTACCCACTGCATTATTCTGGCCTGGAGAAGTCCATTAACTTTATAGTTCATGGGGTCACAGAGTCAGACGCAACTGAGTGACTTTACTTTCACTTCCCTTCTCCAGGGGATCTTCTCAACCCAGGGATAGAACCCAGGTCTCCCACATTGCAGGCAGATTTCTTTTTTTTTACCAGCTGAGCCATAAGGGAAGCCCAAGAATATTGGAGTCTGTAGCGTTTCTCTTCTCCAGTGGATCTTCCCAACCAAGGAATCAAATGGGGGTCTCCTGCCATTGCAGGCAGATTCTTTACCACTGAGATATGAGGGAAGCCCTGGATAAAACTGGAATGCTAGCCTAAATGCCATCAGAGAGTCACTGAAAAGTTAAAGGCAAGAAAGTAACAGAGGCATGAAAATTTGAGAGTTATCTGTGTCCAGGTTATAGTAGAAGCCAGGAAAGCAAGTGCTCTGGGGAGAAAGAGTAGGCAAGGGAAAGAAAATAGGACAAAAGACAGAGCTGCGAACTCTTAGGAATAGAGATAGATATCAGAAAGTAGAAAAGGAATTACAAAACTCAGAGGGTTTTAAAAAGTTACAAACATACAGAACTGAAGTAGATGCAGTACTGTCAAATAATGAAAGGCTAACAGATTTTTTTAAATGACCATTAGATTATGAATTCCAGTTTTAAAATAAAGTCACACTGACATAATCTTACATTAAGAGAAGTACTGTAAAACTGAATAACAGGGTTTTAGCTTCTTGCAAGATTTCCTGAACATCTCTATGCTGTTGTAAACTATTCATTATACATATATTTCCTACTTTTTAAGGAAAAAAAAATACTTATTTTCTTTTGGTAATTTCCCAAAGTGGTTGAGTTTTAAATTTGCTTTTAAATTGGGTTTTTAAATAGTTTCTACCAAGCATTTTAGAATTCAGTTTCAGAAAATTTGAGGCAGATTTTATAAGGTAGTTCAAATTTTCACTAACTTACCAGCTTCATTAAAAAGCAGAGACATTACTTTGCCAATAAAGGTCTGTCTAGTCAAGGCTATGGTTTTTCCAGTAGTCATGTATGGATGTGGGAGTTGGACTATAAAGAAAGCTGAGTGCAGAAGAATTGATGCTTTTGAACTGTGGTGTTGGAGAAGACTCTTGAGAGTCCCTTGGATTGCCAAAAGATCCAACTAGTCCATCCTAAAGGAGATCAGTCTTGAGTGTTCATTGGAAGGATTGACGCTGAAGATGAAATTCCAATACTTTGGCCACCTGATCAGAAGAACTGACTCATTTGAAAAGATCCTGATGCTGAGAAAGATTGAAGACAGAAGGAGAAGGGGACAACAGAGGATGAGATGGTTGGATGGCATCACCAACTCAATGGACATGAGTTTGGGTAAACTCTGCAAGTTGGTGATGGACAGGGAGGCCTGGCATGCTGTGGTCCATGGAGTTGCAAAGAGTCGGACATGATTGAGTGACTGAACTGAACTGAACTGAAATCAGCTTCATTTAATTAATTTTATTAAACTAATTAATTTCAATTTAATAATAATTAGAATTGAGCATTTTCGAATATTGTGGAGAAAAGATGTATATATATATGTGTATATATAAATATATATAAAATTGTAAATAAAATGTAAAGAATAACATATAATATAGTTGCCCTGTACACATTATTGTCTGCCCTTTTAAAATGTACTTATTCCTGTTTCTGACTTTCTGAAAAGTGATATTCTAGTTACTTCTTTCCATTTGTTTGTTCAAAGTGAATTATAAAACTGACTACCTATTCCACCATTAACAAATGATCTTAAAAGTATTTATATATATTTTAAATTGGCTTATTTTCTTGTATTACAGTGTAATACAGGACAAAGAAAGACAAGAGAAATGAAGGAGAGAATAGGGTGGGAAAGGCGGAGGAAGGAAGGAAGAGAAACAACCTGGAGGCATTACAATTGCTTTGATCTCAGTTACAAACAACATATCATAAAATCAATAATAGCACTCATGGGCATGTTCTAAGCTGAAACAACACCAATTCTTCTTTTTTAGGTCTCCCAGTGCCACTGAGTCTTGCTATCAAACTGCACTTTGTACCTTCTGGTTCACAATACTTAGTCAGTAATTTAAATTCCATGAGGGCCTCCAGGGACTTTCTGAAAACATGGATCTTTTTAAAGGCTCTTATTATGTGACATGCAGCCATACTACATCAAATTATTAAATTGTTTGTATTCTTCTATTATTTTGAATAAGCCATCAATTTGATGATATGCTCAAAGATAAATGCTAAATAAAAATGACAAATTGTGTGGGTAGCAGGACTCTCTACACATGAAATTCACTAGGAAATAGAGGTATTCCCACTTCCACACCACATACAGTTGCAAAGAATCTGGAGTAATTGTTTCATCAAAACTTTAAACTCTTTTCTTCCTCCCTGTTCTTGATGTTTACAAATCTGTTTCAGAATTTTTTTTGGTCAGATGGAGATGGGGATAAAAATCAATCAAAACTTAAACTTTAAATCCTCATATTTACTCCCTTTCAAAGCTTAATGTCTCAGAGTGAACGAACAAGTGCTAATTCCTATTTCCTCACAATTATTCCCTTTTAATCCTTCTACACGATGGTTTGAAATCCAATAAATATTAAATGCTTAAAGCAAGAAAAAAAATTTAATTTAAAGATTTACTGGCATCATATCTTTCCATTATGCACATTAATTATACTTCATTTGTTTTCTAACTCTCTGTTTCAACTTTCATGCTTTTCTTTGCTCTATTGATTTTCTCAGCTCTCTGTCATATAAAAATTTCATTGTATAATTCAGTTCTCAAAATTCTCCCTCAACTCAGGTAGTAACTATAATTTTGAAATGATTGAAATTATTTCATTAGTCAATCATCAAACTACTTCTGTACCTTAAGCATTACCTGCTAAATCACTTCAGTCATGTCCGACTTTGTGTGACCCCATAGATGGCAGCCCACCAGGCTCCGCCGTCCCTGGGATTTTCCAGGCAAGAACACTGGAGTGGGTTGCCATTTCCTTCTCCAATGCATGAAAGTGAAAAGTCAAAGTGAAGTCGCTCAGTCGTGTCCGACTCTTTGCGACTCCATGAAGTGCAGCTCACCAGGCTCCTCCGTCCATGGGATTCTCCAGGCAAGAGTACTGGAGTGGGGTGCCATTGCCTTCTCCAAAGCATTACTTATATCATCTAAATTTCAATTGTTGAAACTCTTCTACAATTTTTTATCTGAGAAATTAAGACCTTGAGAATCTCATTGTCCATCTCTCCTCATTTTCTATACTTCTGTATGTCTCCTGCATTCCACTATATGAATATCCTACTTTCAACTATTGCATTGTATTGCTACTGGTTAAATCCTTGTCTGCATTTTGCCACGAATCTTTTTGTTAGTGAGATAAAATTATCAATTGTGGTTAACAACATTATCTTCTTGGTCAAATGTTGACACAAACCTCCCAGTTTCTAATACTTTCTAGTCATATTTAAGTACCTTGATCATTCTCTGCTGAAATTCACAGATTTTAATATTAACTATTTCAGTTTAGAAAAATTATGTGTTATAAAATATATAAAAACAGAACAGTAGAATATAGTATTCTATGTCCACCTATAGGCATCAACAAATAACATTTTGTCTATCTTATTTCATAAATACATTCATTTCTTTTACTGCTTTTGTTTGTAATTTTTTGGCTTGGTATTTATTTTGTCTTTCCAGTAATATTTTAACAAAAATCCAGATAGTGTGTCACTACACATAAAATTACTTCGGTAAATATCAAATAAAGAGGTTTCATGTTTTAATGGTTACAGCAATTTATATTTCTTGTGTTCTATATTTTTAAAGTATCCCATTATTTTAAACATATATAAAATTTTACACCTGATTTTATTCTTATGAGCCCATGCTGCTTATTTTATAATCTACTTTAAAAGTATTATTTTATATTTACTTTACTTAAAATGAAAACTATAGCTATTTACATAATCTTCAGTTTCCTCTTCCACTTCTTCAAAAAATTTATATATATCCAAATGGTATAATTTATTAGCTGACTTTCAATATATACCACAAATACTAAGATACTTGTCTAAATGTGTCAAAGACTTCTGACTGCAGTTGAAATGGAATAACTGGGATTAGCATGACTCCCTTCCATAAAACAAAAATCTGGACAGAATACATTAGACAATGGATTTTAGTCTTTGGATGGCAGGCAACACAGGACAGAAATCCTAAGAAAGGAGAAGTCAAGAAGTTGAGCCCTAAGACAGTTCCAATTTATAGACTGAATGGCACGAAAAAGTCTTTAGGAAAGCTGATTATCCTGTGTGAGTTGAAAAGATGGTGTGGGAGTCTGGCAATGCCCAAAAGCTTAAGGATTGCAGGGTAGAATTCCACAGAAGGAGAGCTGCAGTAGGAAACTCCAGAGGTTTACAGGCTTCCCATACAATCTTTTGCTGAGGAGAAAGAAAAGAGATCAGTGCATATAATCCTCCAAACTTAGTGAAAAGTGTTAGTCACTCAGGAGTGTCTGACTCTTTGCAACCTCATGGACTGTAGCCCACCAGGCTCCTCTGTCCGTGGAATTCTCCAGGCAAGAATTTCACAGAGGCAAAATAATATGTGTTCCCCAAAGTATAATTAATAGTCCTAGTTTACTTGGGATGGTCTTGGGTTTAGAACTGAAGTCCCTGTATTCTTGGTAATGCATCCATACCAGGCAAATTGGGACAGCTGATCAACAGTGGTGGAAATCTTATAATTTGAAGTGTGCTGGGTTAGGAAATCAGCTGAGTCATGCTTTGGAGGTGAAAACTTTGTCCTAGACGAAAGGCAGTTCTGACCGTGCCTAATAAAACTTAATGAAAGTGAAAAAATGAAAATGAAAGCAGCTCAGTTGTGTCCAACTCTCTGTGATCCCATGGACTTTAGTGTCGTGTCTGTCATTTCTGTAGTATCTGTAGCTCATTCATGTCTGATTCTTTGCAACCCCATGGGCTGTAGCCTGCCAGGCTCCTCTGTCCGTGGAACATGTCCAGTATTCTCCAGGCCAGAATAGTGGAGTGGGTAGGCTTTCCGTGTTCCAGGGAAATCTTCCCAATCCAGGGATTGAACCCAGGTCTCTTGCATTGCAGGCATATTCTTTACCAGCTGAGCCATGAGGGAAGCCCATAAAACTTAATAGTTAGTCTCAAAGGATAAAAATGTTTTCAGGTAACTTAAAAGGTCAAATGTATTCAAAGGAATAAAAAAAAATCCAACCCCCAACTAGTTATTATCCATAATGTCTGATATCTAACAAAAAAGTTGCAGGCACGCAAAGGAACAGGAAAATAAAATTCCTAATTAAAAAAAAAAAAAGGAAA
This sequence comes from Oryx dammah, assembly GCF_014754425.2. Lineage (NCBI taxonomy): Eukaryota > Metazoa > Chordata > Mammalia > Artiodactyla > Bovidae > Oryx > Oryx dammah. The sequence continues at coordinate 51,142,057 of NW_024070187.1, forward strand.
TTACTGGAAATAGACCTGATAGTGATACAGATAATAGAAACGGATGCAAGAATTATATAGAGGTTGTTATAGCTGAAATATATACAAGGAGGCAGAGTAAAATTTATCTTGGTAAGTACAAACATGGAAGATTCAAAAAAATCTATTTCTAAAAATAAAAACTATAATATCAAAAAAATTTCACTAAATAGGATTAAAAACAGACTAGATAATTCTTCTGCCTATTTTTTAATCTGGATTTTCTTTGATGTTAAGTTGTATGAGATGTTTATATAGTTTGGATATTACCCCCTATCAGTCTTATCATTTGCAAATATTTTCTCCCATTCATGAATAGAGATTTTTCCAGAGATGAAAGGCAGGTGACCAATAGGCACATGAAAGGATGCTTAACATTGTAAATTTTAAGGGAAATGCAAATCAAAGCCACAGTGAGACATCACCTCCCTCTTATCCTGAGGTGGCTATTTGACTATCAGAATGGCTATCAACAAAGAGAACACACATAGCAAATGTTGGTGAGAATTTGGAGAAAAAGGAATTCTTGTAGAAATAGTACATTTCTTGTTGGTAGAAATGTAAATTGGTGCAGCCACTGTGAAAAACATTGTGGAACTTTTTCAAAAACTTTTTCAAAAAAGCTAATACTAGAACTACTATCAGTTCAATTCAGTCGCTCAGATGTGTCCGACTCTTTGCAACCCCATGAACAGCAGCATGATAGGTCTCCCTGTCCATCACCAACTCCCGGAGCTCACTCAGACTCACGTCCATCCAGTCAGTGATGCCAGCCAGCCATCTCATCCTCTGTCGTCCCCTTCTCCTCCTGCCCCCAATCCCTCCCAGCATCAGCATCTTTTCCAATGAGTCAACTCTTCGCATGAGGTGGCCAAAGTACTCGAGTTTCAGCTTTAGCATATTGCTTCCAAAGAAATCCCAGGGTTGATCTCCTTCAGAATGGACTGGTTGGATCTCCTTGCAGTCAAAGGGACTCTCAAGAGTCTTCTTCAACACCACAGTTCAAAAGCATCAATTCTTCAGTGCTCAGCCTTCTTCACAGTCCAACTCTCACATCCATATGACTACAGGAAAAACCATAGCCTTGACTAGATGGACCTTAGTCAGCAAAGTAATGTCTCTGCTTTTAAATATGCTATCTAGGTTAGTCATAACTTTTCTTCCAAGGATTAAGCATCTTTTAATTTCATGGCTGCAATCACCACCTGCAGTGATTTTGGAGCCCCCAAAAATAAAGTCTGACACTGTTTCCCCATCTATTTCCCATGAAATGGTGGGACTGGATGCCATGATCTTCGTTTTCTGAATGTTGAGCTTTAAGCCAACTTTTTCACTCTCCTCTTTCACTCTCATCAAGAGGCATTTTAGTTCCTCTTCACTTTCTGCCAGAAGTGTGGTGTCATCTGCATATCTGAGGTTATTGATATTTCTCCCAGCAATCTTGATTCCAGCTTGTGTTTCTTCTAGGCCAGCATTTCTCATGATGTACTCTGCATATAAGTTGAATAAACAGGGTGACAGTATACAGCCTTGACGTACTCCTTTTCCTATTTGGAACCAGTCAGTTGTTCCATGTCCAGTTCTAACTGTTGCTTCCTGACCTGCATACAGATTTCTCAAGAGGCAGGTCAGGTGGTCTGGTATTCCCATCTCTCTCAGAAGTTTCCACAGTTTATTGTGATCCACAGAGTCAAAGGCTTTGGCATAGTCAATAAAGCAGAAATAGATGTTTTTCTGGAACCCTCTTGCTTTTTCCATGATCCAGCAGATGTTGGCAATTTGATCTCTTCTAAAACCATCTTGAACATCAGGAAGTTCATGGTTCATATATTGCTGAACTACTATATGACCCAGCAATTTCACTACTGGGTGTATCTCCAAGAAAAACAAACCCTAACACTAATTTGAAAAGATATTTACACCTCAACGTTCATACCAGTATTATTTAAAAATTGCTAAGATATAGAAACAAATGTCCACCAACAGATGAATAAAGATGTGAAATATATATGGAATACTGCTGCTGCTGCTATTTAGTCCCTAAGTCATGTACAGTTCTTAGTGATCCCATGCACTGTAGCCCACCAGGCTATTCTGTCCATGAGATTTCCCAGCAAGAATACTTGAGTAGATTGCTATTTCCTTCTCCAGGGGATCTTCCCAACCCAGGGATCAAACCCACATCTCCTACTTGGAGGGAGATTCTTTACAACTGAACCATGGAAGTCAATGGAATACCACTCAGTCATAAAAACAATGAAAAATGTGCTATTTGCTATAAGATGGATGAACTTGGAAGGTATTATGCTAAATTAAATATCAGAAAAATACAATTACAGTATAATATCACTTACAAGTGGCTTCTACAAAGTACAAGAAACTAGGAAATATAACAAAAAGAAACAGATACACAAATACAGAGGATAAGCAAGTGGTTAAGAGTGGAGAGATGGAAGAGGTGCAGGGTAATACAGGGGTAAAAGAATAAGTACAAACTACTAAGTATGAAATAAGCCACAAGGATATATTGTACAACACAGAGAATATAGCTAATATTTTATAAAAACTTAAGTCAAGTATAACCCTTAAAAAACATGTATCACTATATTGTACACCTGTAACTTGTATAATATTATGTATCAATTACATGTTAATAAAATATAAATAAATGAAAAAAGAAAGATTAGATGTGGTAGGTGAAAAGTTTAGTGAATTTAAAACACAATAAAAATTATTCACAGCCAAACAAAGAAGAAGTAGAGATTGATAAAAAGTACACAAACCATCAGTGAATTAGGACAATTTTAGGCAATCTAATATTTGTGTAATTATGAACCTTCTAATATTTAGGTAATGAGCTTCCCTGGTAGCTCAGTCAGTAAAGAATCTGCCTGCAATACAGGAGATCTGGGTTTGATCCCTGGGTCAGAAAGATCCCCTGGAGAAGAAATGGCAACCCACTCCAGTATTCTTGCCTGGAGAATCTCATGAACTAAGAAGCCTGGTGGGTTACAATCTATAAGCTCATAGGAGTCAGACACAACTAGTGACTAATCCACCACCAGGATACCTGAAGGAGATCAGAGACAAGTCTTTTTGAATCCCTTATTCCCACAGAGGCTGTGAATATAATGAAGGGTAGCTTGTTTTTCAACACTGAGCATGCAGCAACAGAAGTTGCAAGAGTTGCCCATCTGTCATGGTCTCATGGATTTGAGAGATGAGTTAATGACAAATATAGAATTTGAAATATAATAGTGTACCCTCGTGGCTCAGATGGTAAAGCATCTGTCTACAATGCAGGAGACCTGGGTTCGATCCCTGGGTTGGGAAGATCCCCTGGAAAAGGAAATGGCAATCCACTCCAGTACTATTGCCTGGAAAATCCCATGGACAGAGGAACTTGGTAGGCTATAGTCCATGGGGTCGCAAAGAGTCTGACACGACTGAGTGACTTCACTAGTGACTAGTGTACACATGAAATATATAATGTTTTAAACCAGTTACCTCAAATTAATAAACAAATAAATTTTAATAAAGAATAAATTGTGCTGACATTTGATCACAAAGAACTGAGGCTAGAAACTGGGTTTGGCAGAGAGCAATACCCAGGTTGAAACTGAAGAGCATACTCCATGGTATGAAATTCTTAAAAAAAGACATGCACTTTTAACCCTACGCATGGATTTAAATGAATGTGGAGTAATAGTGCATGTTCTCTGGTTCACACCAAAACCAGACACAAGGAAATTAGAACTGATTGTCAGCATCTTCCTATAAGTGTACATGAACAGCAGTCTTGAGAGGATTAAGCTTAAGATGACAAACTAGGAAACAAGGAGATAGTACAACTTCTATTTTGATTTAGATTTCATTTGTTCACATGTAGCTTCTATTGTTTGTGTATGTATTTTTATGTACTGTTACATCATAATTACACTAGCACATGAATTTTAAACATACAAAAATTATAATACATGTTAAATAATTCATTTAATATATAATGCATAACATTTATCAAATAATAATACATATATATTAAATAATAAAATATAATTATTGTAATTCATAATATATAAGTTCAGTTCATTTTGGTCTCTCAGTCATGTCGGACTCTTTGCAACCCCATGAACTATATATAGCACGCCAGGTCCCTGTGTCCATCACCAACTCCTGGAGTCCACCCAAACCCATGTCCATCGAGTCAGTGATGCCATCCAACCATCTCATCCTCTGTTGTCCCCTTCTGCTGCTGCCCTCAATATTTCCCAGCATCAGATTCTTTTCAAGAAGGTCAGCTCTTCACATAGGTGGCCAAAGTATTGGAGTTTCAGCTTCAACATCAATCCTTCCAATGAACACCCAGGACTGAACTCCTTTTGGATGGACTGGTTGGATCTTCTTTCAGTCCAAGGGACTCTCAAGAGTCTTCTCCAACACCACAGTTCAAACATCAATTCTTCGGTGCTCAGCTTTCTTTATACCCCAACTCTCACATTCATACATGACCACAGGAAAAAATATAGCCTTGACTAGACTGACCTTTGTTGGTAAAGCAATGTCTCTGGTTATTAATATGCCATCTAGGTTGGTCATAACTTTCCTTCCAAGGAAACTGAAAGTTTCCTTCCAGTGATTTTGGAGCCCCTGAAAATAAAGTCAGCCACTGTTTCTATTGGTTCCCCATCTATTTGCCATGAAGTGATGGGACCAGATGCCATGATATTAGTTTTCTGAATGTTGAGCTTTAAGCGAAATTTTTCACTCTCCTCTTTCACTTTCATCAAGAGGCTCTTTAATTCTACATCACATTCTACCATAAGGGTGGTGACCTCTCCATATCTAAGGTGACTGATATTTTTCCCGGCAGTCTTGATTCTAGCTTGTGCTTCCTCCAGCCCAGCATTTCTCATGATGTACTCTACATATAAGTTAAATAAGCAAGGTGACAATATACAGCCTTGATGTACTCCTTTTCCTATTTGGAACCAGTCTGTTGTTCCATGTCCAGGTCTAACTGTTGTTTCCTGACCTGCATACAGGTTTCTCAAAAGGAAGGTCAGGTCATCTGGTATTCCTATCTCTTTCACAATTTTCCATAGTTATTGTGATCCACACAGTCAAAAAGTTGGCTTAAAGCTCAACATTCAGAAAATGAAGATCATGGCTTCTGTCCTATCACTTCATGGGAAATAGATGGGGAAACAGTGGAAACAGTGTCAGACTTTATTTTGGGGGGCTCCAAAATCACTGCAGATGGTGAATGCAGCCATCAAATTAAAAGACGCTTACTTGGCAGCAAAGGAAAGGAAGGAAAGTTATGACCAATCTAGATAGAATATTCAAAATCAGAGACATTACTTTGCCAACAAAGGTCCGTCAAGTCAAAGCTATGGTTTTTCCAGTAGTCATGTATGGATGTGAGAGTTGGACTGTGAAGAAAACTGAGTACTGAAGAATTGATGCTTTTGAATTGTGGTGTTGGAGAAGACTCTTGAGAGTCCCTTAGACTGCAAGGAGATCCAACCAGTCCATTCTAAAGGAGATCAGTCCTGGATGTTCTTTGGAAGGAATGATGCTAAAGCTGAAACTCCAGTACGCTGGCCACCTCATGCAAAGAGTTGACTCATTGGAAAAGACTCTGATGCTGGGAGGGATTGGGGGCAGGAAGAGAAGTGTGCGACAGAGGATGAGATGGCTGGATGGCATCACCAACTCAGTGGATGTGAGTTTAAGTGAACTCCGGAAGTTGGTGATGGCCAGGGAGGCCTGGCGTTCTGCAATTCATGGGGTCACAAAGAGTCAGACAGGACTGAGCGACTGAACTGAACTGAACATGGTCAAAGGTTTTGGCATAGTCAATAAAGCAGAAATAGATGTTTTTTTTCTGGAACTCTCTTGCTTTTTTGATGCTCCAGTGGATGTTGGCAATTTGATCTCTGGTTCCTCTGCCTTTGCTAAAACCAGCTTGAACATCTGAAAGTTCACAGTTCACATATTGCTGAAGCCTGGCTTGGAGAATGTTAAGCATTACTTTACAGGTGTGTGAGATGAGTGCAATTATGTGGTAGTTTGAGCATTGTTTGGCATTGCCTTTCTTTGGGATTGGAATGAAAACTAACCTTTTCCAGTCCTGCGGCCACTGCTGAGTTTTCCAAATTTGCTGGCATATTGAATGTAGCACTTTCACAGCATCATCTTTCAAGATTTGAAATAGCTCAACTGGAATTCCATCACCTCCACTAGCTTTGTTCGTAGTGATGCTTCCTAAGGCCCACTTGACTTCACAATCCAGGATGTCTGGCTCTAGGTGAGTGATCCCAGCATCGTGATTATCTGGGTCATAAAGAGCTTTTTTTGTAGAGTTCTTCTGTGTATTCTTGCCACCTCTTCTTAATATCTTCTGCTTCTGTTAGGTCCATACCATTTCTGTCCTTTATTGAGCCCCTTTGCATGAAATGTTCCCTGGTATCTCTAATTTTCTTGAAAAGATCTCTAGTCTTTCCCATTATATTGTTTTCCTCTGTTTCTTTGCATTGATCCCTGAGGAAGGTTTTCTTATCTCTCCTTGCTATTCTTTGGAACTCTGCATTCAAATGGGTATATCTTTCCTTTTCTCCTTTGCTTTTCACTTCCCTTCTTTTCACAGCTATTTGTAAGGCCTCCTCAGACAGCCGTTGTGCTTTTTTGCATTTCTTTTTCTTGGGGATTGTCTTGATACCTGTCTCCTGTATAATGTCATGAATCTCCATCCATAGTTCATCAGGCACTCTGTCTATCAGATCTAATCCCTTAAAACTATTTCTCACTTCCACTGTATAGTCATAAGAGATTTGATTTAGGTGATACCCAAATGGTCTAGTAGTTTCTCCACTTTCTTCTATTTCAGTCAGAATTTGGCAATAAGGAGTTCATGATCCGAGCCACAGTCAGCTCCCAGTCTTGTTTTGCTGACTGTATAGAGCTTCTCCATCTTTGGCTGCAAAGAATATAATCAATTTGATATCTGTGTCGACCATCTGGTGATGTCCATGTGTAGAATCTTCTCTTGTGTTGTTGGAGGTGGGTGTTTACTTTGACCAATGTGTTCTCTTAGCAGAACTCTACTAGACTTTGCTCTGCTTCATTCTGTACTGCAATGCCAAATTTGCCTGTTACTCCAGGTGTTTCTTGACTTCCTACTTTTGCATTCCAGTCCCCTATAATGAAAAGGATATCTTTTTTGGGTATTAGTTCTAGAAAGTCTTGTACGTCTTTATAGAATTGTTCAACTTCAGATTCTTCAGCATTACTGGCAACTGTTATAATATTATCATATCTGTGATTATTCTCCCTTCCTTCCCTCCCTCTTTTCTTTCTTCCTTCTCTCTCTATTTTTGCTTTCTTTCTTTCTCTTCCTTACCCTTCTACTTCTTTTTTTCTGTCACTGATTGAGTTCTAATTCATCTCTCTCACAGAAACCACACCCGTAATTCATATTTAAATTTCAGTTTCTTTCTGTCTATGAAATACATTTGTGAAGCAGTCTAATTTAAAACACTCAGCTTTTTTTTTCTGAGATAGTTACATATACTGTTCCAAGTAATTTAGGAGAATACTGTAAATAATTCATTCTTAAAAGATCTTTGCAAATATTCAACTTAATTTCCTTAGGAAATTCATCCATTTTACATCAGTGTTTAACAACTTTGATATTGGTAAATAAAACTAGGTAATTAGAATAACCTATAATTATATAAGCAAGCAGAATAGCAGCTACAATTGGCCTAAATATGCTTGGGAATAAATCCTGATCAATACTGATAAGTTTTTCACTCTCCTGTTGTGAGAAGACATGTTTTAAATATATGGAAGATTAACTAGTACTTGTTCTTAGTGGTTGGCAAGTCACAGTCTTTTTCAGAACAGTTTCTTTAGAAAATAGAAGGGATTTGTTTACTGATTACTTAAGAAAGTCTGATGATATTAAAGTGTCAAATGGATGGTTGTACCAAATGTCCTTTAAAAGTCTTTCTTGTAACATAATTTATATATCCACTCAAAGAAAATTCAAAATACTGTTCATCACTGTTCCACATAAGATGATATAAAATTATCAAAATGCTAAAATAACATAATATTGTTAATGTTTAATTGATAAGAATCAGAGATAAAACAAAGAAAAGCAATGGATAATTGCATAAAATGATTTGATTCAGTAGTTCATGATTTTTGAAGCTCTTTAGTTTCAAGAATGTGGCAATAAAATGCATGTTCAATGCCCATAAAAAGATATTTTTCTCTGAATGAGAGAATAAATCAGTTTCTTGCTTCTGCTAATATTCTCATTCATTTTTTTTTTCTTACAAAATATTATATAGTAAAACTCATTGTAAAATAGCCATCATTTTTAGTTTGGCAATCTTATTTTCTACATAGTAATTGCAAATGAAGTGGTGACTCTTCAAATATATCTACTCTACAAAATAGGGGGATTATCCAAAAATGGAAGACTTAGTTTTTAAAAAATAAAGAGATGTTATGTTACTAAGTTCAAAAACAATAATGTAGCCTAATATATTTATTTCTCCCACAATGTAAAAACTTCTAACAGGGGACTTTACGTTTGAACTGATGGGGAGAAAAGAAGAGACAGAGAGAGATTCTATATATTAAGATAACATGTGTGGCAATATGCAATATTTTTAATGTCAATGACGTACTCACACAGTTTTGGATTTAAAAGATGAATTAAAAATCTAACTCCTTTTTTATTTAAAAAAAATGGGTCTGTGTATGATGAGTGATCAAGACCAGACTATGTATCATAAGTAACAAGGTTGGAATTTTAAGGTAAAAGCACTCTTTATTCAGAAGGGACACATATTTCAAACAATGAATCATGCAAGAGATTGAAATGGTCAACTGTTATGGTCTCGAAGAAAGACAAGAACTCTTTCTTCCTTTACCCCAAATACTCACTGCCAGTCCTCTCTAGTTCAACTTTGTTCTGTTTTCTTTTTATTCCTTACAGTCCTAAAAATGAAAAAGAGCAGAGGCAAAAACAAAAACAAAAAATAAAACCTCTCTTCAAAGTAATTTAAGATTGTCTAACTACTTATCTTGATCCAAGGATCTGAACAGTTAGACCTTAAAAATACTTCAATAAACGATTACAAATATTTGAAAACAAGTTTGCTTAGTATGTCTGAAACCAGAATAAAACTCTTCAGGAGCAAAATGCTTTTAGCTTCTTTATGTGACCAGTTACATTTTATTTCTTTTGAGTTTGTACTCTTTATGTCTTCTTGAGAGAAGAATACTTCTTGGTAAATTCTTTTTTTCCTTTTTGTAGATCCATGCAAGAACCTGAAACCTGATGCACACCTTCTCATCTGCTAGTGTAAATCTCATATTTAGAAAAAAATAATCTTCTTCACCCCATGTTCCTGTAGTAAAGAGTTTTTGTTTTTAATGGTATCTTATAGCAACCTTATATTTTCCCTTGTAATTGCTATCATGTTCTTAGTTTATGCAATCACTATGAGGGCTTGTCCATTTTGGTTATTATAACCTCAGTGCTTATTATACTGCCTATAACCTAGCAGGCATTCAGAGTTTGTTTGTAGATTAACTTACTGACTGTAACCCATTTTGATAGAATTCCACATATTTCTCTTTCCTTTTCTCGGACTGGAAAATAAATGACATGTCTTTACATCTTCAGAGAATTAATTATATGAATATAAGAATGTACACATATATATATACACACACACATATGTTTTCTATATATACATACATCAATTTATATATAATTATATATGTATATACATATGTATATATTTTTCAGTTTGATATCAGGATAAATATGTCCAAGGACACAAACTTAAGCAATATTGCATGTTCAGTAAGTGGCAGAGCCATACCATAATCTGGTTAGTTAACATATGCTATCATATCACAGTCATAGATGTCTTATGCCTTACCGTTTTCCTTTAAATTATGTTAAATTATGCTTAAATAATAAAGGTTCTTATGGAGCTCATTACTTAACTTGATACACACACACACATACACATATCACAACATATCTACCCATCTATCTACCCACTTATCTATCTATTTATTTAACAAATATACATTGTGCTTATATTTGTCAAAACATGTGTTCTGATTTTGGAGTGTACAAGTAGGATAAAAATTTACACAAAACCATCCTTGAAGCTTACAGTTTTGCAAAGAATCTTGGCAACGAACAAGTTTAAAATGTTATACAATGTGAAAAACAGTAAAAAGCTACACAGAGTTTCTTGAGAGAAGATATTGATTGGCAGTTCTGTTAGTAGCTACATAGAAATAAATCTGTGGAAATGTGTATAAGGATACAAATTGCAACTCTGGAAACTGTAGAAAACTTCTATGATAAATAATGTATAAATAAATAATATATTTTCCATTTTCATGGATGGAAAGGTTAAATACATTGTAAATTAATATACAATGTCAGTTCTCCACAAATTGCTTTATAGTATGAGTACAATCTCAATCAAATCCTAGCAGATCTGAAAATTTAATTAGAAAAAAATTTTAAAATAACTAAAATTTTGCAAAATGACTTGGAGAAATTAGCTTACATTTTTAAATTTTATGTAAATCTGGACCAAATAATGGTGGACTCTTACTAAGTCCTGTCTGACTCTTGTGACCCCATAGTCATAGTCACTAAGTCAGGTCCGGTTCTTGTGACCCCATAGCCTGTAGCCCACCAGGCTTCTCAGTCCATGGGATTCTCCAGGCAAGAATACTGGAGTGGACTGCCATTTCCTTCTCCAGGGGATCTTCCTGACCCAGGGGTAGAACCTGGGTGTCCTGTTTGCAGGCAGATTCTTCGCCAACTGAGCTACTGGGGAAGCTCACTAAACCACCACCACCAAACCAAACAATATATAGCACTATAGGTACAAACATATGTAGGCTCACAGGATGGACTGTCCAGAAATAAATCCATGTATACCTATATGATTGGGCTTCCCTGGTGGCTCAGGCCATAAAGAATCCACCTGCAATGCAGGAGACATGGATCGGATCCCTGGGTTGGGAAGATCCCTTGGCAGAGGGCATGGCAACCTACTCCAGTATTCTTGCCTGGAGAATTTCCAGGGACAGAGGAGCCTGGTGGGCTGCAGTCCATGTGGTCACAAAGAGTCAGACACAATTGAGCGACTAAGCACAATACCTATATGATTACTTCATTTAAGATAATTTTGCCTCTGCAATTCAGTGGAGATGTTTACTTTGAATAAATTGCACTGAAATAGTTAGATATGAAAAACTACTTACTTTGATACCTACCTCACACTATATGCATAACTAATGCTTGTTACTTAAGTAGTCAGATAGCAGATATAATAGAAAATATGGCGTTATGTATAATTACACATGCAAAAATATACTTTAATAAATGTAACTAGAAATATATAGAATTGGAAGGGAAAAATTAGAATTGAACAAATGGAAAGACACACCTTTCTTGGATTTGAGCTCTCAGTGAGTTAGAGATTTCAGTTCCTTTTAGTTTATAAGTTTAAAGCAAATCTGATTTTTAAAACTCCAAGAATTTTTTGAATAAGACAAAGTGATTATAAAATGAATGTGGAAAAGCAGCATGTAAGAATAGTTAGAAAAACGAAAAAACAAATAGAGCAATGAGAAGATATACTATCAATTTTTTTAAAAGCATAAACTATTAATGCTAAAATAAATTTTATTTATTTATAAACATAATTGAATAAAACATGCTTCTCTAAAAATCAATAAGAATAGGGATTACCCATATTTAGATAATTAATATAATTCCCATACAAGTAGACATAGAGAGATAATGATATGCTCAGTCTTTGTAGATTATTGAAAGGTTGTTGAAATAATGCAAAACTTCTCCTTAATTATAAACATTTGGATAAAGATTAAATCCACAGGCGTACCTTATATCAGAATAATTCCAATGTTCAAGAGACTTAAATTTTAAAACAGAGAGGACAAACAAACCATTAAGGAAATCTCAAATACGAAAGGAGTTGATATACCTTTAAAATTATTTCACAAAGAAAAGGCAATAAAATTTTTTTAAATGGGTCATTTTAACTACATTTAAGTATATAAAAAGTTTCATGACAAAAACTCCATAGAAAAATAAAATGGGATTAATATTTTCAACACATACCAACAAAAAAGGACTAATCATAAAATATAAAGAAGTTTTAAAATTAAGAGAAAAAAGAAAAATTGAAAATAAAAACACTGGGCATAAAAGTTAAGAAATAGTTTATAGAAAAGTATAGATATAAATAAGCTAAAAATATACAATCATGCTCACAAGAAGAGTATAAATTTTACTACACTGAAATATGACTATCTAATGAACTAAAATGAATGCTCACTAAATTTAAAATATGTAAGCATTCTACATATTAATATTAAAAATCACACTCAAACACCGAAACAAAAACAATTCAACACTATTGAATGTTGTAATTAGTGGAATAAACCATATTGGAAAAGATTAATGCAAATTTATTTTATTATTTTAGCAAAATTAAAAACAGTCTAGTATTGTGTAGCAAATAAAACATCAATAAGGTAAAAGGCAAGGCATAGTCTAGGAAGCATTATTTAAAACATCAATGACCAAAAACCAAGACTTTGTAAAACAGCCAGGAAGACAAACTAAAAAAGAATAACTCTTAATAATAAGTAAATACACGGGGCATAAAACCCTTCAAGTTAGTCAAGAATGATACAATTAGAAAAGGTATTCCACACATCATACTAACAAAAACCTAAAGTTCTCAAATATAAAGAACCATGAACAAAAAATTTCATGGAAAAAATGGTCAGTGAGTAAATTAGGAACAATATTTGGAGAAAAATTGGAAAATATTTAGTACACTTTAAGGAACACTCTGTTACTTTTTAAAAATAAAACGTGGACATATACTATAAAATGAATCAGTAAGAGTACAAGAGTGGCAAAAACTCAGTGCCTGTCAGTAAGGATATGGATGTATACATTTTAGATACTCATATATTAGAATTATATTCTAATTATTCTATTACTGGGCACAATAAAGGGCAGAAATGGTATGGACCTAAAAGGAGCAGAAGTTATTAAGAAGAGATGGCAAGAATACACAGAACTGTACAAAAAAATCTTCATGACCCAGATAATCACAATGGTGTGATCACTCACACAGAGCCAGACATCCTGGAGTGTGAAGTCAATTGGGCTTTAGGAAGCGTCATTAAAAACAAAGTTTGGGGAGGTGATGGAATTCCAGCTGAGCTATTTCAAATCCTAAAAGATGATTCTGTGAAAGCGCTGCATTCAACATGTCAGCAAATTTTGAAAATTCAGCAGTGGCCAGAGGACTGGAAAAGGTCACTTTTCATTATGATCCCAAAGAAAGCCAGTGTCAAAGAATGTTCAAACTATTGCATAATTGCACTCATCTTACACTTTGGCAAAAAAAAAAAAAAAGGTCAAAATTCTCCAAGAGAGGCTTCAACAGTATATGAATCAAGAACTTCCAGATGTTCAAGCTGGATTTAGAAAAGGCAGAAGAAACAGAGATCAAAATGCCAACATCTGTTGATTAATAGAAAAAGCAGGAGGATTCCGGCAAGACATTTGCTTCACTGACAATGCTAAAACCTTTGACTGTGTGAATCACAACAAACTGAGGAAAATTCTTAAAGAAACAGGAATATTAGATCACTGTACCTGCATCCTGAGAAATCTGTATGCAAGTCAAGAAGCAACAGTTAGAACATGACATGGAACAATGGACTGGTTCAAATTTGGGAAAGAAGTGTGTCAAGGCTGTATATTGTCACCCTGCTTGCTTAACTTATATGCAGAGTACATAATGTGAAATGCCAGGCTGGATGAAGCACAAACTGTAATCAAGATTGCTTGGAAAATATCAATAACCTCAGATATGCAGATAACACCATCCTTATGGCAGAAAGTGAAGAGGAACTAGAGAGCCTCATGAAAAAACTAAAAGAGGAGAGTTCAAAAGCTGACTTAAAACTCAACATTCAAAAAACAAAGATCATGGCATCCGGTGCCATCATTTCATGGTAAATAGATGGGGAAACAATGGAAATAGTGAAAGACTATTTTCTTGCTAAAAAATCACTTCAGATGATACTGCAGCCATAAAATTAAAAGGCCCTTGTTCTTTGGAAGAAAAGCTATGACCAACCTAGATAGCATATTAAAAAGCAGAGATATTACTTAACGACAAGGGTCTGTCTGGTCAAAGCTATGGGTTTTCCAGTAGTCATGTATGGATGTGAGAGTTGTACCATCAAGAAAGCTTATTGCCAAACAATTGATGCTTCTGGACTGTGTGTGGTGTTGGAGAAGCCTCTTGAGAGTTCCTTGGACTGCAAGGAGATCAAATCAGTCCATCCTAAAGGAAATCAGTCTTGAATATTCACTGGACAGACTGATGCTGAAGCTGAAGCTCCAATACTTTGGCCACCTGATGCGAAGAAATAACTCATTGGAAAAGACCCTAATGCTGGGAAAGATTGAAGGCAGGAGAAGAAGGGGACGACAGAGGATGAGATGGTTGGATGGCATCAATGACTCAGTGAACATCAGTTTGAGCAAGCTCTGGGTGGTGGTGATGGACAGGGAAATCTGGCATGCTGCAGTCCATGGAGTCTCAGAGTTGGAATTGACTGAGTGGCTCAAGTGAACCGATACTAGAATGCCATATGTGATGCATTAGAATAGCTTGCCAGGTGGTAAAAGAACCCTCCTACCACTGCAGGAGACATGAGAGAAGTGGGTTCGATCCCTGGGTCGGGAAGATCTCCTGGAGGAGGAAATGGTAAACCACTCCAGTATTCTTTCCTGTAGAATCCATGGACAGAGGAATCTGGTGGGCTTCAGACCATAAGGTTGCAAAGAGTCAGACACAGGTGAAGTGACTTAACACAAACACACACACAAGCAGATCTATGTGTATTGATATTAAAAATTCTTAAAATATGCTATTGTAAAAGAAAGGAAGATGAATGATTTGGGGAGTGTAACACATATATGTAAATTAAAAAATAAAAACATAAAAACTATTCACAGATATGGAGCTATAATAACTCTAAAATCATGGGCAGCAAAAATAACCACTGCCTTCTAGTGAGAGAAGTGGAACAATTAGATAATGGAGTCGTCTATGATATAAGGACAACAAAAGCCTATCCTTAATCTTTTATTTAAGAAATCATAAAAAAGCATGGCAACAAATTAGTGGTTTAATATCTGCTTGGTATGCACATGTATGTTTGGTACTTTACACTGTTTTAAAAATTGTAATAAAAATAAAAAACAACACTGAAACTTCATGCACTTTTCTGGGAAGATTACTAAGTGTTATATGGAGTTGCCTTTACTATGCAGATCCTATTAAACTTAAAGGGTGAGTCTCTGATTAATTATTAAAGGGAAAATCCTGACAAATGAAATGAATTTTAAATATTTTATGATACAATGCAATTTTGTTAGCTTGTGGTTCCAATCTCTTTGATGAGGTGTGAAAGCTGTTTCTTGTACTGATATGAAAGATTTGATTATTTTTAAGTGATGATATTCCTGATCTGTAAAGTTTTCTTAATTTCTTTGAATATTTTTAGGTGTAAATAGCCTCATGAAAAATAGTATAAATCATTGTTTTGAATCTTTGCAAGACGTTTAATTGGATTTTTGTCTATCTTCTTAAATATGACTATAATTTTTAATAATAATACTCAATTGATTGTTTTCTGATTGTTTTTTCAAGTCATTCTAAGTGATGAAATAAGACTTTTGGGTTATACATGTAATTTAAAACATATGAGTTTGAAAAAACTAATAAGATTAAGTAATCTTATTCAGATTTAAAGTGTAATATTCTAATTTGTGATTCTAGGATTATCTTCCATTTATGGAAATAGTATTTTCTTCTGCATCTTAATAATCAGTTTTATACAGAAGATAACTTATGTCACAAATAGTAATGATATGTATTATGTAGAAAAAGGTCCATATAGTTAAAGCTATGGTTTTTCCAGCAGTCAGGTATGGATATGAGACTTGGACCATAAAGAAGGCTGAGCACCAAAGAACAGATGCTTTTGAACTGTAGTGTTGGAGAAGACTCTTGTGAATCCCTTGGACTGCAAGGAGATCAAACCAGTCAATCCTAAAGGTAATCAATTCCAAGTATTCATTGGAAGGACTGATCCTGAAACTGAAACTCCAATACTTGGCCACCTGATTCAAAGGGCTGAGTCATTAGAAAATACCCTGATGCTGGGAATGATTGAAGTCAGGAGAAGGGGGCAAGAGAGGATGAGATGGTTGGATGGCATCACCAACTCAATGGACATGCATTTGTGCAAGCTCCAGGAGATAGTGAAGGACAGGGAAGCCTGGTGTGCTGCAGTCCATGGAATCGCAAAGAGTCAGACACAATGGAGCTACTGAACAGCAAATGTAGAAAAGTTTAACAAAATATTGCACAAAAATAGTATCAAGTTGTCATTCAAATAATAGTTCATCAAGTGATAGGATATCAGTAGGTATTTTGAAAAGTATGCGAAGGGCAATCTTGTTCATTGTCTGGTAATCAGGAACAATGATGCAAAGGTGATTTAACATTGCAATTTATCACTTACATAAATGATTTTATTGTGTTTCAGTCAGATTTTAGAAAAAAAATTTAAGTGCTTAGGGTGATGTATATTACACTTTTTTTCCCATGTAGCATGTAAAAAAACCTCAGTTGAATTATTTTTCTGTGTGGAACATTTAATTTTCAAGATAGGATGCAAGATATCTGTTTATTTATTTAGGATCATATTTTAGGACACTCCATTTTCATTTTCTGGATTCAATTCATGTGTTGAAACACAATTTTTGTGGGCAGTTTTTGTTAGTGATAATTTTAAGCTGTTTATTACAGAGACTTCTAACTACATCCTGCAGGTCACCTTCTTCTTCTTTTTTTTCCCCAGCAGAACTAGATTATGTTTCTCTGCTCTCTGTCTTCCTATTATTTTTTGCTAAATTGTAGCTAATGGGTTGTGGGTGGAAGTAACTGACACTATTTTCCCTAGTTTTCAGTGGCTGGAATTATACATCTCAGAATAAACTCCAGTGTAAACTTTAAAATTTTTGAATTGTGGAAAGAATGACTAACACATGGGTTTGTAATTTAATTTGAAGGCTCTTGGTGGGATGTATTTAAAAATAACACACACACACACAAACACACATTCAATTTTTCAATCATTCTTTATAGAAGATTTGAGGAGTGTTTGTCTTTATCTACCATGAAAATGCTTTTTTCAGAAACACTGGTAATATAACAAATGCAATCACTAGTACAGACCTGATTGTGAAGAGTATGCTGATGTATTTAAGCCATATCTCTCTGTGTATATTTATACATAAAATGTTTTATTTATCTATTTTTTAATTTACTAGATAGCCCTATAGTCAGTGGGCCCTCCAAATCTTATGTCTTTTACTGTGTGGTGATTCTGGCTTCATTGTTGTTATTAATTTGAGACACTACAGTTTTATTATCCAGCTAGAGTGAATCTTCCGGTCACATCTAACTCCTTTAGAACTTAAAACACTCACTCCATACCTTCAACACTACTTACCATTATGTATAATTTCTTCTAGGAAATGGTTTTGTGCATGACAGAGTTTTAGTACTAACTTTAAAGAGTTATTTTATTTGTCATTGCTATAGTTTTGTCACAGGATGTATAAAAGAGGTTGCAGATGCATAAGTCATAGTTTCTCATACCATCTGGATCCAAATACAACATTTATCTATGGAAATTAAACATTCCATGATTCACTTTTCATTTTAGTAGAGATATAATAATTAAAATCAGTAATGAAACCTGGTAGCACTACATAATAAAATCCAATTGCTGTCTTGAAATATTTAAGGTCTTTCTTTTGATTATATTTTCACTAATTAAATCAAAAGCAATACAGTGTAGATGTTCTGTTACAAAATACCATCTTGTTCAGCAGATGTAAAGACTGCTTCTTTTCAAGGCTCTTGAAAAGTACAATCAAGGCATAATTTGGATAATGACTTAAGAGTGACAGGGCTACTAATCATATCTATTTTATATGTATCCAATCACTGCAATAATAGCTGTATAATTTGGTGTGCAGAATCCACACAGTAGTTCTTGGCATGGTAATATACATTTTAATTTTTGATATTTAATCAGATGTGTATAGGAATATAGTCATTTAATGCTTTTATTGTTTATACGAATATCCAGTTTCTTCACATTTTTACTCTTTTCCTGATCTGCACTTAAGAATATTTAATAGTCACTGCTGAAATTCCTTTACTTCATATGGATTGCTTTATATGCTTTAGGCACAAAGCAAGAGAAAATAATGGAGCTTTCAAATAGTTATGCTTCTTGTCTCCAATGAATGTAAGATAATTACATTAAGAAAGAAAAGGAAAATGTTGTGCTTTTTACCAGCAGAAAATGGTTATCATTATCTAACAACGAATAAAATAAACTATGTAGATAAAGACTCTGTCTTGATCCAACATAAATCATGCACAACTAAAACGTGTATCCTAAATGTCTTTAAAAACGGATAATGGATTCAGTGTTTGAATAAAGAAGAACCAGAGATACGTTAAGCTGTATTGCAGTAAAAGTATCAAAATAAGAATATTTTGTTAAGAACACAAATTGTTATTAACATCTTTGAAACAAAATATATATACATATATAAATTATATATATATAATCACCATGAGGGTGTAATATTTCTAAGAAAAATAATCACACGTGGATAAAACATGCATTAACTAGGTAGTGATTATACACACACTTTTATTTATATGTATAAACACAAAAACATTATAGAAAAAAGCTTATTTATCCACAAAAATATTTCCAGATACATATTTATCCATAACACACTATACTAATTTATGTGCACATATTATTTTTTAATTCTTATTATAATCCCACAAAGACAGACAAGCATAATTTTATAGATAGCCCATAATTTAGGTAGTTTAAGTAACATACCAAAATTAGCTGATACAAGGTAAAGCAAGGAATCAAGTCAAGTTTGTCTGACCATTCAATACTTATGAACACTTCATGTAGCAGTCAGAATATGAGCCAAGAACAGATGAAAGCTTTCATAAATGCTTGCTATTAATACATGAAGGAAGGTCTGTCTTTTGAAAATTTGTTACAGTACAGTAGAAAATTGCTATGATAAATGACATGATTCTCTTTTATGTATATTATCTAATAAAAACAAATATATATTTCAAATAATCTCTTTCATTCATGGAACCAAATTCTCCCTATTGAAGTTTCTTAAACCTGCATTTTATAAATAAGACTCATTCAAAAATTGTTTTCACATAGTATCACATATTCATCCAAAAAATCTCATTTAATGTTGATTTCAATTCTTTATAATAACATTTTAGAAAAACAGTAATGTATCTATTACTATAATTAGGACTATAATTGGAACTCAGGATATTATAATATTTCTATAAAATGATACTTTACTAACTCTTTTAGAAAAATGAGTAACAAATTAATATTTATTCCAAACTATTGTTTGGTATTTGCACACTTTTTTATACAACAGAAATTGATTTATCTTCTCCATGTCTCACAAAATCCTACAGACCAAGTATACAGTCTTGAACAGAAGTGCCTGTTTTCATACGGACATTTGGAAATAAAGTAGGGAAAAGAAAAGTACAAATGGTTACAAAATATACAGAACAATATTTTATGGGCTTATAAGTGCTTTGAAAAACTAAAGCATGATACAGAGGAAAGAGGGAGTCTATTTCACATATAGTGTTAAAAAAAAGTGTTATATTTAAAGTTAATATAAAAGAGGGTAAGCAAATACTTGAATACAATTAATTATCTATTGCTAAACTTTTCCTCAATTTTTTAAGATTTAACGTTTCATACAATTTAAAATGGTCATATATTGTTCCATTTCTAAAACATGATGTGATAGTGATCTGATTAATGTACATGTATTCCTTTACTGTTTTATCACAGGAAAGATCCTTGTCAGTTAAATCAAAGAAATCAAATTCGGTGGTGTGTCAAAATAAGAAGCAATTTCTTAAAAGAACTAGCACATCAAAAAAATAATGTGATAACATTCTGGGATTTTCCTCCTTTAATATAGTGTCCTCTGTTCAAAGGTATAAAAAAATGGAAAATGTTTAAATCTTTTACTAATGGATATCTCTGGGATTTGGTACAGTAATTTGTAATGTAGCCTATGATGCATCATTCCATTGCTTTCAAAACCAGAAGACTTAGTTATGATTTAGAAGAGGGGCTTCCCTGCCTGGTGTCTCAAGCAGTAGAAAATCTGTCTGCAATGCAGAAGACCTGTGTTGAATCCCTGGTTCAGTAAGATTCCCTGGAGAAGGGAATGGCTAGCCTCTCCAGTATTCTTGGCTGGAGAATCCCATGGCTAGAGGAGACTGGTGAGCTACAGTCCATGGGGCTGCAAAGAGGCTTTTGCTTTTTTTTTTTTCCATTAGAAGAGCTAGAGGAACAATGTTTAGCTTTTATTTTGAGTAGATAAACTAAGTATAACATGCATTCTGGAATTTGTATAATATAAAATAAAGGTAGTCTTGTAAATTTACAGTGAACTTATCTATTAGAATGAAAACTGCTTTATTAACTTTTATCCCATTTTGACTAAATATGTAATAATTTTCTGAAGTACAAAGGAAAATATTGTATGATATGCATAACATTAAAATGCATATGGCAGTTTTTCTCTATCTAGAAAAACAAAATAAAGAAATATATTCTTAGGCATAAAATATATATACATACATATATAAATATATTGTCACCCTGCTTATTTAACTTATATACAGAGTACATCATGAGGAACGCTGGGCTGGAAGAAGCACAGGCTGGAATCAAGATTGCCGAGAGAAATATCAATAACCTCAGATATGCAGATGACACCACCCTTATGGCAGAAAGTCAAGAGGAACTAAAAAGCCTCTTGAAAATGAAAGAGGAGAGTGAAAAAATTGGCTTAAAGCTCAACATTCAGAAAACTAAGATCATGGCATCTGGTCCCATCACTTCATGGGAAATAGATGGGGAAACATTGGAAACAGTGTCAGACTTTATTTGGGGGGGCTCCAAAATCACTGCAGATGGTGACTGCAGCCGTGAAATGAAAAGACACTTACTCCTTGGAAGGAAAGTTATGACCAACCTAGATAGCATATTCAAAAGCAGAGACATTACTTTGCTGACTAAGGTCCGTTTAGTCAAGGCTATGGTTTTTCCAGTGGTCATGTATGGATGTGAGAGTTGGACTGCGAAGAAAGCTGAGCGCCGAAGAATTGATGCTTTTGAACTGTGGGTTTGGTGAAGACTCTTGAGAGTCCTTTGGACTGCAAGGAGATCCTACCAGTCCATTCTGAAGGAGATCAACCCTGGGTTTTCTTTGGAAGGAATGATGCTAAAGCTGAAACTCCAGTACTTTGGCCACTTCATGCGAAGAGTTGACTCATTGGAAAAGACTCTGATGCTCGGAGGGACTGAAGGCAGGAGGAGAAGGGGACGACAGAGGATGAGATGGCTAGATGGAATCACTGACTCGATGGACGTGAGTCTGAGTGAACTCCGGGAGCTGGTGATGGACAGGGAGACCTGGCGTACTGTGATTCATAGGGTCACAAAGAGTCGGACATGACTGAGCGACTGAACTGAACTGAATTGAAATAAATATATACATTTATACTCGTATTTTTACTGTTTTATGGTGAATGAATTAATTTCTCTGAAAATTATTTTTCTGCTCTACCATCATCTTTGCATTACAAGAATACAAATGTAAGAGATTTGGACAACTAACCTTTATGAGAAAACTTGTAGTTTCATGGCTGCTAGCATAGATTTTGGAGTCAAATCAAATTGCTATGGACCTCAGAGGATGCAGTTAACCTTTTTCATCTTAATATCCTGTAAAATCAGATGGTCTTGACTCCCTAATAGGGTTGTAGTGATGTTTTTCATAAAGAGTAGTTAATATAGGCTTAGCAAGGTACAGGACACAATAAGTAGCATTCTAATGGGTCATTTACATAATGGGTTCTGGAATTAGAAAGAAGGTGTACAAAGTTGTGTTACATGACACTCTAATACTCAGTTTCCATATTTATGAAATTGGGTTTTTTTTTTAATTCCCGCTTCCTATGATCAATGACTACTAACTGCGGTATTCAATGAAGAGCCCTCAGCACCCTTAGTGATTCATTGTGCTTCATCCTTGTTACTCTTTCAAGTCACATGATTAATATCAGCTGAAGGAGGAATGAAGGGCTAGCAAATGCCTAAGGTGATCTAATGTTGATGACAATGATACATCTGATGAAAACAATGTTTAAATATTGAAAAATTTACCCCCCAAAATTGTTTGTGCTTTCCAATAAATATTTTATGACACGTGCCTATTATTTTGCCTGCATAGACAAAATAAAGATGTGTTTTTTTTAAACTTCATATTGATGAAATTGAGGGAAATAAAATTTCATTTTATTTAAATAAAACTTCCTATAGTTTGTGTGGTAGTAGTTGAGAAAAAAAACACAAATGTATAGTGTGCATATTAGATTTGCATATATATGAATATAATACAGAAATATATTTGTGTGTATAGAGATTTTATATATAATAGCAGTAAAGATTGGAAATTACCCTACAAAGCACAGATTATAGAATGACAGAAGTATTCTGTTTTTTACTTTATAAATCGGGTACTACGATGAAAAGTTTGAAATCCTCATTTCATGCTGCATTTGGTCATATCATGTATACATAAAATTATTTAATTTTGCTACTTAAAAGGACTTGATTAAAATATAACTTGAGTTTTAGAAATTGAAGAGTCTTAGAAAAACTATACCACTAAATCAACTAATTTATCTATTTTAGTTACCGCAGTGTATCCACTACTGAGAATACTTGGTAAATAGTATATATTGTCTATAAATATTTTCCAAATGCAAATGATGTTCCTCTAATTGTTCAATCAGTTTTCATTCTAACCCTAACCTTGCCTTCTTTTTAGGTCTAAACTCAAGGTCCATGTGTTCACTGCTAACGTATGTGCATTTTTGAAGATTTCTTAAAGGATTGCATTTTTAAGTCAAAGTCTATACCCCATTAAGATTTGCCAGGAAACCCTTGAGCAATCTTGGTCATTGAAGATCCTTTTCCCACTTTCTGTGGTTTATGACAAGCAGAGATTTTTTTTTTTTAATAAGATGTCCTCAGGAAAACTCTCATAAGCTTATCAAAATTCCATCTATAATTTTGTGAGTTGGTTCCAATGCTTTAGGTCAAGCTCATGGAGTTGTAATATTATCTAAAAATGTGTGAAGATTTGAGTAAGTATAATTAGCAATGCTGCTAAGATCTAAGAAACTTAAACCATCTGTCTATTACCAAGTGCTTTGATTCTCTGTCAGTGTACTGGACATGAGTTTGTGGAAAGACTGGCTCAATCTGATCAGACATTTTACAATATGCTTGTTTTATTGTGGCAGTTAGAAGTATAAAGCTAATATTTACTCAGTGAATGTGACATACATTTTGTGAGCAATAATTAGGCAGATAGTAATGCACTCAGTGAAACATTCCCAAAGAAATATACAACAAGGTCACTAATGGGCAGGGTTGAATTACATATTCTGATTTATTGTTGTGCTAACATACATCTTTAACTTCAGAAACAATGTACTTTCAAAGATCTGTTTCCAGTTGCTATAATGTTATCACAAATAATAAAAATCAAATTAAAAGTAATTTTTATTTTTAAGTGTCATTTAAAAGTCAGACTTTGCTCCAGATGCCTCAGTTCAGTTCAGTTGCTCAGTCGTGTCCGACTATTTGCGACCCCATGAATAGCAGCACGCCAGGCCTCCCTGTCCATCACCAACTCCCGGAGTTCACCCAGACTCACGTCCATCGAGTCAGTAATGCCATCCAGCCATCTCATCCTCTGTCATTCCCTTCTCCTCCTGCCCCCAATCCCTTCCAGCATCAGAGTCTTTCCCTAAATTTATGGAACTTACGTTCTAGTGGAAGAGACAGAGAGTAAGCAATTGTATATAATTACAAAGTAAATTATATAGCACATTAGAAAGTGACACAAGCTACAATTATTATGAGAAGGATCGAGAGAAAGAGACCAAAGAAAGAAGGAACATGACTCTGTAGAAGTTACTGTGTCAGATGTAATAGGCAATTTAATATTGAGTAGTCAGGGTATGTCTCATTGAGAACTTGACATTTGTGCAAATGCTTGGATGAGGTGAAGCAGTTAGACATGTTATGGAAAGCCATGTGTATATCTAAAGGAACCATGCTCTAGGAAGGGAGTGCTGCTGGTGCAAAGTCTATGAAGATTGAGAATGTCTTTTCATGTTCAAGAAAACAGGCCAGTAGGTCTCAATGGGAGTTATGAGGGACAAGTAATAAAGGAAATCAGAAAGCTAATAAGGAATTTAGATCATGCAGGCACTTGATATCATAAAAGACATTGGCTCTTACACTGAATGACTTGGTGATCGCAGTGTTTTGAGGAATAACATGATTTCACTTTATTTAAACTGATTATTCTGATGGCTGGGTTGAATATCCACAGCAATGTTAACAAGTATCACATAGATTATAAACATTCTGTCACCTTTTTTCTGGAATCATTCTTTCAAAATAATCACAAAGACTCAATTTGTGGAATATTGAGGGCTAAATTTTTTAGTTTATTCTAAATCCCCAGAGTATCTGGTGGTTTTGGAAATGTAGGTCAGCATTCAAGAAAAACAAGATAGTTGACTAAGCACCAAATCACTAATTCAACCAACAAATAGGTTTGAGAACTTTTGACCCCTGCTGATTTGCTCTTGTGAAGTCTTTTGAGTAGCTTCCGGTACTTTTATCTTTGAGGGTGGGGAAGAATATCCCATCCTCATCCTCATCAACCATCTTTGCTCCTTCCACAGTCCAGCTCCAAAAATCAGAGTAAAAGTAGTTCTGTAAGATGTGATTGAGTATCTGAAAATTCTATCACATAATTTAAGAATAACTTAAAGTTCTATAGATAATAAAGGGCTTGCATGTATTAGAAAACCAATCATTAATTCAATCTCATATGCAAAACTGACATATTAATAAACTACTTCACTAAATAACTAAGAATTTTTAAAGACAAAGGTGTGATATACTTTGATTAACCTGTGTGCCCATATTAATATGAATTAAAACGATTATATGTATTACTTCAACCTCAAATGCAATTTAAATTACGAAAATGTTGAATGTCCTATATTTTAAAGTAAGCTGCTTCTATGAACATAATTTATCAACCTTACCAACTTTTATGATGTTCAGAACAAACTGTATAGTAATGCATCTCAATCCACTTTTTAGAAACTAGACATACTTCAACATTTCAGTATCAATAGCTTTTCCAAATTTTCTAAATAAAACTTCAACCTATTTTCATAATTATAATGCATACATTTGTATATATTTATGTAAAATTCACTCAAAATACATTTTTAATAAACTGGCATCAGTTCAGTTCAGTACAGTCACTCAGTCGTGTCCGACTCTTTGCGACCCCACAAATCACAGCACACCAAGGCCTCCCTGTCCATCACCATCTCCCAGAGTTCACTCAAACTCACGTCCATCGAGTCGGTGATGCCATCCAGCCATCTCATCCTCTGTCGTCCCCTTTTCCTCCTGCCCCTAATCCCTCCCAGCATCAGAGCCTTTTCCAATGAGTCAACTCTTCGCATGAGGTGGCCAAAGTACTGGAGTTTCAGCTTTAGCATCAGTCCTTCCAAAGAACACCAAGGCTGATCTCCTTCAGAATGGACTGGCTGGATCTCCTTGCAGTTCAAGGGAGTCCCAGGAGTCTTCTCCAACACCACAGTTCAAAAGCATCAATTCTTTGGCGCTCAACTCTCTTCACAGTCCAACTCTCACATCCATATATGACCACTGGAAAAACCATAGCCTTGACTAGATGGACCTTTGGCAAAGAAACTGGCATAAGGTAGATTAAAAAAAAAATGGATTTTATAATACTGTTATAAATTATGTCACCAAACAATTTCATTTTCTAGGATGCTAGATGATGACAGAGTTAGTATCAGATACCATTTAAGGATCCATCAATATACAGTACATCTGAAGGCAAAAAAGCATATTTCTGTGAACACTTAAAGTGGTTTTAGGAAAGAGAAAATTGAATTAATAATTAACTAATTCTTTCTAAAAGGGCCTCATTTGGCAGGTTCAAAAAGCAGATGGCTCATCGAGACTGACAGAAGCTTATTAAGATCTGAAAAATGTATTTCTCTATTGCTTTTACAATGCCAGTACAGTTTAATCCATAAGAGAAGAGTAGTTCGTTGCAAAAGACAGGTGTGTTATTATTGATATGGAAATTAACTAGTTTCTTTTTATAAGAATATCATTAAACTACCTAAAAATTTTAATGCAAAAAGCAAAATAATTGTTGCAAAGTGTAATAACCAACACCAAATGTGAATTCAGGCTATTCCTTGGCTTACAATCACCATGGAATCTCTCCTTCCAGTGAATAATATTATACTTGCCTTGGTCCTATGAAAAACTGACTAAAAAGGTCTACATTTGATAGGCCTTTTTGAATTTTGAGGAAATCACATCCAATAATTAGAGACATTAATTGGTTTTAAATACCAAATAATTGGCATAGAGTTCATGCAATGTTTTCTTTACCAAATTTTACTGAATAGAGGAGTTAAAAAACACTAGTGTTTTTAACTACACTAGGTATAAAATACATATTTTTTTTAACATTAAAAAAAATTGGTGATATAGTTCTTACTGTAGAACTTCTAAAGCAGACTCCACAAAGGGAGGTGGTATACCTAGGAGCATGTCAAACTCTGTGGAAAGCACAACGTTCATGAAACACTTGAACAAATGAATATGGCTCTGAGCGTCATGCCCATCTTCTTCTGACACTTTGCCCCTGACATAATGCAATAAATATAATCAACAGAGACCTTGGTTAATAGATATAAGTGCTAAAATGGCTAAAAACAATTTTGAAGAGCTATTGCTTAACATCCTGTCAATGGAAAACCAGCTCTCTGGATGTTGTGGCTAAGCATCTGCCACAAAAATTATGCAAAGAAGAATGCATTTTGACTCATCACTGATAGTCAAGTGGTTTTGGAGATAAACACAGGGAAGCAAAGATACTGCAATATGGCAGCAGGAGTTGTGGAAATTACTGTGCTTCTAGACATTAAGCTCTTGGGGCTACACAGATACCTCAGAGCTAAGTTGGTAAAGAATCTGCTTGCAATGCAAGAGACCTGAGTTTGATCCTTGGGGTAGGGACGATCCCCTGGAGTTGGAAATGATAACCCACTCCAGTATTCTTGCCTGGAGAATCCCATGGACAGAGGAACCATGGGGTCACAAGAGTTGGACATGACTTAGCAACTAAACCACCACCACCAGATACTTTAAAGAGTTTCCCAGGTGGCTCAGTGATAAAGAATCTGCCTGCCAATGGAAGAGATGCAGGAGACACAGGTTTGATTGCTGCGTCAGGAAGATGCCCCTGGAAGAGGAAAAGGCAATCCACTCCAGCATTCTTGCTTGAAAAATCCCATGGACAGAGGAGCCTAGTGGACAGTCTATGAGGTCGCAAAGTGTCAGGCACAACTGAGCACACACACATAGTTACTTTAAAAATGTGTTCCTAAAGTCAAGTTTGCTGATGTGTGAAATACAGAGCTTATGGAATATAAGCTGTGGAGACAGAAAAATCAGATGTATGAGATGGGTAAGTATGGGAATTCAAATAGCACATAGGGGTGGGTTTATTTGAAATGACTGCCTTAACAATTAACAAAGTCTAGAAAAACATGAGTCCAAGACTCACCTATGCTATGGACTGAGACTATTAAGCAGTGAAATTTCTAGAGGAGAGCATCTTGAATTGTTGTAAGAAGCATTTTTCTTTTGTGTTTATGTCCACAGCACCAGACAAAGTTAAAGGAGCAGTATAATCCAAAAGCAAATTAAACATTAAGTTAAAAATTAAAAACAAAAAAACAGAACCTCTATATGGCTTTACTTTTATGGTTCCTACAAATTATTCAAGAAAGAGCTTAGAGCAAATATTTTGTTTGTTGTTTTTTTAATCAATTTGGACCTCTTGCTTAGATCTCTGATCAAAGAGTGCCTACCCAGATTCGGTAGTGTAGAGAGGACAAAACACCATGTTTTGAAATATTCTTTTTCCATCCATTTTTACTCTCAGAGCAATAAATGAAATAAGGATTGAACTGGGTAGACAAATCAGTTACTACGTAAAATGAGTAGACTTTAGATGGTACATGAACGACTGACTTCTAGATTAGAAAAAACAAAGTGGCATTCTTTTTTTCTTAAATGCATCAGAACAGGCTGTGGGGAGGTGGGTGTATGTAATCCATACTCTGTAAGAGATTATATTCAAAAGAAACATGCCTGAGAAATGATTTTTGAAATTCTGAATCATCTCGAATTCATCCTCCGTGCTTATCTTCTTATCTCAGTCCTGGCAAATCACTGAAGAAAAGCATGAGAGTTTGAAAGCTGGCATTCAGGGTGATTGCTGAGAACATTTCCAAGAAACTAGACAAAGAAAAGGGTCCATCCAAAGACATACCACTTTTTCCCAAACCACATTATTAAACCTTACCAGTTGCCAAGAGTGTGGCTTAGAGTTCTTCTGGACATGATGTGTGTGCTACTGTGAGTAGTTTCTTTATTATGAAGCATCATTCCTCCCTGGGCTTATACATAAGCACTAATTTTTAAGTAGTTATGCCTCTCTTTATTTAAAAAACAATGTATCATAAATATAATGTTTTGCTTTTTCTTTTTAAAAATGAAGACTTTATGAATTTTTGACTAAATCTGAACAATTTTGCAGTATTATATGAAGGTTTTAGAATGATATTATGGAAATACCTTGCCTGATCAATAATAATGTCTCACAAAAACTTACCAAATCACCTATGAGTTATTTTTATAGTAGCCATTCCTCTTTGTTTTACTTTACCTAACATGTGATGAATTGATATTTTTGGGAAACAACAGTTAAAGAAGAAAGAAGAAATTCAAAATTTAAGTAGGACCAAAATCAAGTGGTAAACAAAATACAGACATACCTCATTTTACAGTGCTTCATTTTGTTTCAGTTTGTAGATATTGCACTTTTTTATAGATTGAAGTTTGTAGCAACCCTGTTTTGTCAGATGATGGTTAGCATTTTTTTTTTAGCAGTAGAGTATTTTTTTTTATTAAGGTACATACTTTTTTTTTTTAGATATAACATGATTGTACACTTATAAGACTACAGTATAGTGACATAAATTTTACATGCACTGGGGAACACCTAAATGAGTGTGACTTACTTTATTGCAATATTTGCTTTACTGTGGTGATCTGGAATTATACCCACAAATATGTCTGAGGTATGCCTATAATTATCCAGCGAGTATGATTATACTAAAAATATAGTGATACAATGCACAAGCATTTATGATCTATGAATTTTCAGGAGAGACAGTAAATGTGTAGAAAACCTAGATGGTGATATACAAAATTATATAAAGCCCTTTTGTTGTGTTGGTTTAACAGTCTGATCTTAGAACATACCTTTTAGAAACCAGGCTACATAATGAGTAATCATAGAGAAACATGATTGAAATGTATGATGAACCCTAAACATTTTCAATTTTTTGTTTGTTTTTATTCTTTAATGTCTATACTGTGTTCATAATGCCCCAAGTGCTTGTTGTTGTTAGCGTAAAATAAATTAGAAAATTTCCACAAGGAAAAAAAATTAGTATCTATCTTTAAAAACAAAACCCCAAACTCAAGGTACCTTTCCTTTGATTGTTTGCTGCTCTTCCCTCACTGTTCAATGCATTTTCATTAACATACACCACACACTCCACAGGCAGCCATCTGTGCTCCTATCTTTAAGTTTTATCCTACAAGTCTTTTCCTCATGATACTGCTGCCTATTACATAAATCACAGGGACATTCAACCCCTTGGAATGGAATCAGAAACCCACAAAGCTGACTGCTGTCAGGACTCATAAGAAGTGCAATTAATAAATTTATTATTTAGGAGTAGAGCTGTTTTCATTCCAAAAATTCAGGCAAAATTGGAGTGTTATCCAGAGCACATATCAAAGTAACTAAGCTAAAAGTGTCTTTTCATCTTCAAGTTCACCCATTTGACAGTCATTATATTTTCTGCTTCATCTCTGCTTCTATAAGCTCTGCTGGTGTCAGAACACATCATTCATTCATTCAATCAACAAAGATCTACTTAATGCCAGTTTTTGTGTGTGTGTGATGAACCAGACAAATCCCTGCCATCATGGAGCATATGATCTAGATTTTAAAATTTATTTTTGTACTTGAAACTACAAATGTAGCAGCATTTATAAAGCTGAAAAGAAAGTAAATAATTATGTTAAAGAGAAATAAAATGTTAAAAATTAGAAATGGTAAAACTGGCCTGCCAATTAACAGAATGCAATATGATACAGTTAAACATTGGCTAAAGCAAAGTTTCATAAGGATTTGTAAGGGTAGTGCAGTCACTGAGATGTCAACATAGGTTGTTCCTGACTTCAGTTGCTCTCACAAGAAGTGTATGTCTGCTCAGTCTTCTGACTCTTTGCAACCCCATGGACTGCAGCCTGCCAAGGCTCTTCTGTCCAAGGGATTTTCCAGGCAAGAATATTGGAGTGGGTTGCCATTTCCTCCTCCAGGGGATCATCCTGACCCTGGGATTGAACCAGTGTCTCTTGTGTTTTATGCATTAGCAGGCTGATTCTTTTCTACTAGTACCACATGGGAAGCCCCTCACAAGTAGACCAACTAACAATAACCAACAGACAAAATGCCATTATGGAAGTTCCAGAATGCAGGAATAAGGCTAAAGAAATGCCTTAGTAGAGAACATGAAAGGACCACATTAAAAAGTTAAGAGAAACAGTTCCAATTTTACTGCATGGTTCTTTCATGGCTTCCCTGGTGGCTCAGATGATTGAGTCTGCCTAAAATGCAGAAGACCTGAATTCGACCCCTGGGTTGGGAAGATTCCCTGGAGAAGGGCATGGTAACCCATTCCAGTATTCTTGCCTGGATAATCCCCAAGGACAGAGGTACCTGGCAGGCTACAGCCTTACCTGATAGCTGAACACACCCTGCAGCCTTGCCCAGGCAGGGAGCTCAAGCATTGATCTTGTCTAATTCCAGAAAATAGCCTGTGGCCCAAGACAACCAGAAAGCCTAGACAGTTGACCCCACCTATGCTGAGCACTGTCTCCATTCCCATCCAACTGTGAAATATAGATAGAGGCCCTACCTGACAATTGAGCCCAATCGGTAACCTCACCCAAAAGCAGAGGAGAGCCAATAGATTTTCTGACCA
Organism: Oryx dammah; assembly: GCF_014754425.2. Lineage (NCBI taxonomy): Eukaryota > Metazoa > Chordata > Mammalia > Artiodactyla > Bovidae > Oryx > Oryx dammah. Next base: position 51,173,721 of record NW_024070187.1, read on the forward strand.
TAGAGCTTGCAGTTCCTTCCTATACTGAGTTACAGCCTGCAGGCCCAACTGGTTGCAAAGTACAGCCTAAAAACACATCTGAATATAAATCATAGCTTATGGTCCCACCTGAATGCTGAATTCAGCCAGCTGAATCACTAAAGGAGTACAACATGAGGCTTCACCCAACTGCTTGCAATAACAAAGTGTGTCCCATACCCCTCTTTATCATGGAATCTAGCCAGTGGCACCAACCTTCAGGAGAACACAGCTTGAGATCTGAGGTGTTTTTAGAGGCCAGTCAGAAGTGATTTTAGAGGCCAGCTAGTTGCCCCACTTGACTTCAGAGCATAGTCAGAAGCCCTCCCTGATGAGGGAGTTCATCCATTGGCCCTGCTTAATCATATAGCCCAGTCAAGACAACTTCAGAACATAGGCAGTGGCCTTGCCCAACTAGAGAACCTAATATAAAGCTGCATTTGTCCATGACTGCTATGTGTTGACCAATGGAATATTTCCAAATAATCTGACTGGTGAAGACTATTCCCTGTTAAAACAGATCTGTAAAATTAGAAAGAGGAGACCACATACTCAAATACACAAATGCCAAAAAAAAGATACAAAGATCATGAAAAATCAGGTAAATGTGACATTGTCAAAGGAAACAAAATGTCAATAGCTGATCCTAAAGAAAAGGAGATCTATGAACTCTCTGATGAAGAATATAGAATAATCCTTTTAAAGAAGCTCAGCAAAATATGATAATACAAACAACTAAACAAAATTAGGAAATCAATGGATGAATAAAAGAAGTTTATTAAGTATAAAGAAACTATATTTAAAAAAGGAAATTCTAGAGAAGAAGAATATAATAACTAAACTAAGGAATTCAATGAAGAACAACAGTAGACTTGAAAAGGCAGCAAAATCAATGAACTTGAAGACAAATTATTTGAGATTTTCCAGTCAGAGGAGTCAAAGAAAAGAACAAAAGGAATGAAGAAAGTCTAGGGTATTCATAGGAATTATCAGAAGAAATTACATGCACATTATGGGAAATCCCAGAAGGGGATGATAAAAAGAAACTTGGATATCTAATGAGGCTCAATAGATCTGAAATAGTTTAAACTCAAAGAGGATTATGCCCAGATACATTCTAATTAAATTTTCAAGAGTCAAAAATAAAGAATTTTGAAAGCAGCAAGAGAAAAAATATTCATGTACAAGGGAATCCCCATAAGACTATCAGTGGCTTTCACAGCAGAAACTTTGAAGACAAGGAGAAAATGGAATAAAAAATTTAAAAATATTGAAAAACCAATTGCCAAATAGGAATACCATATCTAGTAAAGCTATTTCTCAGAAATGATAAATAGTTTTCTAAACAAATAACTGAGATTCATCAACACTGAATTTGTCTTACAAGAGAAAACTGAAGGGAACTCTACAAGCTAAAATGAAAGGGTGATGCCACTGTGAAAATAAGTGAATCTACAAAAGAGATAAGTAATGGTAATATATAGTCAAAGTCATACTCTCTAATATTATAAAAGTACTCTCTAATATTTAATTATGTAAATAATTTACAATTTTGCTTTAAAAGTTAAAAATACTAAGATAACTGTAACCACAATCCTTTATTATTGGATGCACAATATAAAAAAAATCTAAATTGTAGCATCAGTAACAATGTTATGGGGGAAGAAGTATAAAGTTTGTGTGTATTAAGAAAGTTACACTGTTATCAACTTAAAATAGGATATTACAACTATAAGATATTTTATATAAGTTTCATGGTAAACACAAAACAAAAATGGGTTGTAAATACAGAAAAGATCTTGATAAAGGAGTTTCAGCATGCTGCTACAATAAGTCATTCAATCACAAATGAATAGAACTAAAGAAGAAATAAATAGAAAGTAAATTGGTTACCAGGATTAGGGATGGAATGGGTACAGATGGTCAAACAGGACAAAGAAACAGTTATAATATGAATAAGTTCTGGGATCTAATATACAGCATGGTGACCATAGTCAACAATGTGATAGTATGATTGACAGATGTTAGGTCATAGATATATTAACTAATATCATTATATGTTATTTCAAAACATACTTGTATCACATCATCACAGTGTACACCTTAAACTTACACAATGTTATATGCCAATTATTTTTCAATAAAGCTGGAAATACACTTTTTACTAGAATTAATGTCTTTTTTTTTCAAAAGGGAAGGAAAAAATTAAAACCTGTAACTAACTGTGAAACAGCAGAATATAAAATCCATTTTAGCTATGCATATTGTGACTAAAATATTACTTAGTTTAAACTGAAGCCATACTTACCAAGCATGAAGGACAGAGTATAAAAAATATGGAAAGACCTTGGTTCTAAGATCTAAATTTATCTTCTTTTAAAATACTAAATTGACCATCTGTATTTTTTAAGATAAATGTTTTAACTACATGAACTTTTTATACAGTTCTATAATCTAATTTCATAGGAAAATGCCATACAAATTTGTAACAGACAGACTTGTTTAAGCTTCTTTATGTCCAACAGTGAAAGATAGTGCCCTATAGATAAATAGAAGAAAAATCAGTTAGGGTATTAATTATACCCATTATTATTTGTAATGTGACATATTGGATTATGGATTGAACATTATTAGAAAAGGTAAACCAGAATGAAAATATATTTTAGTAAATATATGCCTATGAATAATCAACACAGGACCCTGAAATATAAATTAATAGTATTCTGAACAATATAATTACTTTTTCTAGAATTATTAGTCATATATATATATATACACAATAGCTACCATTTTAGCCTCAGATATGAATCTGTCATATTATATGGTTCATTAAATTAACACAACAGCTCTGTATAAGTATCAGCATCACTACTCCATGGGTGAGAAAACTGAGGCTAATAATATTTAGATAACTGGTTTATGATTACATGGGTAGTAAAGAAGCATCATAAAAATCTAGGCTTTATGATTTCACCATTATACCCTTTCCACTACACATTCTATTACTTTGTAAATCTTTAATATATTTTCATTTGGTGGTAGCTTAGTCACTAACTTGTGTTTGACTCTTGAGACCCCATGGACTGTAGCCTGCCAGGATGCATCATCCATGGAATTCTTCAGGCAAGAATACTGGAGGGGCTTGCTATTTCCTTCTCCACGGGGATCTTCCCAACCCAGGGAACAAGCCGGGTCTCCTGTATTGCAGGAAGATTCTTTACCAACTGAGCTACAAGAAAAGCCCTATTTTCATTTAGTTGTTCAATTATATTCATATGTTAATGTTTTAAAATTTCACTTTAAAGGAATCTTCCTATATGACAATTGTATACCAGATTCAGTGCTTTACTTCCCTAGCCTACATAGAAGACAAGCTTGGCTGGCTGTACCTACTTCTGCTTCTCCTTCTGCTTTGGGAATCACAACTTAAATCCGGATTGTGTCAAAGTCCGCTGATGTGCTTGCTGCTGGGTTTTGAATTTTCCTCTATTAATAAAGTCTGTTTTGGCTGTGTGTTTTAGCTGTTTCAAATGTTCTTATAGCAAAAAAAAAAAAAAAAAAAAGCCTTTAGGGCATATATTTCTAGGTTCTCATTACTTTCTGTAATCTGAGAAACCTGTATTTAGGTCAAGATGCAACAGTTAGAACTAGACATGGAACTGTGGACTGTTTCCAAATTGGGAAAGGAGTATGTCAAGGCTGTGCATTGTCACCCTGTTTATTTAACTTATATGCAGAGTACATCATGTGAAATTCTGGGCTGGATGAACCACAAAGTGGAATCAAGATTATCTGAAGAAATATCAATAACCTCAGATATGCAGAAGATACCACCCTCATTGCAGAAAGTGAAGAGGAACTAAAGAGCCTCATGATAAAGGTGAAAGAGGAGAGTGAAAAAGCTAGCTTAAAACTCAGCATTCAAAAACTAAGATCATGGCATCCTGACCCATCACTTCATGGGAAATAGATGGGGATACAATGGAAACAGTGACAAACTTTATTTTTGTGGGCTCCAAAATCACTGTGGATGTTGACTTCAGCCATGAAATTAAAAGACACTTGTTCCTTGGAAGAAAAGCTATGAAAAGCCTAGACAGAATATTAAAAAGCAGAGACATTACTTTGCCAACAAAGGTCCGTATAGTCAAAACTATGGTTTTTCCAGCAGTCATGTATGGATGTAAGAGTTGGACCAAAAAGAAAGCTGAGTGCAAAGAAATGTTTTTGAACTGTGGTGTTGGAGAAGACTCTTGAGAGTCCCTTGGACTGCAAGGAGATCAAACCAGTCAATCCTAAGGGAAATCAATCCTGAATATTCATTGGAAGGACTGATGTGGAAGCTGAAGCTCCAATACTTTAGGCACCTGATATGAAGAACTGACTCACTGGAAAAGGCCCTGATCTGGGAAAGATTGAAGGCAGGAGAAGGGTACAACCGAGGATGAGATGGTTGGATGGCATCACCAACTCAATAGGCATGAGTTTGAGAGAGCTCCAGGAGTTGATTATGGACAGGGAAGCCTGACATGCTGCAGTCCATGGGGTTGCAGAGTTGGACACGACTGAGTGACTGAACTGAACTGACCTGAATTTAGATCACCATTCCTGGAAGCAGTAGCAAATAAACATCAAGTATTTTTCACACTGCTATGGCTTTATACCTTCTATAGCTGAATAGCATCTTTTTCCTTAAATAGTGAGGCTATTTGCCCTTGAAATCAGCAAACAAAAATTGCGTCATTTAAGAGATATTTGACTAATACTTTTTCTCATTCTTCTTACTAACCCTCCCAAATAATCTAAATTGATGGCATTTTGTTTATGGTCTGTAATTCCCTATGTATATCATTATCATCACAATCATGTTATTTTGTAGTTTTTTGTGAAGGTTTGTTGCATGTGTGTTTATTCATGAGTTTGTCTTGTGAAATGTGAAATTCTTGACCGCAGTGACTATAAACTAAGTCCTATTCATCCTTTATAGTTTTTATTAAGTATTAAATCCACAGGGAGTCCTTCCCTTTTCTCTCAAACCCCTGTAATTTCTGTTTGTTCTTAATTAGAACTTTCCTTCTTATAGAAACTGTCAGCCTGTACAGTGACTTCAGAGATTTTACAATTTTTTTAATCCTGGAATAATCATCAATTCCTGAAATATCTGTGTGGTTTCTTATCTGCTATCATTCAGAAAACTGTTCAAAGCCGACTTCTTCAGAGATTATTTTTGACCACTCAGTTAAGATCCCTTCTCTTCTCAATTACTGCTATTCCTTTAATATGCTTTATTTCAAAATATGCCTTGCTATTATACATACTCCTTATTGCCAAATTCAGACTTAAATTGAAGCAATTAAGGAAAACCACTAGACCATTCAGGTATGACCTAAAATCAAATCCCTTACAATTATACAGTAGAGTTGACAAATAGATTGAAAGGATTAGATCTGATAGACAGAGTGCCTGAAGAACTATGAATGGAGGTTTATGACATTGTACAGGAGGCAGTGATCAATATCATCTCCAAGAAAAAGAAATGCAAAAAAGGCAAAATGGTTGTCTGAGGAGACCTTACAAATAGCTTTGAAAAGAAGAGAAGCTAAAAGCAAAGGAGAAAAGGAAAGATATACCCATTTGAATGTAGAGTTCCAAAGAACAGCAAGGAGAGATAAAAAAGTCTTTCTCAGTAATCAATGCAAGAAATAGAGGAAAACAATAGAATGGGAAACACTAGAGATCTCTTCAAGAAAATTAGAGATACCAAGGGAACATGTCATGCAACGTTGGGCACAATAAAGGACAGAAATGATATGGACCTAACAGAAGCCTAACAGAAATGGTATGGACCTAACAGAAGACGTTAAGAAGAGGTGGCAAGAATACATAGAAGAACTATAAAAAAAGATCATCATGACCCTGATAACTACGATGGTGTGGTCACTCACCAAGAGTCAGACATTCTGGAATGTGAAATCAAGTGGGGCTTAAGAAGCATCACTACTAACAAAGTTGGTGAGGTGAAGGAATTTCAGTTGAGCTATTTCAAATCCTAAAAGATGATGCTGTGAAAGTGCTGCACTCAATATGCCAGCAAATTTGGAAAACTCAGCATGGTCAAGGATTGGAAAAGGTAAGTTTTCATTCCAATCCCAAAGAAAGACAAGGCCAAAGAATGCTCAAACTACTGCACAATTGCGCTCATTTCACATTCTAACAAAGTAATGCATAAAATTCTCCAAGCCAGGCTTCAACAGTACGTGAACTGGGAACTTCCAATGTTCAAGTTGGATTTAGAAAAGGCAGAGAAACCAGAGATCAAAGTGCCAAAATCCATAGGATCATTGAAAAAGCATGAGAATTCCAGAAAAATATCTACTTCTCCTTTATTGACTACACCAAAGTCTTTGACTCTGTGGATCACAGTGAACTGCAGAAATTCTTAAATAGATGGGACTGCCAGACCACCTTACCTGCCTCCTGACAAATCTGTATGTAGGTCAAGAAGCATCAATTAGAACTGCACATGGAGCAACAGACTGATTCCAAGTTGGGAAAGGATTATGCCAAGGCTGTATATTGTCTTGCCTATTTAACTTACATGCACAGTACATCATGTGAATGCCAGGCTGGATGAATCACAAGCTGGAATCAAGATTGTCAGGAGTAACATTAATAACCTCAGACTCAAGAATGACACAAGCCTTATGGCAGAAAGCAAAGAAGAGCTGAAGAACCTCTTGATGAAAGTGAAAGAAGAGAGTGAAAAATTTGGCTTAAAACTCAACATTCAGAAAACTAAGATCATGGCTTCTGGTTCCATCACTTCATAACAAAGATGGGGAAACAATGGAAACTGAAGACTTCATTTTTGGGGGGCTCCAAAATCACTGCAGATGGTGACTGCACCCATGAAATTAAAAGACACTTGTTCCTTGAAAGAAAAGCTATGAAAAACCTAAACAGCATATTAAAAAGAAGAGGCAATGCTTTGCTGACAAATGTCCATATAGTCAAACCTATGGTTTTTCCAGTAGTCATGTATGGATGTGTGTTTGACCATAAAGAAAGCTGAGCACATAAGAATTGATGCTTTTGAACTGTGGTGTTGTAGAAGACTCTTAAGAGTCTTTGGACTGCAAGGAGATCAAACAAATCAATCCTAAAGGAAATCAGTCTTGACTATTCATTGGAAGGACTAATGCTGAAGCTGAAACTCCAATACTTTGGCCACCTGATGCGAAGAACTGGCTCATTTGAAAAGACCCTGATGCTGGGAAAGATTGAAGTCAGAAGAAGGGGAAGACAGAAAATGAGATGGTTGGGTGGCATCATTGACTCAATGGACATGAGTTTGAGCAAGCTTCAGGAGTTGGTTTTGGGCAGGGAAACTGGCGTGGGACAGGCCATGGGGTTTCAAAGAATTGGACAGAATTGAGGGACTGAACTGAACTGATTATACTTACACATACTGCAAGTTTTTAGTTGGTGTCTCCCTTTCTTCTGTAATTTATCTGCGTCTACCACTAAAATGATTCTCTACCAGGGCATAATTTTAGTTTGTCTCATCTTGGATTTTAGCCTCAATATCTAAAATTGTGCTCAACTCATACCAGGAATAAAATAAATTGTTGCTAAATGAGTGAACTGTTTGACTCTTTCTTCTACTAGATTCTTAACTTTATGAGTACAAAGCTTATACTTATCTGGTCCTTCTTTATCCTTGGTGTCTATTATTTCATAGTCATTCATCTTACAGATGACAAAAATAACAGAAACAAAGGACTAACTACAGGAAAACCATATAAGTTTTATTACACAACTTTCTAAAATTGGTGCTGCTCAGAAATTGAATGTTGACTGCAATTTTGATTTTTTTAATGATATTAGATTTTAATTGAAATTAAAAATCTATATAGTACAGAGATAGACAATTATAAAAATAAATTTTCTTAAAATAAGAATTACAGAGGCATCTCTGGTAGAAGAAAAATTTTCAAAAGTCAAACATCTAAAACTTAGAAGTGGAAGTAAGAGTGTGAATTGACTTTCAATACTCTTTTATATTTGGCAAAATGGCTTCATTCACAGTTTTCCAATTTCCTAACTCTTTTGATAAAGACTTTAGAGAAACTATTGCTGATTACAACCATAACAGCATAATAGGAGAAATTTTATAACTTTTTCCAAATTGATAAGAATATTATGAGACTAATCTGGATTTAAAAGAAAAACACAAGTAAACATAATACATAATAGTGGCATTTTAATAGTGGCTTTATAGTTCTTCAGATATATCAGTTTATGAAACATCACAACAAATAAAAGAGAACAACAAACAAACAAACACCGGGGGCTGAGAAGAGAAATATGTAATCTAAAAATAGCATATTCTTCCAGAATACCCATATCCTAAGTACAATCACAGCCTTCCAGTAATAGAACAATGGTGAATGTACAATTCAGATTCTATCAGTCAAATCATAAGTGAACCTTAATCATAAATCCTTGTCTTTGGATTAAGCACGTCATTGGATGCAGCAGATATGTTATAGAACTGCTATGCCTGTCTTTTCTTTTTCCTTGGTGATAGGTTATTTACCCCACTGCTTTTTCTACACAGCTGTCAGATCCAAGCATTGATTCCTTGTAATAGCCTTTGCCTGACAGTTTTTAACATCACATAAATGAACGACTCTAATCACTCACATTCCATTGTGTTAAAATGTGGAAAAGTTGGCTCACCACTGCTGGAAATATGTAGAAATACAAAAATCAAGTAGATGACCTTGCAATGTGTTTTGTTATTTCCAGAGATGTCTGGGTCAATGTATTTATATTTTAAGGAATGATAGCAGCACATTCTGACTTTTAGAGGGGAGCTGTAGGATATGGATACTGAATAATGCACTGAGATTAGGCACCAATGGTTCCTGTAGTGATGGTTAATTACTTCCTCATTCCCTCCCTCTTATGGTACAAGGCCAGAGAAGGCAATGGCACCCCACTCCAGTACTCTTGCCTGGAAAATCCCATGGATGGAGGAGCCTGGTGGGCTGCAGTCCACGGGGTCAAGAAGAGTTGGACACGACTGAGCGACTTCACTTTCACTTTTCACTTTCCTGCATTGGAGAAGGAAATGGCAACCCACTCCAGTGTTCTTGCCTGGAGAATCCCAGGGATGGGGAAGCCTGGTGGGCTGCTGTCTATGGGATCACACAGAGTCGGACACGACCGAAGCGACTTAGCAGCAGCAGCAGCAGCATGGTACAAGGAGCAACCTTAGTGTCAAGGCAAAATATACACCCTCCAGCATTCAAAATTGTTACTCACTTCTGGCTTCCTAAATCTCCTCACTACACTTCTGGCTTCCTAAATCTCCTCACTTCGTTATTCACCTTGATTGCTCTCAGGAGTCAAAGTACCTAGAACCTCAATCAAGGCATTTCCTTGTCTTAATGAAGGGAATTACCCAGTAGTCTGATCATAGTACCCCCCAGTGTTTTTTGTTTTTTTTTTGTTGTTGTTTTTTTTTTTTTCCCCCAGAGTTAAAGGCAAATGTTTAATATATCATGTTAGAACACAAACTAATCAATGAAGGACTCTAAGTTCAAAGAGACTCAGATAAATCTTCATTTGTAAGAAATGGAATCAGTCTCTCATTCTGATGAGTATTTTCACATTACATTTTGCTACCACAAAATAAGTAAACAGACATATTTTAGTGTTAGTCTATCACTAAAAGATTCAAATTAGGAGACTGAAAGAAAACATTTTGTTTTTGTTTATTTTGAAAAAAAAAAATCTATCCATGTTGAAGAACAAGGTATCAGTTTCCTATGGAGAGAACACTCTCACAGAGGTACTGTATATAAGGTCAAGCCAGTCCACTTCATTTCTTGTTCTTTAGCAGATTTTGTGGTGCTGCCATTGTCCTGTTCGGTTCAAGAAGCATATTCAGTGGTATTGTAACACCTTCATGGGGCAGCTTAAATTCTTATGCTCATGATCCCAAATTTACTTTTCTTCCAGCTCAGTATACTATGATTTCAAACTGAAGGGAGTTCTCAGTAATGCCACATTCAGTAATCTGTTTTAAAGTTTCAAGTACTTGGAACTAGAGTGTGATAATAACATTTTTTTCTAATAAATCATCCTATATTTGTTTACATCATATAAGATGTCAAGAAAGATCATTTAAAATCATCCATGTATTTACAACTTACAGATAAAGCCTGCATCAGTGGGTTTTTCTATGCTCTAGGAGGTCACATCGCTGGTGAAAAGTAACAAGATTCATTGCAAGCTCATCCTCATGACCTCTAAGAAGCCTAACTAACATCTTTACTAATATTATGAAGAGATAAAGCAGGAGAAGGATAAAGACAAACATAAGTATTAGCTTACATTGTTGTTACAAAGTGAATATTTCAAAGCAAAATTGTGCTGTAAATAGAAGTGAAGTGAAGTTGCTCAGTCATGTCCGACTCTTTGCAACCCCATGGACTGTAGTCTATCAGGTTCCTCTATCCAAGGGATTTTCCAGGCAAGAGTGCTGGAGTGGATTGCCATTTCCTTCTCCAGGGGATCTTCCTGACCCAGGAATTGAACCCGAGTCTCCCGCATTGCAGGCAGACACTTTACTGTCTGAGCCACCAGGGAAGCTAAAATGGTAAAATAACCATTTATTGGGGTTTCCCAGGTGGCTCAGTTATAAAGAATCCACCTGCCAATGCAGGAGATGTGGGTACGATCCCTGGGTTGGCAAGATCACCTGGAGAAGGCAATGGCAACCCAGTCCAGCACCTTTGCCTGGAAGATCCCACGGCCAGAGGCCCTTGGTGGGCTGTAGTCCATGGGGTTGCAAAAGGGTCTGATTTAGTGCAAAGGGTCACATGATTTAGTGAATAAACAGCAACAACAACAATTATCTGTTTAGAGCTGACAATATAGATTATACTTAGGATTTTGCATTCATCATCTTATTAAACTTGTATAATAATTCTCTGATTTAGAAACTGTCTCCTTTTTTATCAATGAAGATATTGAGACTTAGAAAAGTTTAATAACTTGTAATAAATAGGAGGGCTCATAAGAGCTGGAGACAAATGTTGACACCAAAGACTGAATACTTTAAAACAGTTACAAACTATTGTATTTACGTTTATTTTAGAATGCATTTTAAATATCATTTTGGCTAAATGATGAGAAAAACAGATATTCCTATTGCTCTATCTTCCTGAAAGTGAAATTTTAGTTCCCACTCTCCATGTAGTGTAACACTTTCTGCTAGTAAGCCTGCAAATCATACCATTTTCAAAGGAATTTATTTAAAAAGCTAAAAAAAAAAAAAAAAAAATCAGCCAAAATATAAGTCAACGCTCTTGAATAAAGTGAAAGTGAAGTCACTCAGTCATGTCCAACTCTTTGCAACCCCATGGACTGTAGCCTACCAGGCTTCTCCATCCATGAGATTTTCCAGGATCCACCTGAGTGGACTGCCATTTCCTTCTCCAGGCGATCTTCCTGGCCCAGGGATAGAACCTGGGATGCTCTACCCTTCTGAGCCACCAGGGACTCTCGAATAGGTACATAGTAAATAAGGTGTATTTTTCTTTGAAACTGCGAAGAAGTTAAAAAATCAAACATATGCCAAGAGTAGAAAAAAAGGCCATAATTTTTCAATATTATAAATACATTCTAACCTAACTTAGAAATATCAGTATCAAATTTTTATTAATATTGTCAAGAATCAAAGCCCTAGAATTTTCTCTAGACTTTAGCATTACTGAAATTTTTTCTCAAAGATACATGTTGTCTCATTGTTTTTTACATAAGGTGATGATGTTACAGTCACCAGTTGGTAGCACTGACATGTCACTTTCTGTTTATTTTTTGGTATATTTTAAAAGAATCTGAACTTATGGCAAACTTTAAAAAAACTAAATTGTAAGGAATATCATTATAAGTAATTTCAACTATCTGCCTCAGTGGTGATAGTATACCCTTCTGTCCATGATATTGTCTGTGGGACTTAAAGAGAGGTAATTTTTTCTAAATTTCAGACTTCTCATATGGAAAATGCTTATCTTAGTCTCACAATAAAAACCATTTATATTTTTTATGAAAATTAATTTAATTGATACAGATAATGAAGTTAGAGAAATTCATGTTTCATGAGAAGCACCTCACTTAATTACATAGCATAACCATTATTAGAAATTAAGTAAATATATTTATATGTATATATAGTTTAACATTTTAACAATATTCCAATGCTTTGCTATATTTTCTCAGTCAGTCCCCTTTACCATTTTCATCTGTGACATATTCAAATGTGCTTTTTCTACTAGTAACCAGCTATTGTATTTCTTCATCAGAAGATTGCCCTCATGAATTATTTACAATATAGAGATGTTAACAGAAGCCTTGATGATGTTTTTAAAAAAACTGTTCTAACCAATTAAGGTTTTTAAGCATCAATAAAATGAAGAGCTCTGGCAAATTAATCTGAGAAACTTTCACAGAATTAACAAATCAGTGAGCTAGCAGGTTGCTTATAGACTTAAAGGATAAACTGAAGGACTAGTTTTGGGAAATGCATAAGAATTATGAGAAAAAATCAAATTCTTGGGCAAAAGAAATGCTAGGTTTCCTCTCCATGGCATCATAGGCAAAGCCTGGCAGAATCTCTGGTGGTTACTTGATTCTATACAAGTTGCACTATTTATTGGCTTGCCACTGACAAAATTATTTACAACTCTGTAGGGGAAAAAGATAAAATGTAGTAAATTGACAGTAATGCAGATGATTTCTATTAATAATAATGCAAGTGAGTTATTTTCCATTGGAGAATATAATTTCTACATTTCAAATTCTCATATGAACTAGCTTTAACATCTAACTGGTTCTCTCATTACTTTATTTTTGAATAAAAATATTCACTTGGGTATTTTATATTTGCATAATAACTTTTTGGAAAATAAAATATACCTTAATGTAACCAAAAACAAGCAGTTGCAACCATCCCCAAGTTAAGTCACATGAGAGAGCCTCGATAACAGACTGCTGCTAACACTTTGGAGGGAAGCGGTAGGAACAATGTAGAATGTTAGGCATGTATTTGGTTTATGCTGCCACTTTTTTCACAATCTAAAAAGAAAACAATGCACTTGAACTAGAATTGACAAACACAGAAGAAAATAAAATAGTACTTGCACATTAAATAAGCTGGTCTTCAAATTGTTACAGATTCATTATTTCTTAATTTTTTTAATAGCCTTAAAGCAACATGAGTAGGACACCAGGCTCTTAGGTTTCCTGGGAGGTAGGTGGAGGGAGAATCATTTACATTGTAAGTGTTCTGCCAGATAAAATAACAGGCATTGATTGTTAGCACATGGAAATTAACCAAGGATATAAGATGGAATTTTATTATTTTTGTAGAATTCAGAACCCCTTCCAACATAATTAAACACTACCAATGACAATAAAACCCGATAAGCAAATAAAGCAACTAGTGCCCCTAAACTCCTTTCAACAGTACTGTTTTTGTGAAATACAGTCACCTCAAGGAAAGGCATCCTCTCTAATACATACTTCAGCTGTAGTATTCAAGTATGACAGGAAGAGTGAATCTCTTAGTAGTCAGAGCTAGGGTTGCTGTATATTCTGGTTAATGAGCAACAAGTTCAATATGACTTGAAAACTACTATCAACCAGCAATTGATAGGAATTTCTGATGTTTCTTTTTCTGAATAAATATTGTAATATTTTTCTTAGGTTTCTCCCATAATCATGCTGCTGTTTAGTCGCTATGTCATGTACAAATCTTTGTGACCCCATGGACTGTAGCCCACCAGGTTCCTCTGTCCATGGGATTTCCCAGGCTAGAATACAGTAGTAGGTTGCCATTTCCTTCTCCAGGGATTAAACCCAGGGATCAAACCCAAATCTACATGGCAGGCAAATTTTTTCATCACTGACTGACCAGGAAGCTCCTCCCTAATCATACCTGTGTAAGTGGCAGGTAAATTAACTCTTACTTTATATCACAAGATCACAAGAAAGTACATTTTGTCCATATGAAGGCAGTTCAAATTCACTGTAATTTTATCTTGGTACAATAAATTGGAATATGTGTATGTTGTGAATATGTTCTTTGTCTAAAATTTTTATTGTAGATAGTTTACAATGCTGTGTTACTTTCTGCTGTAATCAGTTATACATATATGTGTGTGTGTGTGTGTTCAGTTAAGTTCAGTCACTCAGTCTTGTCTGACTATCTGTGACCCCATGAACTGCAGCATGCCAGGCCTCCCTGTCCATCACCACCTCCCAGAGTTTACCCAAACTCATGTCCATCGAGTAGGTGATGCCATCTAACCATCAGATCCTCTGTCATCTCCTTCTCCTCCTGCCCTCAATCTTTCCCAGCATTAGGGTATTTTCAAATGAGTCAGCTCTTTGCATCAGGTGGCCAAAATATTGGACTTTCAGCTTCAATATCAGTCCTTCCAAAGAACACCCAAAACTGATTTCACGTAGGATGGACAGGTTGTATCTCCTTGCAGTCCAAGGGGTTCTCAAGAGTCTTCTCCAACACCACAGTTCAAAAGCATCAGTTCTTTGGCGCTCAGATTTCTTTGTTGCCCAACACTTAACATCCATACATGACCACTGGAAAATCCATAGCCTTGACTAGACAGACACGTGTTGAAAAAGTAACATCTCTGCTTTTTAATATTCTGTCTTCGCTGGTCATAACTTTCCTTCCCAGGAGTAAGTGTCTTTTAATTTCATGGCTGCAGTCACCATCTGCAGTGATTTTGGAGCCCAGAAAAATAAAGTCAGCCACTCTGTCCACTGTTTCCCCATCTTTTTGCCACGAAGTGATGGGACAGGATGCCATAATCTTAGTTTTCTGAATGTTGAGCTTTAAGCCAGCTTTTTCACTCTCCTCTTTCACTTCATCAAGAGGCATTTTAGTTCCTCTTCACTTTCTACCATAAGGGTGGTGTCATCTGTGTATTGAGGTAATTGATATTTCTCCCAGCAACGTTGATTCCAGCTTGTCCTTCCTCCAGCCCAGCGTTTCTCATGATGTATTTTGATATAAGGTAAATAAGCAGGGTGACAATATACAGCCTTGCCATACTCCATTTTCCTATTTGGAACCAGTCTGTTGTTCTGTGTCCAGTTCTGACTGTTGCTTCCTGACTTGCATACAGATTTCTCAAAAGGCAGGTCAGGTGGTCTGGTATTCCCATCTCTTTCAGAATTTTCAACAGTTTATTGTGATTCACACAGTCAAAGGCTTTGGCATAGTCAATAAAACAGAAATATATATTTTTCTGGAAATCTCTTGCTTTTTCAGTGATCCAGCAGATGTTGGCAATTTGATCTCTGGTTCCTCTGCCTTTCCTAAAATCAGCTTGAACATCTGAAAGTTCACAGTTCACATATTGCTGAAGCCTGGCTTGGAGAATTTTGAGCATTACTTTACTAGCATGTGAGATGAGTGCCTTTGTGTGGTAGTTTGAGCATTCTCTGGCATTGCCTTTCTTTGAGATTGGAATGAAAACTGACCTTTTCCCGTCCTGTGGCCACTACTGGGTTTTCCAAATTTGCTGGCATATTGAGTGTATCACTTTCACAGCATTATCTTTCAGGATTTGAAATAGCTCAACTGGAATTCCATCACCTCCACTAGCTTTGCTCATAGTAATACTTCCTAAGGCCCAGTTGACTTCACATTCCAGGATGTCTGGCTCTAGGTGAGTGATCACACCATTGTGATTATCTGGGTCATGAAGAGCTTTTTTGTACAGTTCTATGTATTCTTGCCACCTCTTCTTAATATCTTCTGTTTCTGTTAGGTCCATACTATTTCTGTCCTTTATCGAGCCCATCTTTGCATGAAATGTTCCCTTGGTTTCTCTAATTTTCTTAAGAGATCTCTAGTCTTTCCCATTCTGTTGTTTTCCTCTATTTCTTTGCATTGATCACTGAGGAAGGCTTTCTTATCTCTCCTTGCTATTCTTTGGAACTCTGTATTCAAATGGGTATATCTTTTCTTTTCTCCTTTGCTTTTCACTTCCCTTCTTTTCACGGCTACTTGTAAGGCCTCTTCATAGAGCCATTGTGTTCTTTTGTATTTCTTTTTCTTGGGGATGGTCTTGATCCCTGTCTCCTGTACAATGTCATGAACCTCTGTCCATAGTTCATCAGGCACTCTGTCTATCAGATCTAGTT
>NW_024070187.1:51189999-51193984 GCF_014754425.2 Oryx dammah
ATTCCTGTAATTATCATTGAATTATTTAGTCTGCTATTGGGTTGTTATTATTAGTGTAATTTGACAATTTTCTCTCATTTTATTAAACACAACGATGAGTAAGTTCTCCACCTAATATCTCTCTGTACTGACTGACTAGCTGGAAATACTCACGAAAATATTCATTAGCCATACACATAAAATGGTGTATTATGGCGTTGTTGATACAATATATGCAACTTCCTGATCCTTTAGTTCTTTGAGGATTAGAACATCAATTAATTATGTTTCCTGGATTCTCTCCAGTATAATTTTAAAATTTATTATACTCTTAGAGTCCATGAGCATTGTTATCTTTACCATGTAAAACCAGCAGTTGCACATTGATTTTTACAACAAAACTAAAAATAAATGCACAAGTGACTTTGGATCATTTTTCTCTTAGTCTGTCCAAATTCTAGAATTTTATTCTTTGGGTTAATGTGCACCAAAGTTTTGGAAGAAACAGTGAACTATGTTACACCTAGATACTTGATTTAGTATTCCCAGAAGGAATATGAAATTTGTTTTTTACATTGTTACATTGGCTTGCACAGATCCATGCTTTATTGATCTTCATATTTTTTAAATAATTAATATTATTAACTCTGAGTAAAAATCAAATATGAAATTTTCTCCTTTTTTTGTTTTTGCTCCTTTCATTTGGAGCTTATTCACAGGTTTCTGATAAATAAAGGATCCCTTTGTGGGAATCTGGGCAGAAGTGGTTCTAAGAGCATGTTCAGACTTCAACATCTCTTTTGGCTCAGTTTTCCCAGACATCCAAGACCAAGCCAAGGATCTGAGTGAAAAAGTGAAAGTGTTAGTCACTCAGTTGTGTCTGACTCTTTGTGACCCCATGGACTGTAGCCCACCAGGTTCCTCTGTTCATGGAATTCTCCAAGCAAGAATACTAGAGTGGGTGGGTAGTCATTTGCTTCTTCAGGGGGTGTTCCTGACCCAGGAATTGCACCCAGGTCTCCTGCATTGCAGGAAAATTCTTTACCATCTGAGTTACCAAGGAAGCCTGAGAGATAGTTTATTTGGCTTTCCAAAGAGAGACCAGCATGTGTTTACAGTGGCAAAACCAATATTTATCACCTTTTTTTTCTTAATATCAGAACCCACTGGGGATTGATAATATGCAAGGTTTTAAAACAATCAAAGGTTATTTCCTTCTTATGAAGGAGGTAAAGATAAGACAAACCATGATATGATACAGAATCAGAAAAGCCAGAAACTTGGGATGGGAGAAAAGTGACAGAGAATCACATAAACTGAGGTGCAGGGAGTTAGGAAAAGACTGCTTGAAAAATTTCATGTAATACCATTAAATACACCAATTTTTCTTCCTTAACTTATGCAAGGAATAGAGTATTCTTCCTCTTTCTCTCCTTTCTTTTCAGATTGTAGCCATATCACAGAGCTTTAGTCAATGAAAAGTATGAAGCTTCAATATTTTACCAGAAATGCAGGCTTAATAGTAGAAACTCCAGCAGCCCTTTTTGCAACCACAAGTAAAAAGCTATGAAAATTTCCAACATTATATTTGACTTCTTTAAGCCACTGAATCAATGTCAAAAATTATTCCCTCCAGTCTTCTGACTAAGTGAGAAAACTTGATTAAACTACTATGGTCAGTCTATGTTACATGCAGCAAAATACAGATCCTAACTGAAATACCTCTTCTCAACTGTGGTTGAGCCCTGAGTCCTAAGCTTTCCAGGTTTCCAGCATGAAATAATAAACCTCTTGTTTTCTAAAGGACAGGAGGAAGAATATTTTATTCCCTGCATGAGTTAAGGAAGAAAAATTTGTGTATTTAATTGCACTATATGAAACTTATCAAGCAATCTTTTCCTAACTCCCTGCATCTCAGTTTACCTGATTCACATCCCCTTTTTCCCATTCCATGTTTCTGGCTTTTCTGATGCTGTATCATATCATGGTTTGTCTTATGTTTATATCCATCTTATGAACTAAGGTTTTGTTCTTTCTTTGTCTAAAAATTCTAGATAGTGCATAATTCATTTCCCATTTTCCTCTTATCCAGTATTATTTTCTCTCATACTATAAGACCTTGTATTTTTTCCTTTACTGAGATCATGTAATCAGATCTAATAGTTACTTAGAAAAAGTTAAAAATTCCTGCATAATCATCATGATTCTTTAGCAACTCTTTAAACATATTCAGGAATACACTCATTAAGGAAAATCTCTAATGCATCCTGAATTTTTCTCTGATTCCTACCTCAATCTGAGTCCTACTTATGACACTTTGTTAAGTGATCATATGATTTCCTGAGCTACAAAAGACTGGCAAAGAGTCTTGCAGTTTGACATTTTTCTAATTTTAAATACTAATTCAACTGATGAATTTTCTTCACATTTGCTCTAAAATATTTGAATAAGATATGTTTCATTATCACATTTATAGATTTTAACAAACTTTCATCACTTGAAATCTTGGAAAATTTTAAACAGAGAGAATAACTTAACTCTACCACAAATACATACGATATCAAGTCCAAATATTTGAATTTAGTCACACCTGTGGTGAACAGTTTCATAGAAAATTACACTGACAGCACTTTTTGTTTTATCTTTCATTTTAGAATTTCTTGAGGACAGCCAACATGAGTGTGCTCAGGCTGAATATAAGCATTGCCCAAAAATGCAGAGTAGTTACTATCCTTGGAAGACAGAGAAGAGGGCATATAAACCATTGATAAATGTGCTAGCTTTCAGATATTCCTGGGAACAAGGTAGGGAGGTTTCTCATGAGCTTCCAGTGGAAAGAATCCTTCATCATCCATAGTAATAACATTAGCAGACATCTTAATAATGAATGTGCCTCTTCTTTCTCATCCTCTTATTCTCTCACTTGTCATACCTCAGATAATCATCCAAATAAACTATCTCTCAGGCTTCCTTGGTGACTCAGATGGTAAAGAATTCTCCTGCAGTGCAGGAGACCTGGGTGCAATTCCTGGGTCAGGAACACCCCCTGAAGAAGCGAATGGCTACCCACTCTAGTATTCTTGCTTGGAGAATTCCATGAACAGAGGAACCTGGTGGGCTACAGTCCATGGGGTCACAAAGAGTCAGACACAACTGAGTGACTAACACTTTCACTTTTTCACTCAGATCCTTGGCTTGGTCTTGGATGTCTGGGAAAACTGAGCCAAAAGAGATGTTGAAGTCTGAACATGCTCTTAGAACCACTTCTGCCCAGATTCCCACAAAGGGATCCTTTATTTATCAGAAACCTGTGAATAAGCTCCAAATGAAAGGAGCAAAAACAAAAAAAGGAGAAAATTTCATATTTGATTTTTACTCAGAGTTAATAATATTAATTATTTAAAAAATATGAAGATCAATAAAGCATGGATCTGTGCAAGCCAATGTAACAATGTAAAAAACAAATTTCATATTCCTTCTGGGAATACTAAATCAAGTATCTAGGTGTAACATAGTTCACTGTTTCTTCCAAAACTTTGGTGCACATTAACCCAAAGAATAAAATTCTAGAATTTGGACAGACTAAGAGAAAAATGATCCAAAGTCACTTGTGCATTTATTTTTAGTTTTGTTGTAAAAATCAATGTGCAACTGCTGGTTTTACATGGTAAAGATAACAATGCTCATGGACTCTAAGAGTATAATAAATTTTAAAATTATACTGGAGAGAATCCAGGAAACATAATTAATTGATGTTCTAATCCTCAAAGAACTAAAGGATCAGGAAGTTGCATATATTGTATCAACAACGCCATAATACACCATTTTATGTGTATGGCTAATGAATATTTTCGTGAGTATTTCCAGCTAGTCAGTCAGTACAGAGAGATATTAGGTGGAGAACTTACTCATCGTTGTGCTTAATAAAATGAGAGAGAATTGTCAAATTACACTAATAATAACAACCCAATAGCAGACTAAATAATTCAATGATAATTACAGGAAT